>NC_028641.1:42293752-42381288 GCF_001406875.1 Solanum pennellii
TATATATATATATCGAATATACATAGACCTTTCGTATAGGAAGATTACTTAGTCTTCTACTTTATAGCAATATTACTTAGTCTTCTACTTTATAGAACATAGATATATAGAAAATATAAAATAGTCATAATAGTCGTGTCATCTCATAATCATCTATAAGAGTATATCAAATTGGGACTATCCAATACATCAATTCAATAAGATCACATATAGGTTATACAAATGTTTAGTACTGAATTTAAAGGAAAGAAACATAAGAGTCTGAAACTCATGACAACTCCATTAGGCAGATAGTGGCATCGCCCTCGTAAAGTAAAGACCTAACATACTTGTATGATAAATAAATCCATGTCTTCTTCAAGTTGTCTTCAAATCAATTCAATGACCGAAACCTAAAATGTTGGGGTAAATGATGAAATTGGTTAGTACACCACTTGTACTAAGTATGAGACCATATGCATACATATTATCAAATCATGCTAAAAGGGACCTTTATTGAAAACATGCTATTTTAGATTTATGAAAAACTTGTGCATATTCAAGAAGACCATACAAAATCAATAGGGCATAGTCATTAAGTCATAGTCATGTACATCACAAGACCAACAACATCAAACTAGTCAATTCAACATGCATATCATTTATTTGCATACATAGTCAAGTAACCCTATCATCAAGTCATAATTGCAACATGCATGAATAAGAGTACATTTCATCATGACCAAAGTAAGATAATTACCATTAATCCCTATCGAGTCAATAGGTGCAATGACTAAGAAAATCCCCATAACCTTACTCAATCAAGTAACCCAACAAGAATCATGACCAACATCCCACTTCACATTTCGTAACATTTAAGAGTACATATGATCATACTTTAAAATATATACCAACACATATTCATTAGTGAAACTGATAAACATATAGTATCAACAATGTGCAAGTTCATCATATACATAGCAAATAGCATTATAGGCATATTCATATATAAGAGTATCCTCCTAAGATTCCCTTCGAGGCTACTAGTTCAATGTTTAGGTAGAGTCCCATACCCTACCTAAACTAAGCTAAACCCCTTAGGTCATCTCAATTAGAGTTCAATACTTTAGTTCATTTTACCTTTTTGGAACATCTTTATCTAACCGACATAGACCACATGAGCTAATGTGGAATCCGGTGTCATGGAACCCTACACCTAAAGAAGGAGGACTATTTGCCAAGGTACTACCAAATCATGAACATAGGAACTACGTGGATACACTAGCTAGTATTCCTATGGGGGCAACATAGTTCAAGAACTAGGAGATATAGTAGGAACCATTTTTATTCTACATGCATTGTAGTTTCAAATCTGAAGAGTACATTAGTGATCCTACCTTCCCTATTTGGGAAGGGACAATCCTCACTCTAGTTCACTCGGTGCTAAGCAAGAGTCCGTTATTGGAATATCTTTAATGTCATTATTAATCATCATAACTTAATGTTGGTTATAGGGTATAACCCTTTTATAACATGATCATAACCATAAATCAATAGGAATTGCTTGAGTATTATCCTTTCATTACAATTCAAATAGGTGAGGTTAGAACATTAACATTTCATATCATGATAAGCGAAATTGGTAAAATCATTTACTATCCTTATAGCAATTAAATCTTAAGCTAACACCTATGAAATCATTATCAAGACATTTTAATTCGACATTATACCATCCTATAAATCCTAATACAAGGCATACTATAGAAGATCATTATTTAATCCCTATTAACCATAATTTGAAGTAAAAGATAGTGATCACAAGACATACCATGTCTCCTTCATAATTCATCATCAAGCTCTTACCATCAACCCTTAACTCAACCCAATTAGGGTATAATCATCATCGTAATTCAATGACCTAAATGATATCAAGGCTAAAAGAATAAGTACATCATAACTTAAGACAAGATACTTAGGTTAATTCACAATATACTTCTTACCCTATATTAATTCACAAGAACTAGCATGAAGATACAATAAATCACCCTAATTCTTTCATGATTAGTATTAAAACATCATCAAGTTTCAATTCAACCATTAACCAAGCCAATTGAACCAATACAATATAATTCATATCAAGATCACAACTTACGGTTAAGGGGTAAAAGTCATCTTCTACAAACTAGACCAAACCATCAACATATATCATAATTGAGTTAAAATACATATTTATATATCCATAATATCCAAAATAGAGCGTAATGAAATCAATTTGTAATCTCAATTTAGTATTGGAAAAAAACCAAGTTGAAAACTCAACTTTGGAAATCAAATTGATGGAACCCTTTGAGGAAAGAGGTCTCAAAGGCTAATTAGATCCCATACCTTTTTAATTGACGAAGATTGATGGAGAAAATTGATCTTTACATCCCTTAAACCCTCCCCTTGATTGGTCTTCAATGTTGTTCTTCACTAGAGAGAGAAAAAACAAAGAAGGAAGAGAGTTTTTAGTTTAAGGTATAGTTTAATTAGGCTAAGTCTTTATATAAAGGTCCTTAACTAACTTAATTTAACCCCCAATTAAACTTTAATGAACTAAATAACCTCTTAAATAATTAAATTAATTACTTAAAACAACACATCCAAACACAGACCTGACATAAGAGACTCCGACTTACGGGTCGTAGGTCAGTCGACGGGAAATGTGGCCTCCATGCTTCACCTCGTTGATTTTTGTCAGAGAGGTTGCTAAATAAATTACCACAAAATTTGACTTAGTATCTCGGCTCTCCTTCGATTCACCAACAGCATGTCTGTGGCGTCCGTTGGTGACACTGTCTTTTGACATCGTTTGCCCACTCTCACAAGGGTCATCCTCAAGGGCCCTTGGTTGGTCCTTAAGGAGTCATACCTGGACGTTTTGACCATGAATTAACTTAGAAACATGTTAGACACCCTTCAACCAATTTCATCACTTTCCGACTTCTAAAAGCTAGTCAAATAGGTTAACGCACGCTAATACCTTCTTGAACTAGTTTCCGGACATCATGAACATTTTGCTTTCTAGACTTCCTATATGACTTATAATCATTAAAATATACCTTGAAAAAGTATAAACCTTATGAAACATATGTTAGTATCTAGATTATGTCTCTGATTTTCGAAGTGTTACATTATCTCCTCTTAGGAACATTCATCCCCGAATGACACTAAAATTCTTTTGAAGGAAGGAATAGACTCAATACTAGCAGCCCAACCAATTAACAATACATAACAACATCAACATATCAATTATACAAGTGAATTAAAGACTTCATTTACATGACATAAGGCTCACCATTACATCATGAGGAATGTCCTTCTCACAATAACAAGAGCTCAATATAGGATTTATGAGTCAATTATGCCAAGTTCAACTTACCAACATGCTACATATCATTTAATAAAGATTAACCATAACTAAATGCACATCATGACTCAAAAAAACCAAACTTGCAAATTTTTCAAGTCAAAATGCACATTCACTGTAATTCACAAGAACAACTTCCCGATTTTTTGGGGGAATATAGGGCCTACTCCTATCATTATTATTACAGCAGTTACTCCGGTTGATGTTGTTGTTTCGGTTATAGTTCACTTCTAAAACATAATTATTCTCTCAATTGTAGTTACCATAGTTCCAATCATGATATCCTTGAACTTTGCGCCAATTCTCCTTATTGGAAACTTGGGTATTTGGTCGTAAACCACCCGTATCCTTGAGCTTTGCGCCAATCTGTTGTTGGGTGGTTTGTAGATTGTACTGCAAAGGTGTTTCTTTCATTGTCTGACCTTATAGCGCTCCAAGCCTTGTTGTTGCGAGGTATCTTCTCCAACTTCTCTATGATCTCTAAATATGTGCACCCATCATAGGAAACCCCCGCAATATTGTTGAGTACTGCTTTATTGTTATCATCTTGACCCCGATAGAACTACTCCTTCAATGACTTATCATCAATGCGGTGGTTTGGGACACCACTCATAAATGTGGTAAATCTGTCCCAGAAGTTACTCAACTAACCCCCAGTAGTGCAACAAACTTTTTCACTTTATCTTTGTGTTGAGCTTCTTGGACACTCTGTAATACCTTGCTAAGAATGCATCTCTCAATTGATCCCAAGTATAAATGTAGTAGTAGGGAATCTTAGTAAACCATATGGAGGCATCTACTGTCAATGATAGAGGAAAAACTTGCAACCCGATAAAATTCATATCTAAGTCAGGTCGACCTACACAAATCTTACACACAGTGTCACGCCCTGAGCTACCCCATAGATGCAGACACGGAAACTAGGACAACAAGTGATCCAAATCTAACCCTGATGGCATGATCCTGAGCACCCTAAAGATAATAAACCTAATGCGGAAGATAAATCATAATTGTAACTTAAAAGATGGGGAATACCCATATACTATAACTGAGATAAATGAAATACTGATGAGTTTAATACAAAAGTGATTAAACAAACACTAAGCTGAAACTATATATGTCTTAAATAAGCCTCTAAATGACTATAAATACAGGGACAAGCCCCAGCTAAGTCTAGGAAAAACTAAAACTAAAGGACTAAATACTGAAAAGAAACTAATGACTATTGTCCTCGAGTAATAAGGACTTACCACTGAATTTGTTGAACTGGAGATCGGTAATCGATCTAAGCGTGATCTGGATGCTAAGAACCTGAACCTACATCACGAGAAGATGTAGAGCACGTATGTGTTAGTACTTGGAAGGTACTGAGAATGTAGGATAGAATAAATCCGAAATAAAACATAACTGAACAAGTATAAAAGCAAGTAAAATAATCTGAACATTATATACTGAGTTTCTGAATACTAAGATAACTAAATGCAACGAAAAATTTATAATATGCTAAAATTGAATACTGAATATACTGATCAATGGTCAATGTAGTGAAATTTGACAGATCAATAGGATCTACTAATAACCTATAATAAAACCACATGAGCTAAATGTGGAGTACGATGTATACGCCTCATTGAGAGGACCCAATATATCCTGCCAAAGGTATAATGTCATGTTGGCGTGATCACTAAACTTATTGACCATATAGGGGACTTACAACCTACTTGGCTAGTAGTCTTGGAACTTTTTAGATACGCTGAACCCTAGTCCAACTCAATATTATACTACTCTCAATAAATAAAGTGATTAAGACGTTATGACTGAATTTCTATAAATACTGGATAGCTCAAAACTGAACATGCAAACTGAGAATGAAACAATTAATTTGATAATGATGCATTAATAACTGCAACATGTATATCTGAAATAACTGAAATATTTTGCCTAGCATGTGTAATTTAGGACCTAAAAAAATACATAGCTAGGGTTCTAAAATTCATGCAATAATATAGGTAATAACATAGTTATCTAATTTTGAACATATAACTAATTAATTCATGAAGTTTTATTGAATTTCTAGAAACCCTAGGTCTAATCATTATTTGGGAATCAAGAATCTGACTGAAAACTAGGGACCTAATGGGTGAAAGGAACACACTAGTGAAATCCACATACCTAGTGATGAAATTCACGGAGAAATATTAAGATTTTGGGGCTAGAACTACTAGAACCTTGTTGCTTTCTTGAACTAGGGTTCTTGACATTTTTCTCCTTTCTTGCTTCTAATTTTGTATGTTTTTTATTAATGATTTGACTTAGGTAAGTTTTAGTTATATTTCTAGGCTTAAAATGACTAAAATATGATGATTTAGGACGTATCTTAGGGTTTAAACAAAGTGGGAAAAGACCAAAAGACCCCTGAGTTAAGTTCTGTCAGACCAAACGATGATCTGGACTGACGGTCCTTCGTTCAATCGACATTCCGTCGGTTGGGTCCGTAGGTTTGGCCTGTTCTTCAAGCCTTTACTAAAATGGGCATAACTTTTTACTCAGAGGTATGATTTAAGCAAGGTCGTTCGCTATGGAAAGCTAATTCAATTATATATATGTGGGTGTGTCATTGGATGCTTAGTTCATTTTGTGTTGAGGGTTATGATCAATTGAAGTTGACTCAACTGCATTTCCCCAATAAATATCGGTTAATTTCCACTTACGGTCATGAGGTCAAACTACGGACCATGCTGGTCAATCGTGGTTCTTGCCAAAGAGTGGTAATGTCAATCCGGGTTTACCCCCCTAGACGTAACTAGTGTCATCGTCCTTTTTAAGGACTAAGACTAGTCTCTTCGTTTCATGTCATTACATTCCTAGGTTTATAATGCGGAAAAATTTAAAACTTTCATTACAGCTACTTGGAAGTGTACATAGACCTCTACATACACATAATATATAGACGTATCGATTATACATAGACCCTTCGTATAGGAAGGTTACATAGCCTTCTAATTTTATTTCACAAGTACATATATATTATATGAAAATTGTCTTAAAGAACGTCTCATCTCATACCATCAAAACAATTATCACAATAGAGCATAGTCCTTACAACAATCCTCCACATATAGGTCATACAAAAGTATGGTACTCAGTTGGAAAGGAAAGAAATGAAAGAGTCTTTAAGCTCATAACATCTCTGTTAGCTAGATAGTGGCATTGCCCTCGGACATTGAGGACGTACCCCACTTGGATGAAATAAAGAATCAAGCCTTCAACAATGTCTCCTTCCAAATTCTTCAATGGTCGGAACCTAAAATGATTGGGAAAAGGGGAAGAAAATGGGGTTATTAATCCACATGTACTAAGTATGAGACCTTATGCACATATACAAGCAAAACGTGCTAAAAAGGGACTTTTATTCAAAACATGCCATTTTAACCTTTTCAGAACCTAATGCAAAGCCAAGTAAGTCATATCCACCAACCAAACATGCTTATTAACTCAACAAGTAATACATATTCCAACATACTTGAAACCATAATTTACTATAACCCTATCATCAAGGAATAACATAACAATAATGAATAAGAGTCAATCATATCATAATAATCAAGACAACTACTCAAGAATCCATATCAAATCGACAAGTGCAATGACCCTGCAAAGCCCCATAACCTCAGTCAATTTAGTAGCCTCAACAAGAAAACATAACCTATATCCAACTTCACATAACATAAAATTTAGATTTACTTTTCATCTTATATTAACATTATAACCCAAGGCATACTCATAAGTGAACTAATCAACATATAATCTTAACAATGTTCCAAGGTAATCATGTACATATCATATATAATCATAACATAAACATATATAAGAACATCCTCTTAAGACTCCCCTCAAGGCTAACTAGAGCAATGTTTAGGTAGAGTCAAATACCCCTACCTAGACTAATCTAGACCCCTTAGGTCATCCTAGTTAGAGTTTAAGCGCTTTAATTCATTTTATCTTTTGGGAACATCTTCCCCTAACCGACATAGACCACATGATCTAGTGTGGAATCCGGTGTCATAATACCCTACACCGACAGAAGACAGACTACTTTCCAAGGTAGTACCAAAACATGAAACATAGCAACTACGTGGATCCACTAGCTAGTATTCCTTTGGGGGAATCATAGTTCAAGAACTAGGAGATATATTTGGGACCCTCTTTAAGCGGAATGCCTTATACTCTCCAATCTCAAGAGTAATGTAGTGATCCAACCTTCCTTTTGTGTAAAGGAACACTCCTTAATCTATTTCACTCGTTCTAAGTAAAAGTCCCTTTTTGAAAATTCTTTAAGCCTTTATATATAATTCATAACGTAGTTTAGGTCATAGGGTCTACCCCTTGTATAATCATCATTATCAATACCTCAATGAGAATTGTATGAGTGTAAGTCCTTTCATGATAATTCATGTAGATGAGGTTAACACATTGCATAACATTTCATAAGAAGGTTTATTGGTATACATCATCACCCTTATAACCTTTACTTCTTAACAACTTCACAACCATAATCAAGGCATTTCGATTCAACATCATACCACCCTATAAATCCTAATACAAGGCATACTCCAACATATTATCATGACCTAACCACAATTTATCACAACTGGAAGTAAATATAGAGATTCTATGACTTACCAAGTCTTCTTCACAATTCATGACGGAAGTCTTAACATAAACCCATAACTCAACCCAATTAGGGGAGTAACATCATCATACAATGATAACCAATGAGATAACAAATCCAATTGCATCTCTATAACATAATTCAACACTAGATCATAACTTAGGACAAGATACATAGGCTAATTTCACAATATACTTCATAACCTAAATCACATCTCAGGAACTAGCATGAGAGGCCTATAATTAGTCTTAATTTATACATAACAACATCATAGGGTAGGAAACTAACCAACAACCAAGTCAATTGAATTATCACAATATTAATAGGTCAATATTTCAACCAAGGGTTAGGGATTGAGGATCATGTTCTTCAATTCATACCAAACCATCAACAATTATCACAATAAAGTTAAAATATGTGTTAATCCACTCATTATAATCTAAATAAACCATTAACAATTCAATTAAAAACATCAATATTGTAATTGGATTAAACCCATAAGAAAACTCAACTCTGGAATCCATTTTGAAGGAACCCTTTGACGAAAAAGTCCCAAAGTTGAATTAGACACCAAACCTTAACACTTGACACCAATTTGGTGATGAATTTGCCCCTTTTCCAGCCTCCAAACCCTTCTCATTTCTAGTCTTCAATGGTGAGTTCAAGTAGAGAGAGAAAGAATATAGAAGGAAAAATGTTTGTATTGAGAATTGTCAAGATTAATTACGGTTGGGAGTATATATATTGGGTCTTATATAATATAATTAGACTCCCTTAACCCCTAATTAAAACACCTAAACTGCTAAATAATTGAATGAGACCAACTTAAATTAAGCAGAAAACTTGACCCTCACAGACGAGACCCCGAACGACGGGCTGTCTATGAATCGACGAACCCTTCCTCTATCGTCCTGCACTACGTCGATGAGTTCAGAGACTATTCAGGCAAGGGGATTCCTCATAATTGATAATTATGGGACAACGGTGGCATCGACGCCACGTTTGTCCACACACGGCCCGTCTCTTGCGTCATTGATGCACAGTACCAGGCAGTGTTGCTTCAAACGCTAGGGTCCTCCTCAACGGCCCTTGGTTGGTCCTTGGGAAGTCTTACCCAAACGTATCAATCATCTAATAAGTCAAAAACCTATTTACTACCTTTTTAACAATTTTCATACATTTCCGACTTCTAAAAGCTTGTTAAATAAGCTAAGGCAGGCTAGTACCTCTATGAACAAACATCCGAACGTCGTGACGTTCTTGAACGTTTTGGTTCTTACACTTCCTAATTGACTTAAATTTATTAGAATGGACTTAAAAAGGTATTTACACTTCATAAACCCCACGTTAGTCTTTACAACACGTCTTGAAATTTCAAAATGTTACATTAATAGGGTGTTGATCGACGGACACATACTACGGACAGTAGGTCCCTCCGTCGTGCGAAACTTAGTGAAATTTCCCTAGGCTGAGATTTTGGGGGTTTATTACTCCACCGGAGGATGTGCATGATGGACCGTGGGTCAGGCTACGGTCTGTTGATGGCCACTGTCTGTTGCACCTACACATTTTCAGAAAAATTAGTTTTTTGTCTGTTTTGGATACGGGGTGTTACGTTATCTCCACGTTGGAAATATTCATCCTTGAATGAAAACTAAGCCAGCTGGAATAGAGGGAGAGAGTTGCAAACCCTACTGCAAAACACGGATAACTGAGTTACTGACTTAATTGAGTTCCGAGAACATGCAAATACGCTGGAAAAGCAAGTACAAGTTGAGGGAACATGATTCTAAGGTGGAATTCACACACGAATGACTTAAAAATTTAAAAGGAACTATTACATCAAGTTGGACTTGAATCGCAAGGAAATTTGTGAGATCTTTGACTTTCATGGCTGCTTCTGCTTCCCAAGTAGTTCCTCTACGGACTGACTCCTGCACAAAATCTTTAACTGACGTAACTTCTTTGTTTCTCAAACTCCTAACCTGACACTCAAGAATCTCAACTTGTACATCCACATAATAAAGAATTCTGCTAATTTTGTTGGTAACTCTAAATCATATGCCACCTTGCCAACCCTTTTCATTATAACCCTTTTCAAGATATTTGTATGGCCTATATATCTAAGAATGAGTTTCCCTTTCTTGACAAATCTCATCACCCCTTTCATAGGTGACACTTTCAGGAAAGCCCGTTCATCAACATAGAAATATAGTTCCCTCCTCCTTACACCTGCGTAAGATTTCTGACGACTCTGAGGTGTCATAAGTCTCTCTCTAATGAGTTGCACTTTCTCCATAGTATAAAGGATTGAATCTGTCCCTATTAAAAATGATTCACATACTTCAAACTAACCAATAGAAGATCTACAGCTATGCCCATACAATGCCTCATAAGGGGCCATCTGAGTGTTAGAAGGTTGCTATTGTTGTAGGCGAACTCAATAAGAGGAAGGTGATCATCACAACTACACTTGAAATCGATCACTCAAGATCTCAACATATCTTCGAGGGACTGAATGGTACGCTCATCATGTCCATCCGTCTGTGGATGAAATGTAGTACTAAGGTTAACTTGAGTACCAAGACCCTTATGAAATGACTTCCAAAAATTACAGATAAATTGGGGACCTCTATCTGAGATGATAGACAAAGGAACCCCATGCAACCTCACAATTTCATTAATATAATGATTGGCATTGTCCTCTACCGAATCCGTAGTCTTGACAGCTATAAAGCGGGAAGACTTAGTCATCCTATCAACTATCACCTAAATGGAGTCATGTTGTCTGCGAGTACGACGTAACCCTGTGATGAAATCCATATTGATCACATCCAACTTCCAAGTTTATCGATATCTTGAGTCATAGATAAGTGAACACATGTACATGAACACCATACAAGTATTGTCTCCATATCTTAAGTAAGAACACCGCTGCTGCAAGCTCGAGGTCATGGGTTGGATAGTATTTCTTATGAATCTTAAGTTCTCTAAATACATATGCTATAACCTTATCTCGTTGCATCAACACACAACCTAGGCAAACTCTGAATATATCACAATAGATCACATAGCCATCTGAACCCTGTGGTAGAGTCAATACACGAGCGGTATTCAATCTAGTTTTCAATTCGATGAAGGTTTTCTCACAATCATGTGACTATTCGAACTTGACCATCTTATAAGTTAACCTACTCAATGGTGAGAATATGGATGAATCCTTCCACGAAACTATTAAAATAAACCTCTAGAATTCAGAAGCATCTGATATCTGTAGCAGAGGTAGGTCTAGGCCATTGTTTCACTGCTTCTATTTTATGTGAATCCACTCGGATCCCTTTGCTAGATATAATTTTACTAAGGAAAGGATCGGATTGCAACCAGAACTCATATTTGCCAAACATAGTGAATAACTGGCGATTCTTGAGAGTCTATAGAACAATTCTCAAATGACTCACATGTTCTTCCTCATTCCTCTAGTAAATGAGGATATCATCAATAAAGACGATAACGAATAAGTGTGTTTGAAAATTTGTTCATCAAATCCATGAAAGCTACAGGAGCATTATTTAGTCCAAACAACATAAATACAAATTCATAATGACCATACCAAATTCTTAAGGTTGTTTTTGGAATGTAACTATCTCTGACACTATGCTGATGATAACCCGATCTAAGGTCTATCTTTGAAATATGGCTAGCACCCTGTTGTTAGTCAAACAAGTTATCAATTATTGGGATGGGATACTTATTCTTGATTGTGACCTTGTTCAACTGTTTATAACCAATGCACATTCTGAGAAAACCATCTTTCTTCTTTACGAACAACACTGGTGCACTCCATAGTGAAATACTAGGTCTAATGAAGCCCTTATCTAGAATGTCTTTCAACTTCTCTTTTAATTCCTTAAGCTCTGCTCGAGCCATTTTGTATAGAGGAATAGAAATAGGCTGTGTTTTTGGAAAAAGATCAATTCCAAAGTCGATTTCCCTTTCGAGAGGACTCTGGGAAGATCTTTAGGAAATACTTTTGGAAACTAACATACTATTGGAACTGACTCAAGAGTTGGGGTTTCAAAGATAGAATCCTTAACCCTAACTAGATGATAGAGATAACCCTTTTAAATCATCTTTCTGGCGCTAATCTACTACCGTTCCATTCTAAGATTGGTTCGTCTAGAAACTTAAAACGAACAACATAGTTCTACAATCAAGTGAGGCATAACATGATTATAACAAATCCATGCGTAGAATAACATCAATGTCTATCATTCCTAATTATTCAAGATCCGCTCAGGTGATCTTCTGAGATATTATGACAGGCAATTTCTATATACCCGCCTAGCTAAAATTGGGTCACCAACTGGAGTAGTGACAGAGAAAGGTTCTAAGAGAGTTTCTAGACTAACACTAAATTAGACTGGTATGTAAGGAGTTACAAAAAAAGAGTAGCCCCTGGATCTAACAATGCATAAACATTAAGGTCAAAGACCCCTAACTTACCATTGATTACATCTAGAGAACCTTCCCGATCTTGGCAAGCCTGAAGATCATACAACCTGCTCTGGCACTGATCATCACCTGTACAAGATGAGTTACCCTACTTTTTCAGGTGACTCGTGGGTGCTGCTGAAGTTGTAGATTGAGATCTACCATTTCCACCTGTTTGACCCTATCTAGAAGGATGATCCCTCAACCAGTGAGCATAATAACCGCAGCTAAAACATCTTTCTTTTCCTGCGATACACTTGCCCGAATGGTTCTTACCACACTTAGGGAAAGTGCGTTAAGTATTGGTGCCTGAAACACTTCCCTAAGACTTAGAGGCTGGTGCTCTTCCATTCTACTCATACCTGTTCTTGGAGGATGGAACAGTAGCTGACAAAGGGGCTGGAGCTGAAATCTTTTGCTGACTCTGCAAAGCAATTTCCACCACCAAATTTTTGCTGAGAATAGAGATAGTTCCCAATCCTAGACTTGTTATTCTCCTTAAAATGTTCCCTAAGCTTATCACTCTCAACCTGCTAAGCATGAGTTATATGCCTAGAGATGTTCATATCTCCCAGTAACAGAGCATTTTTGCACTCAAATTTCACCAAATCTTACACTCCATACAAGTACTTATTCATATGAACCCTGGAGTCAGCAACCACGTGAGAAGCATACGTGGAGAGTTGGTTAAACTTCAGCCCATACTCTTAAACTGTCATGTTACCTTGCATTAAATTCATGAATTCTTGGGATTTTTCTTCTATCAACTCTATTGGGAAAAACTTATCCAGAAATGTCTCACTAAAGCAATCCCAAGTAACAGGAGCTGCATCTGTACCCCTATTTTCATTCCACTGAGTGTACCAGATATGATCAGTATCCTTCAATTGGCATGATTCCAACTCAATTCGATTATTCCCAGTGACTTGCATTACCTCAAAGATTTTCTTGGTCTCATCAAAGAAATTATGAGGATCCTCATTAGTTTTGTGATCCTAATAACTCAATCGGATTCATCCTAACAAAGTCACGGACCCTTGCTGCAATTGATCTAACATTTTTATTCACATGACCATGAACCAAAATATTATGATTAGTCTTACTTCGAGCCAACATCTTTATGACATTCCTGAAAACAGCATTGGAGACTTCTTGATCAGGGATTGGAGGAGTTGTGTTTGCATTCCTGGAATTCGAATTCCTAGTGTTAGCTCTACGAGGAGGCATGATCTGAAACGTAGAACGTCAATTTAGAATGGGATAAGATCATACCTCACGAAGGATGAGAGTAACAAGAAAGTGAAGTATTTCCTAAAAAACTTCATAGCCTCCCTTTCATTCGATGTGGTGCACTTCACACCCATGAAAAGGATGAGAGTAACAAGAAAGTGAAGTATTTCCTAATAAACTTCATAGCCTCCCTTTCATTCGATGTGGTGCACTTCACACCCATGAAAAGGATGCTACTTAGTATTACTTTTCAGACATCGTAGGACACTTAAACCTAACACTCTAATACCAAGTATTGTCATGCCCCAAGATACCCTTGAGACGCGGACACGGAACCTAGGACCACAAGTGATCCCAAGATAACCCTTCTGGCTTGATCATGAACATACTAAAGATAATAAACTTAATGCGGAAGCTTAATCATAATTTAAACTAAAAAGATAGGGAATACCAGTATACAATAAGTGAGATAAATGAAATACTGATAAATTTAATACAAAAAAAAATTATTAACTCAACACTAAGCTGAAACTATCTATGTCTGAAATAAGCCTCTAAATGACTAGAAATACTGGGACAAGCCCCAACTAAGTCTAGCTAAAATTAAAACAAAAGAACTAAATACTGAAAATAAATCATGACTATTGCCCTCAGAGAATGAGGACTCACCAGTAAATCTGCTGAATTAGAGATCGGAAATCAATCTAAGCGTGATCTGGATACTTAGAACCTTAACCTACACCACGAGAAGATGTATTGGATGTATGCATCAGTACTTGGAAGGTACTAAGAATGTAGTATAGAATAAAGCAAAATTAAAATATAACTGAACAAGCATAAAAGCAAATATAATAATCTTAACATGATGTACTGAATTTCTGAATACCGCGTACTGAATGCATTGACAAATTTATAACATGCTGAACTAAATAATGTATATACTAATAAATGGTCAATGCAGTGAAATCTGACTAATCTTTGGGAGCTACTAATAACCGATAATATAACCACATGAGCTAAATGTGAAATCCGATGTATACCCCCAATCAAGAGGACCCAATATACCCTGCCAAAGGTATAAAGGGATGCTATCGTGATCACCAACCTGATTGCCCATAGAGGGGACTTAAAACCTACTTGGTTTAGTTCTGAGACTATTTGGGTATTCTGAACCCTAGAAAAACATGATATTATACTATTCCCAATGAATAAAGTGATCGGGACATTATGACTGAAATTCTGTAAATACTGGATAGCTCAAAACTAAACATGCAAACTGAAAATGCAACAATTAATGTGATAATGATTCATTAATAACTGAGGCATGTATATATGAAGTAACTGAAATATCTGTCCTAGCATGTACAATTCAAGAACAAAATAAATACATAGCTTGGAGTCTGAAATATATACAATAATCTAAGTAAGAACATAGTAATCTTATTTGGAACATATAACTAATTAATTCATGAAGCTCTGTTGATGTGCTAGAATTCATAGGTCTAATAATGTTATGAGAATTAAGAATCTGACTGAAAACTAGGGACCTAATTTGTGAAAGAAACCCACTAGTGAAATCCCACATACCTGGTGATGAAATTCACAAAGAAATATTCTGATTTTTGGGATGAAACTGCTCGAACGTTTCTGCATTTTTTATATAGGGTTCTTGATCTTTTTTTCCTTTTTTGCTTCTTATTTTCTAAGTTACTGCTTAAATATTTAACTTAGGAAAGTTTAAGTTATGGTTCAACACCTAAACTGACTAAAATACGATGATTTAGGGTCAAAATGACGTATCTTAGGGTTTAAAAGAAGTGGGAAAAGACCAAAAGACCACTGAGTTAAGTGCTGTCAGACCAAACCATGACCATGACTGACGGTCCGTTGTTCAATCGACAGTCTGTCGTTTGAGTCCGTAGGTTGGGCCTTTTTGACTGACCTTTACTAAGGCGGGCATAATCTTTTTACTCAGAGGTCTGATATTAGTAAGGTCGGTGGCTATGGAAATGTAATTAAATTATCTATTCGTGGGTGTGCTAAAAGTTATGATCAATTAAAATTGACCCAACTACATTTCCCCCCCAACTGTTTGTTAATTTCCACTTAAGGTCAGACCTACGGTCATAAGGTCCATCTACGGACCGTGCTGGTCAATCATGGTTCTTGTCAGCGAGTGGTAAATGAGGTGTTGATCGATGGACACAGACTACGGGCCATATGTTCATTCGTCGTTCGACACTTAGTCAAATTTTGTTCGGCTGATATTTCGGGGGTTTCTTTTTCCATCGACGAATGTGCAGCACGGATCGTGGGTTAGGATACAGTCCGTTGATGGCCACCATCTGTTGTTCATGTAGATTTTCTGAAAGACTAGTTTTTGGTCTGTTTTTTATATGGGGTGTTACACATAAACCTCAGTTTGGCTATGTGAACATGAAGATCCTCTGATGGCCATTGTCGAGAATAAAAGCCTCGTGGTGAAAACCTAAATCACACTACTCGTCACCAGAGTGTGTGCCCTGGTAGAAAAGAGGGTAGGAAAAGAGGTCCATCGGACTTAACAATGTTAACGTTGCCACTATTGTAATCCTGAGGTCTTGGTGCTGGGGGCTGCAAACTAAAAGCACTCTCCAAATCAACTTGAACTTATTGTGTGCTTCAACCGGTAGTGGAGGTTGACAAATTGCCCCATCACCTAAAATGACTGTGTTATGTTGATTTTCCATTCTTCGACGGTTAAGTTAGGATAGAATGGAGTAAGTGGTTCTCCTCGGCTTTGTGTAGTATCCATACAGTAAAGATAGACCTGAAAGAGACAAATATAAAGAAAAAATAAAATAAGGAAATTTTTCAGTAAATATTAGTACTGTATTTAAGTTAATCTTTAGTGCTGTATTTAAAGTTAATCTAAAAGCCACTTTCCCCGGCGTGGCGCCAAAATTTGATACGCAAAAATTACACTTCCTAAAGAGGTATAATCAGTCATATCAATTAAACAACCCAACTAGTAGGTTGGGGTCGATCCCACAAGGAAAATGATTTAGACTTATGTTCAATATGCAATTGTGTCTATTAACCTAAACTCTTTTCAATTCGCAATTATGTCTATTTAGCTAAGCTCTTCCCGAAAACAAGTAATTAAAAGGAGGGTTTTTTTTTAAATAAGTTTCTATAATACTTATAAGCAAACCAGTAAGCAAGAGTAAAGATTTAGTTTTTATCAATTTGTGATATAAAGTAGGGTGTATGTGTTCTTCATGGGTTCATTACTCCGTATTCCTAGCATTAACAATTCATCCCTAATGTTTTGCATGCAAAGTGATAAGTTTAGTATTTCTAAATCCTTTGTCCTACATTAAGAGAATTTCACCCCGTACCTTTGTTCAACTACGTGTGTATATGTTACTAATCCTTACCTTCACTTCATATTAAGCATCATAATCAATGTATTACTTTGTTATTACTTCACACCAATCGACACTAGTCTATTAGATAGTATCCAAGTAATTCTATGTTGATAAGTCTTTTGCTATGAATTACCTACTTAGTCCTTCAAGTAGTAACAACGCAAGTTCTAACATTGGCCACCACTAAAAAAACTTCTAAACTAAAGAATTATCAATACATGCAAGAACCTATTTGAGAATTGTTCTTTAGCTAGGTCTACTTTGTTAATCACCCATGGCTCCCACAACCCTAGTTGTTGATTAAGTAACGCATGCAAGCAAGAACACAATTCATTGTTGTTAAGAAAGAAATGTTTACAATTTGAAGAAAAATCGAGCAAATTAACTTGAAATTTCATGATAATACTTTAAACTAAATCCGTAAATTGAATTATTTCCAAAATTTGAAATAACCATATCTCCAAACAAAAAAAGATCAATAATAACAATGTCTTATCCCAAAAATGAGGTTTTAATCTCTATTTATAGAAAACATAGTCCTAAATTAAAAAGATTTCAAATAAGGAATGTTTATCCAAAATGCGACTGTAATCGACGATCCCCACAGACGGACCGTGGACTTTTACGTTTGTCCATACTCAGAATATTTTTTTCCTTCATATGGCATCATGATGAATCAATCGATACACCAACAACACGTTCCATCAATGCCCTCTGTTACTCTATCCTTAGAATTTCTCCAATAATAGGTACTTGGGCTATCTCTGATCACATTGACGATTCAGCAGAACGGTCCATTGATGACATTCATTGGTTGCCTTTGCACTATTTTCTAGATAACTTTTGAATTTTAGTTCTTGACATATTTCATGTAAAAGAAACATACAAACATGTTAAAACTACTAAAAAGGCTCTAGACACACACAACTCTTAAGGAAAAAGCATTAAAAGCATCGTGAAACCACGGTACATATGTGATCACATGAACCACTTAAGAGTGGTGTTACATGTGATTAAGAAAATCAAATATTTTCCAAGTATAGTAAATGTGAGTTTTTGTTGAGAGTGGTGGCATTTCATGGTCATATTATCTCTAGTGAAGGAGTTGAGGTCTATCAAAGGAAAATTGAGCAGGTGAAAAATTGGCCTAGGCCATTGACTCAAACCAACATTAGAAGTTTCTTGGCTCTAGAAGGATACTATATGAGGTTTGTGGATTGATTTGCATCCATTGCATCTCCCTTGACTACCATAATCTGAAAGACTGTGAAATTTGAGTGGTAGGAACCATGTGAAAGAAGCTTCTAAATTTTGAAATATAGGCTTACATCCGTTCCGATATTGAATCTACTAGAGGGTACTAAGGGTTTTGTGGTATATTGTGATGCATCCCGAGTGGGCTTAGGGTGTGCTCTTATGTAACATGGGAAAGTAGTAGCATATGCTTCTAAACAACTTAAGAAGCATGAGAAGAATTATCTAACTCGTGATCTTTATTTAGAGGCCATGTCATTTGACTTGAAAATATGGAGATATCATTTTTATGGTGTGCATGTTGATGTATATACCGACACCAAAAGTATTCAATATGTGTTTACTCAAAAGGAGTTGAATCTACGACAAACAAGGTTGTTGTAATTGTTGAAAGATTACGACATGAGTGTTCTCACCATCCCAGAAAGGTCACTGTAGTTGCGGATTCTCTAAGTCGTATGACCATAGGTAGTGTGTCTCATGTAGACAGAGCCAAGAAAGACCTAGTAAAAGATGTTCATACTTGGCTCGTTTGAGTGTTAGATTGGAAGATTCTCCAAATGTTGGTTTTATGGTCCATAATAACTCCAAATAATCCTTGGTAGTTGAGAAGAATTCTATGCAACACCTTCATAAATCATTGATGGAGTTGAAATAAGCGGTTCTTGGTAAGGTTAATGAGTCATTCTCCTTAGGGGGATGTTTTTTTTGAGGTATGAAGAAAGGTTGTGTGTTGCGAATATAGATGTTTGAGAAACTGAATTTTTAAGGAAGTTCATGGGTCCAAATATACAATTCATCCAGGTTCTACAAAGATGTATCATGACATTATAGAAGTGTTTTCGTGGGAAGGCTTGAAAGGGGACATACCGGAATTTGTTGCAAAATGTCCCAATTGTCTACAAGTGAAAGCAGAGCACCAAAAGCCAAGTGGATTACTTCAAGAAATCAAAGTTACCACTTTGAAGTTGGAAGATATTAACATAGATTCCATGGTAGGGTTGCCTCGAACTCAAAAACAACATGACTCTGTATGGGTAGTTGTGGATAGGTTGACCAAATCTGCTTATTTTATTCCCGTCAAGTCCACATACTCGGTGGAGGATTATGCAAGGATCTTCATAGATGAGATTGTCTGTCACCATGGTATTTCCTTATCCATCATATCGTATAGGGGTGCACACTTCACATCTAGGTTAATGAGGTCATTCAAAAAAGGGTTGAGTACAAAGGTGAAGTTAAGCACATATTTTCATAACCAAACGGATGGTCAAGCGGAGCGCACTGTTCAAACCCTTGAGAATATGCTTAGAGATTGTGTGATCGACTTCAAAGGAAATTGTAATAAACATTTGCCTTTCGTTGAGTTTTGTTATAGCAATAGTTACCATTAATCTATATCTATTGATCTTTTTTAGGCATTTACGGTAGGATATGTAGGTCTCCAAATGGATGGTTTTAAGTGTGCGAGTCTTCGCTCTTTAGTCCAGATTTTATTTATTAGACATTGGAGAAATATTCTATGATAAGTAACCGATTGAAAACAGACTATAGCAGCCAAAAGTCTTATGTTGACCATAGGAGAAAGGACATAGAATTTGAAGAAAGTGATAAGGTGTATCTAAAAATTTCTCCCATGAAAGGATTGGTGAAATTTTGCAAGAGAGGGAAGTTGAGTCCTCGTTATGTAGGTCATTATGAAATTTTAGAAAGTGTTGGCAAGGTTTCATACGATTTGAGACTATCTAGTGAACTAGCTTCGGTTCATCCGGTGTTCCATGTCTCCATGCTTAAGAAGTGCATCGGTGATCCCGAGTCCATTCTTCCTTTTGAGGGACTAGGTATGGATTCGAACCTCTCCTATGAAAAGTTTCCAAAGGAAATCCTTGATCGTTAAGTGATGAAATTGAGGAATATAGAGGCGGCCTCCTTTAAAGTGTTACGGAGAAACAACCTAGTTGAGGGAGCAACATGGTAGGGCGAGGCTGACATGAAATCCCATTATCCTCATCTCTTTGTTGATTAAGGTTCGTGGTTCAAATTAGTGATTAAAATAATGAATAAATTGAATATGGCTTGTTCTGCAAAGATGTGCGTATTTATGATAAATGTTATTGCTAAAATGAAGTTTAATGTGAAAAATGCTCTTTTGCTCAATTTTGCACTTAGTTTGTATATTTAGTATGATCTTTCCTGTATGAAATGAAATTGAGCATGATGATACATTTTGAAACAATTTTTGGTATAAATGACTCTATATGTTGTGGTTGGGAAAAAAATTCCTTATGTGGTATTGTTGAGCTCTTATGTAGAGAAATGATATTTTGAGTTACTATGTGCAAATGCCATGATTTTGTGTTGAATGGAGTGGGGAATCACTTCTATGATCAGTTACTCATGTTGATTTTATATCGTTGTTTGTTGGAATGCTAGTATTGAGTCTATCATTTCCCTTCAAAAGATTATAGTGTCATTCGGGGACGAATGTTCCTATGGGGGACAATGTAACACACCTAAAGTTCATGACATAACATAGAGCCTCATATTATGAACTAAACCTTAATAAAAAAAAATTTAAGACAAATAATTTTTATAAACCATTTAGGAATTTTTAGAGGCAACGCGTCAAGAAATGTCCATGACGTTCGGAAACTCGCTAAATAAAAACTAGTTGACGTCCCTATGTTTGGAGAAAGTTTTGGAGGGTCAAATGAAGTATAAAACTAGTAAAAAACATCAAATAGGTAAAATATAGTATAGAGGGTCTAAACATCCGGTAAAGACTCCCCAAGGACCGCCTGAAGGGTCCTTGAGTAGGACCCTAACATTGGTAAGAAGGCTTCCAAAGCGGCCTGCGCGCAGCAAAGATTGTTGGGGCTGCTACCCGACGTGCAGCCAAAACGTGGTAGGCAAAAGTTTTCCTCGTTAAGTTTTTAATCCACGAGGCTTACTTCCTCAAACTAGATTTCAAAAAAAAAAGTATGATAGTATCCCCGCGACGCAGAGCCACTTCCCAGATTCATTGAAATTGTAATTTAAGCATTTTGACTTCACAAAAAGACCCATTTAAGTGAGGGGTCTTTTTGGTAATTTAGGGGGTGACTAAATATTGACTAAGGGTAAGTTTTAAGTAATTTTTCAGTCATCTAAATCAAATTCCAAAAAAAAATAGCTGTCATCTCTCTCTATTTCCTCTCTCCCTAAATCCTCCATTAAAGAAGCAAGAAATCTTGAAAAAAGGCCAATTTCTCTAGGATTGAACTTCAATTTAGTTGATTAATCTTCATTAAGGTATTAGATCTTTACTATTGTGATTCCTTTTCCCCAAGAGGTCCTTTCAAAGTTTATTTCTAAATCACCCAAATTCCAAGGGTTTTCAAATTCTAATGGGTTTTCTTCTAAACTTCAAATTGATGATAAAATGTTATTTACTATGAATAATTAAGTGTATATTGTTGGTTAATTTATGTTAATTGATGCAATTTCATATAGGTCATGTCCCTTTACCCAATTTCCCCAAATTTTGGATATTGCTCATAAGTTTTTGGGAATTGGAGAATGTATTGATTGTAAGGTTTGTTTTTCTTGAAGAATTCATATTTAACCCTTTTCCCCTAATTCTAGGTTATGAATTGAAGTTCATTGGTATAGTGATGATGCTATTGACCTACTTATTGTATAATTGCTATTGAATGATGTTTTTACACCCATTGTTTGGTTGAATTGGATGGTTGATGGCAAGACCTTGATGATAGCTTGTGAAGGAGAGTGGGGTAAGTCTTGTGATCTAAATTTTTTACTTCAATTATGCTTACTTATGATTAAGTGACGAAGTTGTATTGAAATGTACCTTATGTTAAGAATTATAGGGTCGGAATGATGTCTAATTGGAATGTCTTGAATTATGGTTTGTGAGATGTTGGCTAAGATTTAAATGTTAAAAGAACTATGATAACTTACCAATGTTCCTTATTATGATGTGATATATAAATGTGCTAACCTCACCTTTATGAAGTTTAATGGAAGGACAATACTCATGCAATTCTTATTGAGCTATGATGATGATTACTATATTAGGGATAGACCCTATGACCTATATTAAGCTATGATGATTAATTAAGGATTTAAAGACATTTAAAAATGGACTCTATCTTAGAATCGAGTGAACTAGAGTGAGGAGTGTCCATTCCCACATAGGGAAGGTAGGATGACTAATGCACTCATGAGATTGGAGACTATAATGCATGTAGCATAAAGAGGGTCCCACCTACATCGCCTAGTTCGTGAACTATGCTTCCCCTATATGAATACTTCTTTCGGTGTAGGATTCCATGACACCGCATTCCACATTAGCTCATGTGGTCTATGTCGGTTAAGGAAAGATGTTCCCTAATGGTAAAATGAAGTAATAAAGTGAACTCTAACTAGGATGACCTAAGAGGTTTTATAGTCTAGGTAGGGGTATGGGACTCTACCTATACATTGCTAGTTAGCCTTCAGGAAAGTATGTCATGCAGCAACCTCCACTACTAGGTCGCCCGACTGCTTTAACGGCCCAAATTTGGGCCCTCCTAGGGGACCCTTAGTCTGGTCCCCAGGGCTCGGGCGTTTTGACCTTTTACATGTCATTCTAGGTATAGGAACCTTGATATTCAATTCCACCTTCTTACCATACTCCAAAATTCCAGTACAAAACACTGCGACACAGTAGTTGGACTTCACCTCCAAACTCTTGCAAACTCAACATACTGACTCTTAAAACTATAAATAGAAAATTTATGACCTTATAAGATCCTGAAACACTAATTTTAGGCTCTTTCTTGCCCTAATTAATTTTGGGGTCGTAACAACATCCCCTACATGGGATACACATTCACCCTTGAATGACACCTTACTAAACTCTTCTTTAAAGGAAAAACTCTAGACTAGAAGCCCACCATATATGAATTATACCTAAATGAACATACCCAATTCGAGGAAACAATTCAATATTAAGCAAATTATAACTACACAGAATCATATAAAGGCCTTATGAAAAGGGCTCCTTATCCCCCATATGGAATAAGTCACACATGTCTTTCTAATATCAATTACTCATAATAAATAAACATCAAAATCATAAAAAATCATAATCAACAAAGAAAATCATAATCATAGCCACATATGGCATTTGTAACACTCCGGAATTTCCATGTAAGACCCCCCAAAAGAGTTAGGTTGTCTAGATCCTAAAATGTGCCTTTAATCTTGTTAAAATGTTTGTTAAGTGTCTTAAATCATGTATGATTTCTTTGAAGTCATTTTGAAGTCAACATTGAAGAATGTCCAAGACGTTCGAAAGTTAGCTGTTGAAATGTGCATGTGTAACTTGAGTTTGCCTATGATGTTTTTATGTCTACGAGTGTTATTTGATGCTCAAAATGGTTGAAAGGTACTTTACTTGTTAATTTATGTATTTAAGTTTGAAACAACCGGGTACGACTCCCCAAGGGCCCCGTAAAAATCCTTGTACGAGGACCCAAAGTCTACCTAGACAGTGCCTTGGCAGTGTCTACCTACGACTGGCAAACAATGGCCAATAGGTGCACCTACACCTCGTCAATGGGGAGGCATCATTAAATACTTTGCCTAGTTAAGGCTCAATCCAGTTGACAAGTCTTAGACCCGAATGACGGCCAAAAGTATAGTCCGTCGTCGGACCTACTGGGCGTCGATGCAACATGTGTCAGCTGCCAGGCGTACTGTTTTACTAAAGCAGTGAATGTAAAATTCACCCCACATACTAAACTGACCCTAGGAGGTTTTTTGGTTATTTTTGGGTTTATTCAATGGTTTTACACCGTCAAACCCCACACCAATTCATAAATAAAAATAAGATTTCCATCTCCCAAACCAAACCTCTCTAGATAGCTCCATTGGAGATAAAACTCAAGAACAACCTGTAGATTTGATGGTGATGATTTCTTCATCATGTTTTCATAGTTTTCTTCCACAATGAGTTATGGTGATACTCCATCTTTAAATAATCTTCAATCTAATGAGCTATTTCCAATGTTTCAAAAGAAGTTTCACAATCAAATTGTGTATTCTTCAATCTAGCCATGGGTTCTTTCTCAAAACATTTTCAAATGAATGTTTATGTTGAATTCATTATAATGTACTGATTTTGAAGTAAAATTCAAAAATCCAATTTTATGATGAACCCATTCCCCCTTAAATTCTCAAATTTAGCTTATGTTATGGGCATTGTGATCTTGATTATGTGTTGGTCGAATTGTAATTCTATTATGTTGAATTGTTTATATCTTATTTGTATCATGTATATTGATTGTGAATTTTTGATGACTGATCCATGTGGATTAAGGTTTGAATAAGATTAGCCTATAATTCCCCTATCTTCTATTGATTACAAATGTAGTTTCATTGATATCTCAATTCTATGGAAAATTGAAGTAGGATTTCGTTAGGTTATGATCTCTTTATCTACTACCTTATACTTATAATATTTAAGAATTGTGTGTATTGATCATTTCGGATCAAAGAAAGAGAT
Source organism: Solanum pennellii (assembly GCF_001406875.1). Classification (NCBI taxonomy): domain Eukaryota; kingdom Viridiplantae; phylum Streptophyta; class Magnoliopsida; order Solanales; family Solanaceae; genus Solanum; species Solanum pennellii. The sequence continues at coordinate 42,318,748 of NC_028641.1, forward strand.
ATTGGTAAGTGATCTATGTTTATGTACTCCGTATTGAATTGGTGATGTAGCGTACATGTTAGTATCATGATTTTGTTGAGGTTTATGCATGATTTAGTCAATGTAAGATACTTTAGATACTTCCCTGTATTTCTTATATTGATGGATTGTGAGTATTGATCAATGATGATCAAAGGTTAATGGATTGGTAGGATTGCTCTATTTCTCTACTTCTCTATAGAATTGTTAGATGATTGGCCTTGTCTGTCATTGTGTGGTAATGTCCACTTATGGTGGCGGTGTTTACTTCTTGTCAATATGTATATGTGTTTATTATGGCCTTGAAGTCATATTGATGATCTAGGAATGGGTGCTTATGATTATACTATGTGAAGATTATGCCTAGTTTCTATTCTAGTCTATGATCTAGGTGGTGTTAGTAATGTTGTGAGTATGTAGGAGTCTATGTTAGGTATGGTCTATATGCTGCAATGGTGAAGTATAAATTGTAAATGACCCCCTTACCTATGTACGCCTACATGAATGTGTGATTAGCTATCGTTAGGAGTCTTTTATGCAAGTGTTGAGGTTATCTTGTCTCATATGCTAGTATGTGGTGTGTAGTCTATACTTGAATGTAAATTGTGGTTTTAAGAGGGTGGATGTCTCAAGATGATGTTGATAGCCATTATGTGATCATGTTGACAAATGAACACACACATTTACACCTTATGCATGCTTACAAAGTAGTATAGGTTCATAGTGTCAAATGAAAGGTTATTCTCATATGCACTTGTGTCTACAACTATGCATGTAAGTTATATTTCTATGAAGCATGTTGCGTATCCCTCAACTAGGATGCCTAGATATGTGTATTAGTATCGGAAAGGGTATGGGACCTTGTCTATGCATTGCACATGTGTTCCTTTATAGGATAGTTCCTTGGTTTTGTGATTAATGCACACGAATGTGAAGGTATGAGTGTGTTAACAACATGTATCATATGCTATGATGTAAAGTATATGGTATGATAAAGTATGATTATACCTAGTGTCTAAATCTAATACTCCGAAAGTCTAGGACATGTTCTATAGCCAACCAAACATGATTGTCTAAAGGTTGTGTCACTTTTTTAAGGTAAAAAAATGAATATAATTCATTTAGGAATCAAAACGTCAAGGAACGTCCATGACATCCGAAAACTAGTTCAACGAGAAACAAGTTTGCCTTAGCCTATTTGACTTAGTTTTAAGAGTCGGAAAAGGATAAAATTTGGTGGAATGGTGTCTAACACGTATTATTAGCTTTAGTTTGTAGTTGAAACGTCTAGGAACGACTCCACAAGGAACAACTAAGAGCCCTTGAAGAGGACCCTTGTGATTTGGTAAAAAGCAGCCAAAAGGCAGTGTGCACACACGAGTGCAATAGACGGATCGTGGGCCAAACAACGGGGTGTTGATGGTCACATAGTCAAATCCATGGGAGGATTCTTTTGGACAGTCTTTGCCCAAAATGACTGATCAACAAGACGATTTGTCCCATGGCCGTCGTATGACAGACGGGCCGTTTGTCTAGCTCTCGTTTGTGAACACTGTTTTGCTGCATGTTTTTAAGGTAAGTTAAGTTAATTAATAAGGTGGTTAGTTACTTATTTAGGGGTTAAGGAAAATCAAATTAAGTTTTTAATGACCTATATAAATACCCTAACATAATTAAATTAACCTAACCCTCAGAATTTCTCAAACTCAAATAGCTCCTCATTCTCTCTTCTTTATATCTCCCAAAGAAACCCCATTGAAGACCAAGCTAGAGGTGGGTTCTACGGAGCAAAGGGTCAATTATCTACATAAAACATCATCAATCAACAAGTATGGGATTCCTTTCACCTTTGGGACTTCTTTCCCCAAAGTGTTCCATCAAATTAATTTCAAAAGTATGAAATTCAAGTGGGTTTTCATCCAATACGAAATTAGTCTTGTGATTTATTTTTTATGATTTGTTTTGGACATTATGATTAGATTAAAAATAACTATATAACAATTATGTTAGTTCTTAATGTATTGTCTCAATTGTAGAAGATACCTATTCCATTAACCCTAAATTGTGATGTTGAATTGAATTGTATAGTATTGAATCAATTTGCTTGGTTAATGTGTGAATTACTACCCTATGTTGTTATCACGCTAATTAGGAGTAGACCGTGATATATTGTAATCAAATTATTTTAGTTCTTGAGTAATTGACCTAGGTGGTGAAGTAGACTATGAACTTGATCTAAGTCTCTAGTTTTAGGATATGAACATGTGATAGATTGATGTGTAGTGATTCAGTTGAACTTGTTATTGTGTTGGTTAGTATTGTAAGACCCCAAAGATGATCTAGATTAACTAGAGCCTAACATGTTGGTCTTGATGGTCTAAGGTCCTAAATATGTCCAATATATTGTATAGAGGCAGTAGCTAAAGTATTAGGTGTGTTGGAAGTCAAATGTTAGGGGATGACTAAGACGTTCGACGACTAAGTCACCTAAATGTGTATTATGTGGTTTTTATGTGCTTATGTGTGTTTAATGAGGTTGTAAGGTCCTTAAATGAGTCATTATAGCATGTATATGCAGTGTTTTGAGTTTCATATAGTTTGAAGGTAAAACGACCAAGAATGTCCAAGGCGTTCGAAAGATATGCCTTGAGTCGACCTTGTACGTCTAAGCGTGTTTCGTCGAGTTTTATGTGTTCATTTCGTTGAAAACCCAAAACTCTTAGAAAAATCTCAAAGACTCCATTAAAGTCTAAATTGAAGAAGCAGCTTGGTGTGGGGGTTTTGAGTGGAAATTCTTCATCAAAGTGAAGAATTATCATCCTTGAGGTATGGATTTTGATCCTTGAAACTTATTTCGTCAAGGAGCCCAACTCTCAAGATATTTTTCAATGTTTCTAAAGTGAATTGTCCAATTTCAGGATTCTACCATGGGTTCTTGCATATACGATTTCTAAACATTGTGTTATGATCTAATTGATATTTTATTGATGATTTCAACTTAAATTAGCTATTAACCCATGAATTTGGATGAACCCTAGTTTTTTACTATAATGTGGGTTACTTGATATAAGCTAATATTAATGAATTGTTATGTAGTTTCTTATGGGCTTTCTAATGATATAAGAATTGTATTCAACTGATATCGAATTGATCTTTGATTATTAAACTTACATTCAATTGATGTAGTTTCATTGAGTTTTATGGTTATTGCTTTGAATCATTGTTCATGGATATAGATAAGGGCCTTGTGATGTTGAATTGGTTGATTTGGCATTGAATTGAAGTGTGGATGAGGGGATAAAGGTATGATGCCCCATTTTATTTATTTTGATGTTATTTATACTTCAATTATGTTATAATTTGTTTGGTCCACCTTTGGTGGCGGTTCTATGTGAATTGATGTGGCCTTTTCGGCGTTACCTTCTAGAATATTGATGATCATTGGCTTGTCGGCACTAATTGAACTTATACGGATATTTATATAGTTGATTTGATGATGTGTGATCATATCTACCTATATGTGAAAATATGTGTTACACTATTGATATTATTTAGTTAATAATGTTATTTTATGGTTATGTTTTAAGTGTGTAGTCTTAGAGAGGCTTTGATTGCTATAGCCCGAGCCGTGACTATGCAAGCTAATTTGAGTATGATGCCTAGGGTTGTGCAGAGCTTTATGACAACTAGGGTGAGAAACTTTGTGAGTATGAATCCTCCTCTCTTCCTTGGCTCTAAAGTCGGGGAGGATCCACAAGGGTTTCTTGATGGGGTGCACAAGGTTTTGAGTGCTATAGGGGTTACATCTAGGGAGAAGGCGGAATTGGCTTTGTATTAATTGAGAGATATTTCTCAAATATGGTACTCTCAATGGAAGGATAATAGGTTGGAGAATTGGGTCCTATTGAGTGGAAAAAATTCAAGGAAGCTTTTCTTCGTAAGTACTTTCCCCGAGAGAGAAGAGAAGTTAAGGTGGAGGAGTATATCAATCTCAAACAAGGTAATATAAATGTTGAGGAGTACTCTTTGAAATTATCAACTTTGTATGGGCATGCCCCTTCTCTTGAGTCTAATCCAAGAGATCAAATGAGTCATTTTTTGATGGGAGTAGCCGACATAGTCACGGATGAATGTCGTACTGCTATGTTGCATGATGATATGATTCTAGCTAGACTCATGGTGTATGAACAATAAATTGAAGAGTCTTAACTTACGATTATGGCTAGAAGTTTGAAAAGGAGTGGTGCTAATGATCAACAGCTAACTAGGTTTAAGAAGAGAGCTCAAACTCATGAACAACCTAAAAGTGCTAATGTGAGATTGGAGAAAGGAGGTGGTTCTAAAAAGATCAAACCTACTTGTACCAAATGAGGCAACAAACATTCTGGTTAGTGTCTATTGGGTACCGGGAGTTGCTTTTGTTGTGTTAAGGAAGGACAAAAGGTGAAAGATTGTTCTATGATTGCTTCTAGAGGAAAAGAGGGGAGGCAACATGCTCCTAGTGTTCCAAAGGATGATGCTCCAACAAAGAGGCGTTTCTATGCACTCCGGTCTATAGGGGAGACGACGGATGAGAGTGATGATGATGTTGGTAAGTTCTCTTTTATTCTTGTTGTTATATGAGTTCCTTCTATGTGGGGGATTATGGCTACTAATTGGGATAGAATGGTCTAGAAGTATGTTGCATGTGCATGGTGTTTTTGAGTTTTGTTGAAAGTCAATTACATTAACTTCTTGCATAGTGAATTTTATGAAGCTATGATTATATTGTAAGGTGTGTTTATATGAAGTTACTTTGCATATTAGCATGTTTTTATCATGAATTGCTTAAAAATTGCATTTTTTTGAAAAAATTGCTAAAATCAATATATGCTTGAACTGCTCAATGTCAAATTTTATGAAAAATGACTATTTGATTCTTTGATATAAAATTATTTTAATATGGTTAGAACTGATGTATATAATTATTATATTGAATATTAAATGAGTTTTTTCTATTTGGAATGAAGTGTGTGAGTTTTGTAGCATAATAAGTTATAAAATTATTTTCTAGTTTCTTGTTGTGCGGGAATCTCTTTGCTATGTGAAATTGATGTTTTCTTATTGATTCTATGTTTTATGGTATGGTTATTAGCTGCTAGTTAGATCTATATTCTTGGAAGTGTTCAGAGAGTGGCAAGTGTCATTCGAGGACGAATGTTGCCCAAGTGGGGGAGATTGTAAGACCCCGAAAATGACTTAGGTAAACTAGAGACTAACATGTTGGTATTGATGGTATAAGGACCTAATTAGTTATAATATATGGTATAGATGCATTAGATAAAGTATTAGGTGTATTGGAAGTCATATGTCAAGGGACTACTAAGTTGTTTGACGACAAAGTCACCTATGTGCCTCATATGTGGTTCTATATGTTTATATGTGATTTAAGAGGTTTTAAGGTCATTAAATGAGTTATTATAGCATGTATAGGTAGATTGTCGAGTTTCGTGAAGTTTGGAGATCAAACGTCCAAGAACGTCCATGATGTTCGATAGATGTGCCTTGAAATAACCTTGTGTGTCTAGGCATGTTTCATCGAGTTTTACGTGTTCTTTTAGGATGAAATTTATGTGAGAGGTGTTAGATTCATATACAATCTTACTTTAGTTTGAAACATCCAGGAAATTATCCCCAAGGACCATCCAAGGGTCCTTGAGGAAGGACCCATGTTGGTGGCCAAGACTGCCAAAGACAGCTTCACCTACGAAAGTTAATCGACGGCCAGTAGCCTGATCGACGGTCCGTGGGTAATAGGCGCGGGTAGATACTTAGACTGTGTTCAAATTCTACCTGTTCCAAGACTCTGAACCCATTGACGGTTGTCAGCATGGCCCGTAAGTGGGCTTACACCCCGTCAATGGGGAAGTCGTCAGTGGCTGTCCCTGCGTGCAGTTTCACTGCCAAGCTAGGGGTCAATTTGTATATTCACCCCACTTCCAAAAATAGACTTTGGAGGTTCTTATGGGGTATATTGGGTATTTTAAATGTGTATATAAGTGTTAAACACTTAGATGATTTCATTCTTCCAAATCAAAACCCCAAAATCCCTTAAGAAATCCCAAAATCTCCATTGAAGTCCAAAATCAAGTAACAGCTTGGAGGTGACGTTTTGAGTGGACATTCTTCATCAAGGTATAGATATTGATCCTTGAAACTCTCTTCATCAAGGACCTCCAATTCTAAAGATGTTTTCAATGTTTGTAAAGTTAAATTGTCCAATTTCATGACTCTACCATGAGTTCTTGCATCAATTGTTTATAAACGTCAATTATGGATTATATTGACATTTTATTGATGATTTTAGTATAAATTACCGATGAACTCATGAATTGGATGAACCTTAGATTTTCACTATGTTTTGGGTTACTTGATATTGATCTAGTGTTAATGAATTCTTATATAGTTTAATGTGGGATATTCATTCATGTAATAATTGTAGTAAATTGATATATAGGTTGTATTATGTTGATCAATTTAAATTTATTTGACCTAATTCATTGATTATTGTTGTTTTTATGTTGAATTGATTGTTATGGCCTTGCATAAGGGTCTTGTGTTATCGAATTGTGTAATTTTACTTTGGATTGAAGTGTTGAGGATTATGTGGGTGTATGTTGCCCTATTCCTTTTATTTTTATTTTTTTATACTTTGATTGTATTTTGATGGATATGGTCCACTTATGGTGGTAGTGTTATGTGTTTTACTTGCAATCGATGTGACCTTTGTCAGCGTTACATTATGCAATATGATGATCTTGGCCTTGTTGAAACTACTTGAGGTAATATGACTATTTTTGAAGTTTGATTATGTGAAACATGGCAATATCTATCTACATGTGGAGTCATATATGTGTTCTTCAGTTTATGTTGTCTTAGGTGACCATGTTAGACTATGCCTTTGACATTATGTGTGTAGTGTTGGAGTTGAGTCTTTGTTATTCCTACTTGGCTATATGAGTCTATGTGATTACATTGATGATGTTATGATAGTATATAGGATGACTTGAATATGTAAGGTTCTTTCTAGGTGCTTCCAGAATGACTTTCATTATGGGTAAAGGTGAAGTATGTGGCGCCTTGTCTTGGTTGACTTGTGTCCCTTGTGTGATGTATATATGATATTCAAAATGGGATATCTTTATTTAGGGTTTTAGAACACTTAGTCTTGAATATATGAATGACATGTCACCTTAATGAACATAAGAGAGTCTTTTATGTGAAAACTTTGATTTAGTGACAATGTTGAGATTATTTAAGTTGTAAGTTGTAATGGTATCCTTCAAAGAAAAGAATGATGGACTTAAGGTTAATTGGCTGTAATGGCATCATATAATACATAGGAAAGTAATCATGATCTTATTGCTGCCATTGTAAAGTAGCCCTAGTTGACCTTCTTTGGTAGGTAAATGTTAATGGGTTATGAACGTGTTATGGAACCTTTATGTGAACCTAATGTGTGAATTACTCTTTGAGAAAGAAGGCTATAACCGAGTGAGTATGGTAAGGGAAGTAGTTCTAGTTAAAAAGGGAGACTAGATTACAAAGTATGCCCTTCATGTTCCTTAACCATGTGCCTAAATGGGATGTGCCTAATTCTACCCTTGGCAAGTAGAACAACCTCATCTAAGTAGGATAGAACTCCGGATTCCATGTCTTGGTGACATGTTCTATGTTAGTTATTGCCTATTCTCATCATATGTAATACCTATTAGCATTAGAGAAGTTTATGAGGTTTAGGTGGTGGTATAGGACGCTATGTAGACATTGCACAGTAGACTTTGAAGATGTTATTTGGAGTTCCTAAGTCTTTTCCAAGACAATTACTTGAAGTCCTTTATGTGATGTATGAGTCTTAATGAAATAATGAACTAATGAATTATGTGCAGAAGTATGTAAATGAATAAGTACCTAATCTAAACTTGCTTAAGGATTCCTTAGCTAAAGTGTGAAGAGCGTAAATGTATAAGTACCTAATCTAAACTTGCTTAAGGATTCCTTAGCTAAAGTGTGAAGAGGCATAAGAGATGATCTCTTCGTTTCTTATCTATGGAAGTCTTTAGGATGACTCTAGTTAGGGAATATGTTTCGTGTTGTGGACATGATCTATGCCTCAGGTAGTCTTAAAGACTATTTAGGTAATCTGAAGAGGTCACTATGGATGTTATCTTATTGATTTACTTAAGTTGGTTTTTTGATATCCATTGGAAGGATAATGTCATATCATCTTTGTGTTGGTGTGATAAGTATGTATGATTCTATTCTAGGGAGTCTATAGGATCTCTTAAGTGTGTGTGTAAGGGATTGTATGGGCGGTCGCTTTACAACTCACTCAAGAGAGACTTAGAGTCACCTTTAGTATAAGAATGTTACCTTGATGTTTATGATACTTTGTAAGTGTTTATGTGAATCTTTATACATAATCTTAAAGGTCGTTTAGGAACATCTAGAGAGGGTGTATGGGCAGTCTTTTTATGTGTGACTTAAGTGAATCTTAGGATAGCTTTTAGTGAGGAGTTACGTGCTAGAAGGTTGTTAATGGAAGTTAAAGTGATTCACTATACAATGGTTTGAGTTGACTGGAAAGTGTTCTCTAATAATCTGGTATTTTGTTTAATCATTTTCGTATGTGTCTCTAAGTTTTTATATGTTATTCTTATGATTATAATATTATTATTAAATGAAAAGATGCATATTTCCAATAAAATTCCTATTTCATGATTTTTATGCGTAATGCCATACTTAGTACGTGTGGTTGTACTAACTTTATGGTTTTATATATTTATATAGTTCTTCGTAGGTGAAGAGCTTTGAGAAGTTAAGACTTTGACTTAGAAGATCGTTCAAGAGAAGTTTAGGTATGTCCTCACTTGACTCGAGGTCATATATGTGTTTATGTTTTCCATTTCAAGTATTTTAATAGACTAAGTATTTCTATGTTCATATTTTGAAGTATGGGTCATGTCCCAAGTATTCTTGTGTCTTAAGATGATGAGATTGAGACTTACTATTTTCTATTACTTTTATTGGAAAGAGATTTTAAATACTTTATTATGTTTGTGAGAAGTTTTAATTCCACAATATTTTTCACTATGTTTATGCGATGAATGATAGTATAAGACCTCAGAAAGGTTAAGTACGCTGGTTACAATCCGAGATTGTACCCTAACTTCTAGGGTGTGGTTTCGGGATATGACACCATGGCCTCCCGTTTGAGGGATTTCACAAGGATAAACACCCCTACTTTTTATGGGTCCAAAGTTGAGGAAGACCCCCATGATTCATTGACGAGACCTACAAGATCCTCTATTTTATGCGGTTGACTGCTAGTAAGAAGGTCGAGTTAGCCACTTACAAACTCAAAGATGTGGCCCAAACTTGGTGCGTCCAATGGAGAGACAATAGGCCTTTAAGAGGTGGACCATTGCTTAGGAGATTTTCAAGAAGGCCTTGTTGATGGGTTATTTCCTAGGGAGAAGAGGGAAGCCAAAGTGAAGGAATTTATCAACCTTCATCAAGGAGGTATAAGTGTACTTTAATACTCTTTGAAATTCACAAAATTGTCAAAGTATGCTCGTTATTTGGTTTCCGATCCTAGAGATTAAATGAGTTGCTTTATGAAAGGAGTGTCGGATTAATTGAAAGAATAATGTTAAGCTATGCTACATGACAATATTAACATTTTTCGTTTCATGGTGAATGCTTAACAAATTAAATAGACAAGGTCTAAGTGAAAGAGTAGAGATGCCAAGAGGGCAAGGTCTTTTGATGCTGGTTCTTCAAAGGGTAGGCTTGATATTCAAGACAAGTGTAGGTTAAAGAAGAGGTCTTCTAATTAAGTTCCTACTAAATTTTCCAATGCTCATGATGATAAGGTGTCTAACCCCATGTCCAAAATGGAAGAGGTACTAGCTCACATGGCAAGAAACATTATGGTGATTGCCAAGTATGGATGGACAATTGCTCTGGGTGTGGCAAGAGTTGCCAAAAGGTTAGGGATTGCCCAAATGTGAAGGGGAAAGACAAATCTAGCGGGAAATCTAGTGGTTCTAATGTGGATATTCCAAAGAAGAATCACTTTATGCACTTCGCTCAAGGGGTGAACAAGAGGGTCCTCTCGATGTGGAGACCAGTATGTTACAAATCTTCTCTATTGATATATATTCTTTACTTGATCAGGGTGATACACTATCTTTGTTAATCCCTTAGTAGCATGGAAGTTTGATATTTTCCCGATATTATAAATGAACCTTTCATGGTAACTACCCCGGTATGTCGGTGGTTGCAAAGAGGTTGTATAGAAATTTTCCTATAATATTGCATAATATAGTTAATTATTTTGAATTAGTAGAACTTTATATGATGGATTTCTATGTTATTTTGGGGATGTATTAGTTGCATGATTGTTTTGCTTCCATTGATTGTAGAACTAGAATTGTCAAGTTCAATTTTCCAAACGAACCAGTTTTAGAGTGGAAGGGGTAAAACTCTATTCCTAGAGGTCGTATAAACTCTATTCCAAATGATATACCAAAGAAACTTTTCGTACTACATATGATCACTATGAGTTCTTAATAATGTCCTTTGGTCTCACTAATGTCGCGGCGTCATTTATGGACCTCATGAATAGGGTGTTCCAAAGTTACATAGATTCATTTGTCATTCTTTTCGTTGACTACATCTTGGTATATTCAAAAAATGAGGGTGAACACATGGATCATTTGAGGGTAGTGTTAGAAATTTTTAAGGATAACCAATTATTTGCCAAGTATAACAAATGTGAGTTTTGGTTTAGATCGGTGGCATTTCTTCGTCATATCATCTCTAATGAGGGAGTTGAGGTTTATCCAATGAAAATTAAAGTGATGAAAAAATTGGCCTAAGCCATTAACCCCAACCGACACTAGGAGTTTCTTGGGTCTATCTGGTTATTATAGAAGGTTTATAGATGATTTTGCGTCCATTCCATATCCCTTTACTACTTTGCTTCAAAAGAGTATGAAATTTGAGTGGTCGGAAGCATGTGAGAAAAGCATCCAAATCATAAAAGATAGGCTTAATTCCGCTCCAGTGTTGACTTTACAGGAGGGTACCAAGGGTTTCGTTCTATAATGTGATGCATCCCAAGGGGGTTTAGGGTGTGTCCTTATGCAATATGGGAAAGTAATAGTGTATACCTCTAGGAAACATAAGATGAATGAGAGAAATTATCAATCTCTTGATCTTGAGTTATAGGCCGTTGTATGTGCCTTGAAAATGTGGAGACAGTACATGTATGGTGTCCATGTTGATATGTATACCGACCACTAGAGTCTACAATTTGTGTTTAATCGAAAGGAGTTGAATCTCCGAAAAAGAAGGTGGTCGGAATTGTTGAAAGATTACGACATGAGTGTTCTCTACCACCCCATCAAGCCAATATGGTTGCGGATGCTCTAAGTCCTCTGACCATGGGTAGTGTGTCTCATGTAGAAGAGCCAAGAAAGACCTAGTGAAAGATGTCATAGGTTGGCTCGATTGGGTGTTAGATTGGAAGATTCTCCAAATGGTGGTTTCACGGTCCATCATACCTCCGTGTCATCTTTGGTGTTTGAGGTAAAGTCCAAACAACACCTTGATCAACCATTAACGGAGTTGAAGAAATCAGTCTTAGTAAGCTTAATGAGTTACTCTCCTTAAGTTGGGATGCTGTCTTGAGATATCAAGGAAGGTTTTGTGTTCCCAATATAGATGGTTTAAGGAACCGGATTCTTGAGGAAGCTCATGTGTCTTGTTACTCCATTCATTCAGGTTCTACAAAGATGTACCATGATCATAGGGAAATGTTTTGGTTGGAAGGCATGAAGGACATAACGGAATTTTTTGCAAAGTGTCCAAATTGCAAACTAGTGAAGGTGAAACACCAAAAGCTAGGTGGTTTAATCCAAGAAATCAAAGTTCCTACATTGAAGTAGGAAGACATTAATATGGATTTTGTGGTATGTCTGCCTCAGAAGAAAAATCAATATGAATACATATGGGTGGTTCTAGATAGGTCGACCAAATCAGCTCATTTTATCCCAATCATGTCTACTTACTCAATGGAGGATTCTGCCAGGATCTTCATATATGAGATTGTGCGTCGCCATGGTATTATGTTATCCATCATATCGGATAGTGGTTCACAATTCACATCTACGTTTTGGAGGTCATTCTAGAAAGGGTTGGGTACCAAAGTGAAGCTAGGCACAATTTTTCATCCTCAAACGAATGGCCAAGCGGAGCGTACTATTCAAACCCTTGAGGATATGCTTAGATCTTGTATAATTGATTTCAAGGGAAATTGGGATAAACACTTGCCATTAATGGAGTTTTCTTTCAATAATAGCTACCATTTCTCTATATCTATGGCTCTTTATGAAGCCTTGTATGGTAGGAGATGTAGATCTCCAATTCGATGCTTTGAAGTAGGTGAGTCTTCATTTATCGATCCCGTTTTTTGATTTATGAGAATTTTGAGAAGGTTCATATCATAAGAAATCACTTAAAACTAGCCTATAGCCGGCAAAGGTCTTATGCCGACCATAGAAGAAGGGAATTAGAGTTTTAAGAAGGTGATAAAGTGTATCAAAAAATTTCGCCTATGAAAGGTGTGGTGAGATTTGGAAAGAAAGGGAAGTTGAGTACTAGTTATGTGGTCTGTATGTAATCTTCCCAAAGATTTGCAAGGTTGCATATGAGTTGAGGTTGCCTAGTGAATTAACTTCAGTTCATCCGGTTTTCCATGTTCTATGCTTAAGTAGGCATCGGTGATCCCGAGTCAATTCTTTCTATTGAATCTCTAGGAATTCAAGAGAACCTTTCCTATGTGGAGGTTCCGGTTCAAATCCTTCATAGACAAGTAAGGAAGTTAAGGAACAAAGAGGTGGCTTCCGTAAAGGTGTTATGGAAGAATCACCTAGTTAAGGGTGCAACATAGGAAGTCGAGGCTGACATGAAGTCTCGTTACCATCATCTATTTGATAACTAAGGTTAGTTATTCCTACTAACAATGAAAATAATGACTAAATTTGAAGTTTCTTCAATATTTGGTGAAGTTTTGCAAAAATGTTCATGTTATAGTGAATCACAATGAAGTTATACATATAGACTTAAAAATTGTCAATTGTACTTGTTTTGGGTTATGTTGTGCATGTTTATGTAGTGAGTCATTTTGAAATGATATTGAGCATGTTGATAGATTGAGTTTTGGATAATTGACTCCTTAATGATATGTTTAGCTCATGTTGTTGTGAGGAGGAAATTCCTCATATTGTGATGATTGAGCTTTATGTGTAGTAATAGAAGTTTTGTATTTCCATGTATAACTGTCATAATTGATGTTATAAATCATGTTATAATCTATTTCTGTTCGTTGGGTGTCTAGTCTTTAGTCTATTCCTTCCTTTTTAAGAATTTTAGTGTCATTCGTGGACGAATATTCCTAAGGAGGGGATAACTTAACACTCCGGAAGTCTATGACGTGTTCTAGAGCCTAATATGAGGGTATAAAGGTTTCGTCGCTTTTATAAGGTAAAAAATAATGAATATAAGTCATTTTAAAAAAAATTAGGAATCAAAACATCAAAGGAATGTCCATGACGTCCGAAAACTAGTTCAATGAGGTACTAGTGTGTCTTAGCCTATTTGACTAAGTTTTAACAGCCGGAAAATGATGAAATTTTGTGGAAATCTGTATAAAACATATAAGAGTTAGTTTTTATTCGAAAATTCTAGGTAGCACACCCCAAGGACCAACAAAGGGCCCATGAGGAGGACCTTTGCAATTTAGCAAAATGCTGCCAAAAGGCAGTGTGCACATACGAGCGCAATCAACGGATTGTGGGCCAATCGATGGGGCGTAAATGGTAACTTATTAAAATACATGGGAGTCCTATTTTAGACAGTCTCTGACCAAAACGACGGACCAACAGAATTGTTGGTGCCTTGGCCGTCGTTTGACAGACGGGCCATATGTCGAGGTCTTGTCTGTGAAGATGATTTTGTTGCACATTCTTAAGGTAAGTAAAGATAATTAATTAGGTGGTTATTTAATTAGTTAGGGCTTAAGGGAGGACTACTTAAGTTTGTTAATGACCTATATAAATACCCTAACCTAATTAAACTAACCTAACCCTCATAATTTCCCAAACCCAAATAACTCCTCCTTCTCTCTTCTTTCTCTCTCTGAAAGAAACCCCATTGAAGACCAAGAAAGAGGTGGGTTGTAGGGCTGAAAAGGGTCAAGTTTATCCATCAAACCTCAGAAATCAACAAGGTATGGGATTCCTTTCACCTTTGAGTCTTCGTTCCCCAAAAGGTTCCATCTAATTTATTTCAAAAGTATGAATTCATGTGGGTTTTCATCCAATAAGAAATTGATCTTGTGAATTTCTTTGTTTATGATTATTTTGGATGTTATTACTATATTAAAATGTATTATAACACTATTATGTTACTTTTGTAATATTTTGGTCTCAATTGTAGAAGACGACCTATTCCCTTTAACCCTAGGTTGTGATCATCAATTGAATTATATTGTATTGACTCAACTGGCTTGTTTAATGTGTTAATTACTAACCTACGTTGTTATCATGCTAATTATGAGTACATTGTGATATATTGTAATCCAATTATGCTAGTTCATAAGTAAATGACCTAGGTGGTGAAGTAGACTATGAATTTTATATAAGTCTCTAATATAAGGCTATGAACTAGTGATGGATTGATGTATAGTGATTCAATTGAGCTTTTTATTATGTTGTTTACTATTATTTTTTTCTATTATCCCATTGTTGGGTTGAGTTGGAGGTTGATTGTAAGTCCTTGATGATGGAATTATGAACGAGATTGAGTACGACTTGTGATCTCGATTCTTTACTTCGTTTATGGTTGCTTGTGACTAAGTGATGATATTGATTGAAGTATACCTTATATTAATATTGATAGGGTTGGTATAATGTTGCATAGAAATTTCTTGAACTATGGATTATCAGTTGTAGGCTACATGCAAATGTTATAAGGATTGTGATAACATACCAATGTGCCTTATCAAGATTTGACTACGTGAATGTGCTAACCTCACTTATATGAATTGTAATTAAAAGACAATACTCATCCAATTCTTATTGAGCTATGATGATGATGATTATATAAGGGATAGACCCTATGATCTACATTAAGCTATGATGATTAATAAAGGTATTAAAGACATTTCAAAAGGAACTCTAGCTTAGAACCGAGTCAACTAGAGTGAGGAGTGTCTCTTCCCACATTTGGAATGTAGGATCACTAATGTACTCATGATATTGGATAGTACAATGCATGTAGCATAAAGAGTGTAACACTCCGGAAATGCCATGACTTAGACAAGAGATTAATCTATTAAATAATGTTTAAAATGATATTTCCAGATCTATATTAATGTAATAAGTTCATTTGGAAAAGTTTAGAGCCAAAAAGACAAAGAAGGACCATGACGTCCGGAAACTAGTTAATTTAAACTAGTTGACGTCCCTATGTTTTGTAAAGGTTTCGAGGTGTCAAATGAAGTCAAAAACTTGTAAAGAGACCTTGGATAGGTAGTATGTATACAAATGGTCCAAAACTCTTCTAACAACATCCCAAGTACCACCCAAAGGGTCCTTCGGGAGGACCCCAACATGGGTAGGGAGGCTGCCAAAGCAGCCTGTGTGAACTAGATTGGGACATGACGTGTGGGACACGAGTCTAACACACACCTCACTGCCTTAACCCAAAAAAAATCTGAAAAATAATAGGAATTAGCCCCACGACACACAGCCACTTCCCATATTCATTAAAGTCGTATTTTTGTAATTTAACTTCATAAAAGATCCATTTAAGTGAAGGGTATTTTGGGTATTTTATAGGACGACTATATATGGAAACTAGGTCAGATTTTGGACACTTTTTACACATCCAAATCAGATTCAAACGCAATTACCCATCACTCTAAAGAAACACGCTCTTTTTCAAACTCCGTTGAAGAACAAGAATAGCTTATGGAAGAAGACGAAGGCTTCGAGGTTTCAGATAAAATTTCATGGATAATTCGTCTATAAGGTACGGGTTTTTCACCTTGGGATTCATTTCCCCAAGGGGTCCTTTCAAAGATAAGTTTTCAAGAAATTCAAATACTAGGGTTTTTACTCTACAAAATGATTTTTCTTCCTAACTCTAGATTTATGACTTTCGATGAAAAATATTCGTTTTCAATGGTTGATTTCACACAAATTTTTGAGTATTTTATTAATAATGTTTGAATCTCGTGTGATACATGATATCTCTTAAAATAAAAGTCTTTATTGGGTTGTATCTACTACTTGATTTCATTTAAATATTTGGATTGGAACTAAGACTTGAATGAAATCTTTAATGACCCTTTCCCTTATCCTTCATTATGAATTTATCTTTTATATGAATTGAAGTGTTTGTATTGACTATGCTATTGAGTATTTCACTATGTTACTGTTATGAGTATTGAAAATTGAAAGTAAGTTCTTGAATAAGTTACTTAGAAGCAAGAGTTATGTATTTTAAAGTTGTGATCTCTCTATGATTTCTATGTTAGCCTATGAATGATTCTAATATGCTAATGATATTTGTATGATGTTACTATGTATATATGTTGGGCTATGAACATGCTAATTGTGAGATCATGATAAGAATAAGGTAATGCAAGTTAAGATATTCTCTTGTATGCTTTACACAAGAGGATTATGCTATGTTAATCTAACACACGAAGGGTTATGATGAAAGAAAATTCTCATATAATACTAGAGAGCTCATGCTCATGTTTATACGAGGAGTTAATATCCTATGAGATATGATTAAATTTATGATAAAATACAACTTAAAGGTTACTCAAGAAAGGGACTTAAGCTAAGCATCGATAGATTAGATATGAGAGGTGTCCCTTCCATAGTTTGAAGGTAGGTTCACAATGACTTTCATGAGATAGAGGCTGCCATGTAATGTGGATCTATGGGTATCTAATACATCTCCTAGTTCTTGAACATGTTGCCACCATATGATACTAGCTAATTGATCCACCAAGAAAGCTCTGTCATATTTGGTTCTAATTTGGGTAGTAGACCACCTCTTTTTAGTGTGGGGTTTATGACACCGGAATCCATGTTTAACTCACATGGTCTATGTCGGTTAAGGTGTATGTTCCCTGATGTAAGAAAACTAAATGAACATTGATTAGGGTGACTTGAGGAGTCTACTTATTATAGGTAGGGGTATTGGACTCTGCCTAGACATTGCATAAGTTTACTCTAAGGGAAGTCCTAGGAGATTGTTCTTATGTAATATGATAACATGAAAGCTATGATGCTTATTATATATGACGGCTATGTTGATGAACATGTTATATTGCTATATGAGATGATGACTACTCTGTTACAATTTATATGTAGCAAAGCTTTACTTATGGTCTCTTATATGATATACCTTTTTATGGGGCTTCACATGACCATTAGACTTGTAGGTTCGGGATGAGATCATTGGTAAGTGTTTTATGATCTATTATATGATATATGGAATATGAATATTAACATGACTTTATGAAAATATGTCCTTGATTATGATCATGCTTTATGTTGTTGAAATCCTTGACTTGGATCTGTTCCATGATAAATGCATAGAAGACTTTCATATGACTTAGAATGGTTTCTAAGAACTTACCCTTTTCATGCATGTCTTTAAATGTTATGTGCATATACCCATACTTAGTATATGTGGTGTACTAACCCCATTACTTTATATTACTACAAATGTATGGTCCGGCCATTGAAGATTAAGAAGGTCAATCGAAGAAGCTTGGGAGTCATTCATGAATTGTTGGTAGGTCCTCATGTTCGGGGATGCTATCTTTTTCATATTCTAGATTACGTAGACATTAGTAGATTTTAAAATACTCATATTTCCATTATAATCTTTGGATTCTTTTGAATTAAGTCCTATATGGCATATTAAATATTTATTTACTAACTCAAGATTCGTAGTCTTTAGATGGTTATATACATGTGAAACAAGTTTTTAGAATATCGTATGCTATTATAAGTATTAAGTATGAAGTCTATGAATATTTCACATAGTATTAAATGTTTTTAATTTTCCACAAATTTTAAGTGATGACATGTTATGACTAATGCTAAGAGGGTTGTTTGATTCCTATGAGAGGACGAAGACGCCGCTCGCATCTTGGGTGTAGTCTCTAGGTGTGAGAAACTTGGTATCAGAGCATGAGGTTAGATATTCTTAGGATCAATGTCTCACTAAACCACGTTACATTGTATCTTGTTCTTGGCCTTGAAGCGCGCCAGAATTAAGGATGACTAGGAAACTTCTCTTTTCTTTATAATCCTACTTTTGTTTATATTTTTTTCACTATGTGTCATTTAGCATCTAATCACTTTCTTGTGGTTTTAGGCGATGAACACAAGAAGGACAGTCGCGAGGAGAGTAGGGGATGAGAATGAGAACGAGGGAGCTACTCCCCAAGGCAATCAAAATTCTCCTCAAGTGCAAGCTGCTACAAACGAACAAGTTCGGGTCAATCCTCCGGCAATGACGGATGGTGAAATAAGGTCATTCCTACAAATGGCCCAAGCCATCACCACCTAAGCTTAGTCCATTACAACACAAGCTAACAGGGAGGTTATTCCTCAAGACGACCAACATTCTAGCATTATGTCTAGCCTTTTGAGGGGTTTTACGAGGAAGAATCCTCCTATGTTTTTCGAATCAAAGGTTGATAAAGACCACCAAGAGTTTACAAGATTTGGGTTACTATGGGGGTGAGTACTACTGAGGAGGCTGAGCTTGTTGCCTATCAACTCAAGGACGTGACTCAGACAAGGTACAATCAGTGGAAGGTTAGTAGGGCTTTAGGAGGTGGTCCTGTGACTTGGGAGATCTTCAAAAGGCATTTCTTGACAGATTTTTCCCAAGGGAGAAAAGGGAATGTAAGGTAGTGGAGTCTATGAACCTTCGTCATTGAGATATGAGTATCGACGAATACTCCTTTAAATTTATTAAGTTGTCCAAATATGCTTCCTCTTTGGTTTCGAATGATAGCGATGAGATGATCCATTTTGCAATGGGCGTATCCAAAGAGCTTGAAGAAGAATGTCGTGGAGTCATTCTTCATGACAAGATAATACTTTTCAGGTTGATGGTTCATTCTCAACAGGTTGAGGATAGTCATCTAAGAAAGAAAAATAGGGAAGCTAAGAAGGCAAGCCTTTTAAAAGTAGTTCTCCTAATAGCAGGCTTGATGTGCAAGAGAAGCCTAAGTTTAAGAAGAAGTTTTCAAATCAGGCTCCTTCTAATTTCTTCAAGGATCAAAATGATAGAGGTTATAATCCTAAACATCAAAAGGGGAGAAATGTTGATCCACCAATAGAGAGACCAACTTGTGGTAAGTCATGTTAGAAACATGTGGGTGAATGTCTTATGGGGACTAACAGTTACTTTGGTTATGGAAAGTTTGGTCATATGGTTAAATATTGTCCTAATGTTCGAATGCAAGGCAAAGGGAATAGATAAGCTAAACCAAGCGGTCCCAGTACTAAAGCTCCAAAATGGAACCATTTTTATGCACTCTAGGCTACGGGTGAACAAGAGAACTCTCCCAACGTTGTGAGGAGTATGTTACATGTTTTCTCTATTAATGTTTATGCGTTGATTGATCCAAGTGCTACTCTTTCTTTTGTTACACCTTTGGTAGCTAAAAAGTTTGATGTACTTCCCATAGTTTTTATTGAACCCTTTTCAGTTTGTACCCCAATGGATGACTTTGTGGTTGTGAAAACAGTCTATAGGAAATGTCCTATAATGCTTCCCAATATAGTTACTATTGTGGATTTGGTAGAACTCTACATGTTTGATTTTGATATCATCTTAGTTATGGATTGACTTCAAGCATGTTTTTCTTCCAGACATTGTAAAACAAAGGGTAGTAAAGTTCCAATTCCCAAATGAACCCATTCTAGAGTGGAAGAGGGGAAATTATATGCCAAGGGGTCAAATCATTTCTTACTTGAAGGGTTATAAGATGATATCCAAGGGTTTTCTATACCATGTTTTGAGGGTTGAGGACCTAGAATGTGAAACTCCTTCTATTGAGTTAGTCCCTGTAGTGAGGAAATTCCTTGAGGTTTTTCCTAAATACGTTCTAGGAGTTCCTCCCGAATGGAAAATTGACTTTGGCATTGATTTATTACAGGATACAAATCCCATTTGAATTACTCCATATAGTATGGATCCGGATGAATTGAAGGAGTTGAAGCTCAAACTCAATGATTTACTAGACAAGGGTTTCATTCAACATAGTATTTATCCATGGGGTGCTCCAGTCTTGTTTGTGAGGAAGAAGGATGGGTCCCTTAGGATTTTCATTGCTTATCACAAACTTAATAAGGTCACCGTAAAGAAAAAGTATCCTCTCCCTCAGATTGATGATCTTTTTGGTCAACTCAAAGGTGCTAGCAACTTTTCCAAGATTGACATAAGGTCGGGATATTAACAACTTAGGGTGAGAGGTGAATATGTTCACAAAACACCTTTACGAACTAGATATGGTCACTATGAATTTCTAGTTATGTCTTTTGGGTTAACGAATGCCCCTACAACGTTTATGAGCCTAATTAATAGAGTTTTCTGAGATTATCTTGACTCAGTTGTGATTGTGTTCATTGATGATATTTTTTGGTGTACTCAAGAATGAAAATGATCATGAGAGTCTCTTGGGGTTGGCCTTGCATGTCCTCAAAGACCACCAACTTTATGCCAAATTTTTTAAGTGTGAATTTTTGTTGAGGTCGGTTGCTTTTCTGGGCCAAACTATATGTAGTGGTGGTGTAGAGGTTAATCTGAAGAAGACCGGTGCGGTCAGAAAGTAGCATAGACCTTTGACTCCCACAGATATAAGTTGTTTCTTGAGTCCAGTCGGGTATTGTATCACGACCCGATAGTAACCCCTAGAAGTTATGGAGAACTTTTTTTTCGTGACTGGGCGTACTTGACCCCTTTGGGGTCTTCTACAAGCCCTTAACTATCGTTCATTACATAAGATATGAAATGTAGTGCGGAATTAAAACTTTTCAAGATATTTGATATAAAAAGAAATCTTTTATAAATACTAAAAAAATCTCATCGTCACAAGCCAAACTTAAAGACACAACATAAATAACTTAGGGACACGACCTTTTACATCGAAAGAAATAAATAATAATTCTTAACTTAAGAAAACTAAGAACATATAAATTATGCCCTCGAATATATGACGACACACTTAGTTTTGAGAGGAACTTTTCAAAGCTTTGCCTTCTAGACTTCAATCTTGCTTCCAATCTGTACTTACATATTATAGAAAAGTATGGGGTTAGTACAAATAATGTACTAAGTATGGCATATGCAAAACCATACAAACAGGGACGTTTTAGTAAAATATCATGTCATGCAAAATTAAATAAAACATTCATGAATTTAGAAGCAAATCAACATGAGAACCATCATTTAGCACTTAAAGAAGAACTCACATAATTTTAACCTAAAAAAGGCATTTACAGTAACTTCACAAAACCTACAGTGAACTCCAACTAACATTACAATGAACAAAATTGGACCTTAACAATGAATCGTTTATAGCAATCACAATGAACTATCCTATTATAAATGAACGAACTTCAAAGGCCAAGCGAAAGAGAAAGTGCACTCATCATCCGTAAGAGTTTCCCTAACTCATAAATATCCTCACACTCACTAAGGTAAGACATGAAGGAAGTATGCATATGCCTCCTTCAATACACACCAAAACAATCCTCAAGACTATTCCTTTCCGCTTACTCAACTCAGCAGAAACAAGCCCCTCAATCAATGACAAGACATTAAATGATACCCAACAAACTACCAAAGTCTTTCCTTTTGAAATTCCTACTTAGTGCAATGAGTATATAGCGTCCCATACCACCACCTACCCTAAGTAGTACTTTCTTTTAGAAGGTTTGGCACCAAGTCTTACCTTTCGGAAAGTCCTACCGAATGCAATGAGTAGATACCATCCCATACCACCACCTACCCTAAGTAGTATGTTCTTTTAGAAGAACTAGTGCAATCAATTCTTTTGTGGAGGGTTATCTTAACCGACATAGACCATGAGAGCTAGACATGGAATCTCAAAATTAGCCCCTAACGGATGAGGTATCCTCACTTGCCTAGAGTAAGGTCATTCTTTTTAGCATTTACATGGCTTTCACAATAGCTACACTTATCTGGGCTCATAATTAAGGGATCAGGAGATTGCGACTAAGTAAATCATTCTCTACTCACGAGGAGTACTCATCTGAAGAGGTACATTGGAATACAACATCAAAACTCACGAAGTGTAACCACCTCTTCTTGATACTCTCTCGGTGCTAAACAATATTCCAATAGATCTAAACACTTTAAAACTATGGGTTAAGGATAACTAGTGAACACCACATCTCAACTCAAGAAGGGCATTCATCCTCTAATCTATCTTAGAAAGCTCATTGGATATAGTGGGGTTGCTACTAAACATTTCATCCCAACTCACAAACGGTGTTCACTCCAAAACTCCTATTTAGGACTTATCTTTACTTTATTCATTCATTCATGTGTGAATGTATGTGTACATGTGAGGACACCTTTGACATAAGTTTCTTCTCATTTACACTTAACTTCTATATATGCCTAGACCTTCATTCATCAGATCACACACTTTACACGCTTCATACAATCATATAAGTTCGTTAGACAAAGTTAATGACGTACTTCTCATAACAAACTTCATAAAACACTTAAGAAGAATAACTTCATTTAAGCATACTCTCTAGCCTATTTCACATAATTGATAGATAAAGAACATTTAGCAAGAATAGCGTCATTTTCATCTTATTTCACATAACAAGCCTTCATGTCCTCATTCAAAATAAACAAGTAACTTCACATTCATACATTTCAAATAAATACCTCCACCAAGAAGGTGGCCATACAACTCACGAGCATTTCGAAATTGAAACTGAACAACATAAGCAACTTGCACTTTAATCCAAGCTTTCATCACCTATAACCCTTTTCTCAATATTTCACCATAATAAAGCCCTCTGTGCAGTATCTAAACAACAATAACAACAATAAGAAACAGAAGCTCAAAGACTACGAATTCATCCTAATTTAACCCATTTCTTAAGACAACATTAAATAAAAACCTTTAACATGATTTCATTAAAGTTCTAACTTTAAAATCCTCAGTTTACATTAGAAACTTCATTATAAATTCATTTAAAATGTTTTCATGGAAGACCCATATTTGGAGTTGAAGATAGTAGAAACTAGGGTTGAAAACCCCTTTTGAAAATTAATTTGAAGGGACTCCTTGAATTGAAGAGAGTTCAAGGATAGATACCATACCTCACATTGAAGAAATAACAAAAATTTTGACGAATAATCAACCACCAACATCCCTCCTAGTACTTCTTGACTTCTAGTTTCTACGGAGACTTGAGAGAGAATTCTAAGGGAGAGGGGTTTTGGGTTTAAGGAAGCGGGGTCTAAAATGAGGTCTTAGGGTTTAGAACACTTTAATATACCTAATAAACACTACAATAACGTCCTAAGGTCATAAAATACTTGGGGTGAATTTACCAAAAACCCCAAGCAAAAGAAGTCCACTTAACAATTTTGTAGACCTCACAGATGAGACCTAACCAACAGACTGTCTATGCATCAACGAACCGTTAGTGGGGTATCGTGGGTTTACACTTAGATCCAAATAGAGCCTGAAAATCTTGACATGCAGGGCCAATCCACACCCTAGGTCGATGAACCGTTGGTGGACCAACGGACCATCCTTAGGGTCATTGTTTCGGTCACTGCTTCGGCAGTTTTGTCCAAGTCTTGGACCCTTCATCTAGGGCCCCTTGTGGGTCTTATGTGGGTCTTTACCAGACGTTAAGCCCCTAAAATAAGTCACCTATGTCTTAGGAGAATGTCATGCAAGTTTCAAGCAAAACAAACACATAAAACACACTCAAACACCTCAAGACACATAAGAGCTATCTAAGGCACACCTTCCGGACATGATGGACGTTCTTGGACGTTTGACTTCCAAAATTAACCAAACTTCACACAATTCCTAAGAACATAAAATTAACTCATTTTAACCACGAATTAACTCAAGAATTTCTCATGAGGTTTTACTTCACCTTAGTTTATTTTGGGGCGTTACATATAGAAGGTTTGTTGAAGAATTTTTTTCCATTGTTTCTCCTTTGAAGCTTTGACCCAAAAGAAGGTGAAGTTTGAGTGGTCGGAAGCTTTTGAAAAAAGTTTTCAAGAATTAAAATATATGTTTACCTCCGCTCCGGTGTTGACCTTATCGGAGGGCAATGAATGCTTTTGTAGTGTATTGTGATGCTTCTCGAGAGGGTTTGGGATGTTTCCTCATGCAGCATGGTAAGGTCATAGATTATACTTCTAGGAAACTCAAACTTCATGAGAAGATTTATCCAACTCATGACCTTGAGTTAGCTATTGTAGTTATTTCCTTAAAAATTTGGTGAAATTATTTGTATTACATCCATTTTGATGTGTTACTGACCATAAAGTTTTGAATATGTGTTTACACAAAAGGAGTTAAATATCTGGCAGAGAAAATGTAACTCATACTCAAACATAAATAAACACGAATAAATCAATCAAGCTAACTTATTTCCTAAAATTTAAGTTTTTTTATGAATCATGTATAGCGAGGAAATTATAGAAATATCTAGGCACATAACACCAAAAGAGTAACCATGAGGAACTAAATACTTCAAGCTATAGTAGGTAAAGGAGTAAATATATGAGGATAATAGGACATGATATCGGCCTCGGCATCCTAGTAGAACCCTCAAATAATTGATTCTTCTATCGAACCACTACAGAAGAAATATCATTGTTTCTCAACTTCATAACTTCTCGTTTTAAAATTTTTACCTGAATTTCCTTAGAATAAATATTCTCCCTCACTCACAAAACATTTAAGGGACTATAGATGCCGGATTTCCAACAAATTTCTTCAACAAGGGAACTAATCCTTACCTTTACTTCATATTAAGCATCATATATGATGTATGGCTTAGTTATTACTTTGAACCAATCAAAACTAGTCTATATGATAGTATCCCACTAAATCTATGTCGATAATTATTTTCCTATTGACAACCCCCTTGGTCCGGCAAGTTAAAATTAGGCGAGTTCTAATGCGTGCAATCGTTAATAAAATTTATAAAAGAAAGAATTATCGATGCATGAAATAACCTATTTGAGAATTGTTATTTAGCTAGGTTTATTTTGTTAATCACCCATGTTTCCCACAAGCCTAATTGTGGATTTAGATACCCATGCATAGAAGAACACAGTTCATAGTTGATAAATAATAAATGATGAACTTACTTTGACAAATCCGAAAGAAAATCCAGAAATTCAACTTGAAATCACACAATTATCTTAAAAAACAAATCTGGAAATTTGAATTTATGCTCAAGTTGCAAAGACAAATCTCTAAGAACAAAACCAAGAAACTAGTAATAGAATCCAACCCAAAAATGAGGTTTTACACCCTATTTATAAAAGAAAGAGTCCTAAATTAAAAGAAATTAAAATAAGGAATGTTTTTCCAAAATGCAACTTCAATCGACGACACCCACAGAGGGTCCGTCGATCAAACAACGGACCGTCGACTGCCTCCGTAAGTCCATACATATCATCTTTTCTCTGCCTTCACTTTGCATCTTCTCTGATCTAATCGATGGACCAACAGCACGGTCCGTTGAATTATCTACGGTCTGTCGATGCTTCTCGTCATTCCATACTTAGTTTTTTTTCAACATCGGGTACTGGAAGATTCTCTGATCAAATTGATGTTTTGATAGTGCTCTAATAAACCGGCAAGTGACAAGCCTTCGCATATACAAGTTTGTATGGAGACATACCTATGGGGGTCATTTATGCAGTCCGGTAAGCCCAAAGAGCATCATCAGGCCTCCTTGACCAATCCGTTCGATTAGCATTCACCATTTTCAATAGGATCTGCTTGATTTCTCTATAAGACACCTAAACTTTCCAACTAGTTTGTGGATGGTATGGAGTGCATACATTGTGGTGAACCCCATATTTCTCCAATATCCATTTGAACAACTTGTTGCAAAAGTGGGATCCCCCATCACTAATAATGGCCCTAGGTGTGCAAAATCTGGAGAAGATGTTGTTTTTCAGGAACGCGGTAACACTCGTCCCTTCATTGTTGGCAAGTTCTTTAGATTCCACCCATTTTGACACATAATTCACCGCCACAAGAATATATTTCATCAAATGAGAACTCATAAAAGGGCCCATAAAATCAATGCCCCATACATCAAACAACACAATCACTAGAATGGGATTTAAAGGGAGCTCTTGCCTCTTCAAAATTCCTCCATCTCTTTGGCACCTATCACATGCCTTAGTGAACTCATGAAAATCTTGGTTAATAGTTGGCCAATAGTACTCAAACGACAAAATATTATGGGCAGTCCGGATCCACCCACAGACGAAGAATGGCATGACTCCAAATTACTTAGCATCTCAACTACCGGCACGCAAACGGCGAATAAGACCATGAGCACAACTCCAGTATAAGTAATGCTCATCCCAAAAGAACTTTTTCAAATCATGCATGAACTTTTTCCTCTAATGGAAGGACAAGTCCGATGGGACTATATCACTAACCAGATAATTAACAAAATTGGCGAAACATGGAATCAAGGCATGAGAAACGGCCAATACACGTTCATGAAAGAAGGTATCATCAATTTCATCCTTTTAACCCAACTCTCGCATAGCTTTATACTCTAATCTAGACAACTAATCGACTACTTGATTTTCAGTTCCTTTTTTATCTTTCTCCTCAAAATCAAACTCTTGCAATAGTATCAACCATCTAATCAACCATGGTTTCACATCCTTCTTTGCCATCAAATAACTCAAAGCGGAGTGGTCAGTATGCACTATAACTCAAGTTCTAAGCAAATAGGAGAAAATGTTTTCAAAAGCAAATACCACTGCAAGAAGAACTTGTTAAATCACAGTGTAGTTCTATTGTGCTTCATTTAGGGCCTTACTATCATAATAGATGGGGTGAAGGATTTTATCCCTTCTTTGTCCCAATACCACAACAAGAGCAACCCCGCTAGCATCACATATCACCTAAAATGACTCACTCAAATCTGTGGAAATAAATATGGGCGCAGACACCGAGTTCTCTTTCAACTCTCAAAATGCCTTAAACAAGATTCATCAAAATAGAATATACATTCTTCTCAAGTAACTTGCACAGAGGATGTGAAATTTTTGAGAAACCCTTAATAAACCTCCGGCAGAAGCCCACATGCCCAAGAAAATTTCTCACAGCTTTTACAGAGATGGGTGGGGGAAGTCTCTCTATAACCTCAACTGTTGCTCGATTAACCTCTATCCCCTTCTCTGAAATGCGATGTCACAATACAATACCCTCTTTCACCATGAAGTGCCATTTTTCCCAATTTAACACAAGGTTGCAATCTTTACATCTTTTGAGAACCTTCACCAAGTGACTGAAACAATGATCAAAAGAGTCGCCAACAACTGAAAAGTCATCCATAAGCACCTCAAGATTGTGCTCCACCATATATGAGAATATAGACATCATGCATCTCTTAAAAGTATCTGGTACATTACATAACCCAAAAGGCATCCTCTTGAATGCAAACGTACCATAGGGGCAGGTAAAGGTGGCTTTCTCTTGATCCTTGGGTGCAATAGAGATTTGATTGTACTCCGAATAACCATCAAGAAATTACTACCATGATTTTCCTACAAGTCTATCTAACATCTCTTCCATGAAGGTCATAGGGAAATGGTCCTCAGTCCATGGCTCCATGCATTAAATTTTTGGTAATTCATACAAACTCTCAATCCAATCACCGGCCTCATAGGAACAAGTTCGTTCCTCTCAGTGGGTACTACTATCATTCCCCTCTTTTTTTGAACACACTGAATGGGCATACCCAACTACCATGGGCAATAGAATATATAACTCCGACATCTAACCAATTCATTATCTCCTTCTTCTCCACCTCTTGCGTAGGTGAATTAAAACGTCTCTAGTGCTCAATACTTGGCTTGTTATCGGGCATGAGTTGGATTTTGTGTGAACAAATACAGGGTGGTATCCCAATATTGTCCGCAATAGTCCACCTCATGTCCCATTTGACCGTCTTCAAAACATCCACCAAACAATCTACTTGTTGCACATTCAAATCGATGATATAATTACAAAAAAAGTGTAATATCTTCCCAAGAATATATACCTCAGATAAGGTGGTAGAGACCTAAGCTCTAATTTTGGAGTCTCCTCAAAAGATGGTCTCGCGAGTGGAGACTCGTGATGCTTCATATCTAACTCTAATTTCTTTTTTTTTTTTACCGAAATTCACATCGTTCAAGTGCTGCAACCAACGACCCATACTCTTAAATACCATTACTCTTAAAATTCATGATCAATGCATCCAGTGTCTCAACACCCTTCGATTTGTACCTCAGACGTAGATTAGCCTTGTAAAATATAGCATATACCGTTTGGAGCTCACCATTCTACTTCATGGACCTACATATTTTGAAAGTTGCTTCTTCATTTTTCAACCTAAACTTCATCTTCCCTTTTTCCAATTTCAACCAAGGCGTGACCAGTAGCAAGAAATGGCCTCCCAAGAATAATAGGCACCTCAAAATCAACCTCACGGTCAAGAATAACAAAGTCGGCGGGAAATATAGACTCCACCTTTACTAGCACATCATGGAGTATCCCAATATCCCTCTTCACTATTTGATCGTCCATCACTAACTACATTGCAGTTGGCTTTGGGTCACCCAAACCCAATTTCTTATAAATGGAGAGATACATGAGATTTATGCTTGCACCAAGATCACATAGTGTTGTAGCAAAGTGTAACAAACCAATGGTACATGGAATAGGAAAAGCGCCATGATCTTCCTTCTTTTGCACAAGAGACCTTGTAGCAATAACACTACAATGCTGCATTCAGTCATCATCCTCTAACCTTACTGATCTCTTCTTTGTAACCATATCCTTCATTATCTTAGAATAACCGAGCATTTGTTCTAGAGTTTCTATTAAAGGGAAATTGATGGAAAATTGTTTCAATATAGTGATAAAACGCCATTATTTAGCATCCTCACTCTTCTTCACTGATCTCTGAGGGAATGATGGTGATCATTTTTGAAAAGCTTTTCAAAAGGGTTTAGTTACTCAAGTGAAACTCAGAACCGCATTTCATCATTAGACGGATGTTCAAGCGGAACGTATTATTCTGACCCAAGAAGACATGTTAAGAGCATGTGTTATTAACTTCAAAGGAAGTTGTGATGATCATCTACCTTTGATTGATTTCTCTTACAACATGTCACGACCCGGTTTCTGGATTCCGAATCGCGATCGGCTTTGTCAACCTCTCAGAGGTCGCAGACAAGCCTCTTCTTAGCTTTGATAACATTTATATAGGTACATTTTGCTGAAAATTTAAAACTTTTAAAGCATAATGAAGTATACATAGACTTCATATAAAAGCTACATGTATTAATATACTATAAGCTCAAACAAAAACAACCATCTACAATTTATGAATCAGTTCAAATGAAAAGATCAATATATAATGTAATAGTTTGCTGAAACGCCCTTAGTACGAAGCTTCGAAATAAACATCTGAAAAAAAACGCTAGGGACAACTTCCACTAGCTATGTTTAAAGTACTAGGATATATAGGTAAGTGTAGCATCCTCGAACATCACGAGGACCTACCAAAATCTGTAGATCACAATCCAAACAGATTTGATGAGTCTTTAACCTTCTCTCTAACGTTCACCTATAAAGATAATAATAGTTTATGGTTAGTACACACTTGTAGTAAGTATGGGTGCATGAACACATACACATACTATGCATGATGAAGGAAAGCTCTTCCTGTAACAACATGCCATTTCTGGAAAGTGACATCACTAGACTTTCCTAATTCATTTATTTGTGAATTGTGGTATGAATATGACGTATTTTAATGCATTAATAGCACACAACTCATTTTACATATGAATACAAGACCTTAGAATCATTAAAATAATTTTAGAACAACTTGAGCGAAAATTTTGAAATATGATATTCCCTAACCCGAGAGCTCCCTTTTCGATACTTAGTATTTTTGTAAGTATTTTACTTCTTGTTGTTGTGTATTTCAATGATCTCCTTTGATCCTATGTTTTACATACAAGTGCAATGATCAAGTAAGTAATCCAAAATACTAAGGAAATGATTTCGCTATCCTTACAACAAGTTATTCTTTCCATTCTTGTTAGGTTGTGCATAGAATCTTTATAAGCCAATCTTTATTGAATAAGCCACTTATTTCATCTTTTTCATAATACGGATATTTTGGGGCATTGATTTGCCATTACATTTTACTCACCCATATTGACATAATATAAGAAGTAATTATAAGCCTATTTTATTTGGCTATGCCCATTTTCATGATAAAAGAAGTCATTATTGGCTATGCCCATTATTTGCTGAAAACTTCATCCTTATCGAACACTGACGATTGATATTCTTAGGATCTCACATTCTTATCTCAATTTGACCATACATCTCTTCTTCTTTCTTTCGTTCTTTCTGAAGGACATCTTTAGAAATAAGATCATGCGAGCTAAATGAAATTCCAATGTATGCCCCACACCAAAAAGGGGTTATTTAACGAACAAAGTGAATCTATATTATGTTATCTAACATTAAATCCAGTGTATACCCCATACCCAATATGGGTGGTTCACCGGCTAAAGTGAAACAAAGTTCAGCATTCTTCCTACACCGAAAAGAGGTGATTCACGGCTAAAGTGAATCGAATACTTTCTTTTGAGAATTTAACCAACATAGATCATGTGAGCTAATCATGAAATCCAGTGTCTTTCCCACACCTAAAAGAGGGGGAATCACCGACCAAAGTTAAACCACATCATACCTAGCTCGCTTAGGTGGAATCCACTGGCTAGTTCCTATGCTGGGAAAAAAGTTCGAAGACTAGGAGACATATGGAGACTACTTATTCACCTTGATGGTAGACTCATATAATGAGGCTTACATGTGCTGGAACAAGCTCATTGCTAGTGTATCGGTGTTTTGCTCAACTTCTTTTTCATTACATCTTTTAGAGTTGACTCAAACATTAGGGAAGCTTGCTTCTACTTATGTGGTTTACATAAATCATTAGATAACCATTCATCCTTTTCTTTACTTGATTAATGTGAATTTAACTTGACATTATGACCTTGGTGTTAATGAGACTTGTCTCACGATTATTAACACCATCATATGTGAGTATCTTTAACATAGTTGTACTAGGTGTAAGTGAGACTTGTCTCATTTCCTTTAACACCCCATTCTAGTCTATTTCATAAGTCAAAGACTTGTAATTATGTTGTTACTCATTTTAACTCGTTTCATGACTTTTGGTAGCTTTAGATCAATCTTTATAGACGTTAAGAACTTCTTTCGATGTATTACTATGTTCATACTTCATTTGGAAAAGGTATGTTGGGACTTCTCCAAATGATTGGCATACCCTTGATTATGAATTCAATGATTTACATTGTTCATGCTTAATTCGGTATGGCTTAGTCATTGACTAATTCTATTACATATTTTGGAAATAATGCTGTAGGCCAATTTATTGGCATAAGTCAAACTTTGACTAAACACTTGAATATTTAACCTTTGACTAACTTTTAAGATCAATTCAATGCTTGGTTTGGCCAAGCTATGAAATTGAATTGGTATTGTAGATCGATTTACTAGCTTTGATTCATTATGAAAGTTATAACTACTAATTCAATGCTATTACGTTCACAAGTTCGTGTGGATAGGGTATGTTGGGACTTGTCCCATTGATTGGAGTTACCTTATGTTATGAGTTCATTGATGTAGAGACTAGTATGACTCGACATAAGTTTGAAGTAATATGATTGGACATAGTTTTTTCTAGCCAATTTGTTGGCATAAATCAAAATTTCAGGAGTCACTTGTCATAACATTATCACTAGCCATGTCAATTACTTCATAAATACATTATAATAATCTAGCATGTTGAGCAGCCAACTTTTTGCATTAGAAGAAACATCATAATTTACATTCGTCATGCTTAATTTGGTATGGCTTAGTCACTGGCCAATTCTTTTCTTTATTTAAAAATAACATAATAAGACAATTCCATTAAACTTTTTGGGCAAAACATTATTAGCAAATTTATTGGCATGAACCAAACTCCACTTAAACTATTTTCATTATGTTATCATCTAGCTGATTCATAGTAACTTCATTTTCTTGAAACACAAATTAAACATTATATCATTCCTTAATTCGTGTAACTAACCCTCAAATCATTCGAATCCCATCTATAGGCCTCATTAGTCATTAATGAATCCAGAAATTTAGTCATACAAAAATTAGTTAACACCACATACCAAAAAAATGTTCGAGATTTACATCTACATAATTATTAGAATCGAAAACACGGATAACTAGGGAGATGGATGTTCAACAATGTCATTGGCAACAACACTAGTTTCGAAAATCATGAGCTTGAAGCATTTGAAAAGCTTCTTGGAGGAAGAATTCCAGGAGATAAAACCCATACCATATGTAGAAATTAATCTACGAAGATCACCTTGCACGAAAACCTTGAAGAATACCTTGAATTCGCCTAAGAAAGTTTCTATTTTTCTTGCATTTTGTTCGCAGTTTTTCTCACGCTTGTTTTCCGTTTTAGTCGTGAGTTTCTAGGTCATAGGAACTGTTATTTACTAATTTAACTTACACTAATTAACTTCATTAATAAATCAATTATCTAATATACTAAAACGCCGCTCCTATATTGACTAGAATTAGAAGAACATTTGATTTAACCGAAATCTGGAAATTGCTTAGTGGTTTCGGTTTTGACCACTTAAATTAATTAATTAAGTTGATAATTTAATTAATTATGTACCCATTCAAATTAATTAATTAATTTTTTAATTTAATTAATTATGTAAACTAGGGTGATTATTAAATTACCCCTAAGTTGTTAAGAACATAACCAACCCTTTGGACCATCCTAGCTTAGGTACTATGATGTTTCTTAGTTAGTTACTTGTCTAATGTAAGGATTTCGGTTTTCCCATTTAAATTAATTAATTAAGTTGTTAATTTTACTAATTAGGTGACCTAGGGTAATTACTAAATGACCCTTAAGTCGTTAGGACCATAACTAACCCTTTGGACAATCCTAGGTTACGTACTAAGATGTTTCTTGAACTAGTTACTAGGTTAGTATTACCCGGTTGTGTCCTAGGTTGTTGGTTCCCTTGGTTAATTTGTTTTGGTTAGTACTAGGTTAGTTATCTAGTTAGTTAAGTTATTTATAGCCTATTGTTAGTTATATAGCTAGTCCCCACATAAGGAACCCTTGTGCACGCCTGCCCCCTAACTAGCCTAACCAAATTCTGTTAGGGTGGTCCCCTCCTTGACCGTTTCTTACCATATGCTTGCACATGTGTTTCTTGTACATTCCTAACTATTCTTTATTGTTCATTTGGAATGTTTACTTATTGTCCCAGGGATCCTCAATATGTCCTTGGGCACTGTTTAATCTACATGATCATTTTAAGTGGTCATGTGCTATGGTACCTAGGCTTGACACTTGGATGCCTCGTACCTAAGTTGTATGAAGGTTGACATATTAATTTTAGGTTAGGGTTTTCATTGCAGGTACATTTATTAAACAAGCTTTTTAATACATAGAAAGTTTGCTAACACCCTTTAAGCCAATATTTTCTAATATGCCCAATATTTCTAAATATTGGCCATTGGGATGCCTATTTAATCCAACTACCTATTCTTTAAAACTTAATAGACTCTTCATGACAAAAGCGTCCATCCGAGCATCTCTATGTCACCTTTTGAAGATCTTTAAGGTAGAAGGTGTAGGTCTCCAGGTGGATGGTTTAAGGTTGGTGAGTCCTCACTCCTTGGTCTAGAGATTACCTATGAGGCTATAGAGAATGTTAGAATCATAAGAGATAGATTGAAGAAAATCCATAGTAGGCAAAAGTCTTATGCCAACAATAGAAGAAGGGAGCTTGAGTTTGAAATAGGTGGTCATGTCTACTTGAAGATTTCACCTATGAAAGGGGTGATAAGGTTTTGTAAAAAGGGGAAGTTAAGTCCCTGTATGTTGGTCCCTGTGATGTTTCAAAATGAATTGGGAAGGTTGCATATGAGTTTAAAGAACCTAGTGAACTAGATCTAGTTCATCTGGTGTTTCATGTTTTTGTGCAAAAGAAATGCATAGGCAACCCGGTATCCTCTCTGCCTATTGAATGTTTAGGGGTAGATGATAACTTCTCTTATGATGAGGTTCCGGTTGAGATCCTAGATCTCAAAGTCAAGAAGTTGAGAAACAAGGAGATTGCCTCTATAAAAGATCTATGGAGAAACCATCGTGTTGATGTTATATCATAGGAGGCTAAAGCTTAGATGAAGTCTCGTTACCCTCATCTTTTTATTCTTGAGGTGCATGTTATGGTAAAAATGATACCAATTTGGGTTAAGAGAAAGCGTTTTTACTCTATTCTTGCACTTACATGAAATATGTATGCATGTGTCTTCTTGAAGTTTTGTTGTCTTTTTATTTTCTTGAAAAGAATGATATCATGGTAACTCTTGATGTATTTTGAGATCACGTTGATGATGTGAAGGAAATTTCTCACTTTGTGTTATGAAATGTAAAGATCTCTTATGTGTGCATCATGAATTGAGTGTTATGTGTAATGTTATGGTATGTGTTGAAAGGAGTTTTGAAGTACTCCTACGATCTGTGACTCGTTATGATTTTATGTTTTTGTTGGTTGGTCTACTAGTATTGAGTCGATTCCTACCCTCCAAAAGATTTTAGTGTCATTCGGTGACGAACGTTCCTAAGCGGGGGATAATGTAACACTACGGAAATTCCATGAGATACACTAGAGATTAATCAATTAAATAATGTTCGAAATGATATTTCCAAAACTATATTAATGTAATAAGTTCATTTGGAAAAGGTTAGAGCAAAAACCACAAAGAAAGACCTTGACGTCCGGAAACTATTTAATTTGAACAAGTTGACGTCCCTATGTTTGGTGAAGGTTTTCAGGTGTCAAATAAAGTCCAAAACTTTTAAAGATACCTTGGATAGGTAGTATTTAGTACAAAGGGTCCAATCGTCCGGTAACGACACCCCAAGGACCACCCAACGGCTCCACGAGGAGGACCCCAATATGGGTAGGCAGGCTGCCAAAGCAGCCTGCGCGAACAGGATCGGGGCATGAGGTGTGCGACGTGAGGCTGACACGCAGGATACTACCTAGAGAATTGAGAGGCAGCCTGGTGCCGCAAGGCTGACACGCACCTCACCGCCTCAACCAAAAAAAACTCAGAAAATTAATTGGCATTGGCTACACAACACGCAACTACTTCCAAAATTTGTTAGTCGTATTTTTTGTAATTTTTCATTAAAAGACCTATTTAAGTGAAGGGTCTTTTGGAATTTTATAGGACGACTATATATGGAAACTAGGTCAGTTTTAGACCACTGTTTACACGTCAAAATAAGATTCAAACACAATTACCCATCTCTCCCAAGAAACACTCTCTTTTCAAAAATCCATTGAAGAACAAGAAGAGCTTAAGGAAGAAGACGAAGGCTTTGAGGTTTACAATCAAATTTTATGGATTATTCATCTATAAGGTATGAACTTTTCACTATTGCGATTCCTTTAACCAATAGGTCCTTACAAAGATAAGTTTGCTAGAAATTCAAATACTAGGATTTTTACTCTGCAAAACGGATTTTCTTCTTAAGTCTAGATTTATGACTTTCGATGAAAAATGATGGTTTTTTATGGTTGATTTCACAAGAAATGGTTGAGTATTTGTTTAATAATGTTTTGATCTCGTGTGATACATGATCTCTTCTAATGAAATATGTATGATTTTGCTATGTATATATTTTGGGATATGAACATGTTAATTGTTAGATCATGATAAGAATAAGATAATCCAAGTTACGACATTCTCTTGTATGCTATACACAATATGAATATGCTATCTTAATATCACACACGAAGGGTTGTGATGAAAGGAAATTTTCATCTAATCCTAAAGATATCATGATCATGTTTATACAAGGGTTTTCTGTTTTGTGTTTTGTGTTTTTTTCCACCATAGGATACTAGCTAGTGGATCCACCTAGAAAGATATGTCATATTTGGTTCTACTTTGGCCTGTAGACCACCTTCTATCGGTGTGGGATTTTATGAAACTAGATTCCATGTTTAGCCCACAAGGTCTATGTCGGTTAAGGCGTATGTTGATGCATGTAAGATAAAATACATGTAAATGTACATTGAATAGGGTGACTTGAGTAGTCTACATAGTATAAGTAGGGGTATTGGACTATACCTAGACATTGCACAACTTGACTCTAAGGGAAGTTCTAGGATATTGTTCTTATGTAATATTATAACATGAATGGTATGATGTTACCCTTATATGATGTTGGCTATGTTGATGAACATGTTATATTTCTATATGAGATGATGACTACTATGTTAAAAGTTATATGAAGCATTGTTTTAGTTATGGTCGCCTATCTTATATACATGGTTATGGGGGGATTTGGGGATTCACATGACCATTGCATTTGTAAGTTCGGGATGGGTTTATTTGTAAATGTTGTATGTTATGTATATATGATATATAGAATATTAAATTTTAACATGACTTTATGATAATATGCCCTTGATTATGATCATGCTTTATATTGATGAAATCCTTAACTTGGATATGTTCCATGGTACGTGCAATGAAGACTTTCATATCACTTAGCATGCTTTATAAGAAATTACCCTTTTCATTCATGTCCTTAAATGTTATGTGCATATAACCACTTAGTACATGTGGCATACTAACCCCATTCCTTTATATAACTATAAATGTAGGGTCCTGCCGTTAAAGATTATAAAGGTCGGTTAAAGAAGCTTCGAACTCTTTCTCCAAGTGTTGGTAGGTCCTCATGTTCGGGGATGCTATCTTTTTCATATTCTAGCTTACAAAGACTTTAGTAGATTTTAAGAATACTCGTATTTCCATTATGTTCTTTAGATTCTTTTGTATTAAGGCGTATATGGATTCTTTTGTATTAAGGTTTGTATGGCATATTGACTATTTATTGGCTTAGTCCAGATTCGTGCTCTTTAGATGGTTTGACACATGTGAGACAAGTTTTTAGAATATCGTATTCTATTTTGAATATTAAGTATGAATTCTAAGTATATTTCACATAGTTTTAAATATTTTTAATTTTCTGCAAATTTTAACTGATGACATGTTATGACGAACGCTAAGAGGCTTGTTTTTGTCCTTCTAGATGACTCCGCGACCGGTCGTATCTGGGCATACTCTCCGGGTGTGATAAAGAGGGTCCCAATTATATCTCCTAGTCCTTGAACTATGTTGCACCCATAGGAATACTAGCTAATGGATCCACGTAGATGTTGTGTTCCAATTTTGGTACTACCTTGTCGGTGTAGGGTTACATGACACCTATTCTACATTAGCTCATGTGGTCTATGTTTGTTAAGTCAACATGTTCCCAAAAGATAAACTGAACTAAAATAATGATATCTAACTTTGATGACATAAGAGGTTAGCTTAGTCTAGGTAGGGGTATGGGACTCTACATAAACATTGTACTAGTTAGACTTGAGAAATGTCTTAGAAGAATGTTCTTATATATGTATATGCTTATAATTGTATATGATATGTATATAAAAAAATGATCTAGTACATTGATGATACTATACGATGATGGGTTTTACTTATGAATATGTGTTTGGTCTCTATGGTTAGTCTATGATGAAATGTACTTTAATGATATGCTATGTCTTGCACTAGTGGACTTAATGATGATTCATGAGTAATTGTCTTGCTTTGGTTATGAACTCTTATTCATGCTTCTTGCTATTATACCTTGATGATAAAGTGGTATTGACTATGTGTTCGATCAGGTGATATGCATGTTTGCTTGACTAGGGTTAGTCTTATTGGTCTTGTGATGTAAATGATTTTGACTTAATGACTATGTCTAATTGATTGTGGTCTTATTGAATGTGTAGAAGGCTTTTCAAAGTAAATTGCATGCTATAATGGAATGTCCCATTCTAGCATGATTTTATGATATGTCAAGAACTATGTGATAAGAGTTGTCAAGAATTAAAAGATAGATTTATGAAGGAACCGGTCAATTTGGTGTTTATTATGATACTTCATGAATTCGTTAAGATGTATTCTTACGCAAAATAAGATATTTATTGTCTATGCTACAAGGGAACTTAAGATTCATGAAAAGAATTATCCTACCCATGACCTTGAACTAGTGGTGGATTTTTTTGCTCAAAAACTCTGGAGCCATTACTTATATGGTCTACATGCTACTGTCCTCACCACCCACAAGAGTTTTGAATATGTATATTGACAAAAAGATATAAATTTTACCTAAAAAGATGGTTATAGTTACTAAATAAATATGATATGAGGGTTCTCTATCACCCCCAACAAGGCAAATGTAGTGGAGGATGCTCTTAGTAGACTATTCATAGGTAGTGTTGCTCATATTAAGGATGATAAAAAGAAATTAGTTCGAGATGTTCATAGATTATCCCAATTAGATGTTTAGTTAGCTGACTCTACCAAATGTGGGGTTATGATTCATAATGGTTTGTAGAATATTTTGTGGCAGATATGAAAGCCAAGAAAGGTCCTGATTCGACTTTGGTTTAATGGAACGTAGTGGTGCTTAAAAAGTATGTAGACGATTTCTCACAAAGGGGAAATGGTGCACTTATGTATCACGGACGTTTATATGTTCCTAATGTTCATAAATTTATAGGGAAAACCTAATTAGAATCTCATAGTGTAACTAAACATCTAATTGTAACTTGTAGGAGGTCGATTGGTGGAACGGGATGAAGAATGATATTAAAGATTTTGTGGCTAAGTATCGTAATTATCATCAAGTGAAATATGTTAATCAAAAGTGTGTAATTTTATATCAAGATACTAGAATTCCTACTTGGAAGTGGGAGAATTTGAGTATGGACTTCATTGTGGTTTACAACGCACCATGCGACAACATGCCTAAATTTGAGTTATTGTAGATCTAATGAATAAGTCAACTCATTTCATTTCCTTGAATGGTTTATATTTGGCAGATGACTATGCTAATATGTATTTGAGGAAAATGGTTAGGTTTCATGGAGTTCACATATAGATTATATCCGATCGTGGTGCCCCATTCACTTCCAATTTCTTGAAATACTTTTAAAAGGGTCATTATACTCGGGTTAAGCTTAGAACAACTTTTAATGTGCACACGGTTGGGAAATCACATCGTACTATTCAAACATTCAAAGATATTTTGAGAAAACTGTTGTTAACTTCAATGGTAATTGGGATTACCATTTGCCTTTGGTTGAATTTTCATAGAATAATTGATATCACTCAAATATTTTAATGGCTACATTTGAGTCTCCATATATTAGGAAGTGTAAATCTACTATAGGTTTGTTCTAAGAGAGTGATGTTGTCTTGATGGGTCCCAAATTGGTACATATGGCTATGGATAATGATCATATCATTAGATAAAGGTTGAAAATGACTCAAAGTCGACAGAACTCATATGTCGATGTTAGAAAAAAAGATCTTGAGTGATTTACATGATTGGGTGCACTTGAAAGTTTCATCCACAAAGGGTGTAATGAAATTAGGAAATAAATGGAAGCTTAGTGCCTTCTATGATGGCACATATCATATTTGAGATGAATGATGTATCGTGGTTTCATGGTACTTCCAATGTTTTTTCCTTAAGATTGGTGTTGGTCTAGATCCTTTTTGAAGTAATTTTAATATGTTTTTATATTTGTCTTGGAGGAAAGTTGTCCAAAACCAAAATGCAGAAGGCTGTTAAGAATTAGTGCTGAAATGACCCACGAAGGCCATCGAAGGCACGTCATTCCATCAACGGACCATAGGTGGTGACCGTCGATTGGAGGTTCAGGCATCTACAAGCAACTCAGGGAATTCAGACGAAGTGTGGGGCTATGGAAGGATCGACGGCCCATTGACTGATCGACGGACCGTCCTTTCAAAATGACATTCTGATTAGAGAATGTCCCAGTACCCGATGTTGAGGAAAAACTAATTATGGAATGACGAGAATCATCGACAGACAGTAGGAAAATCGACGGACCGTTGCTGTTGGTCTGTCGATTGGATTAGAGAAGCCGCAAAGTGAAGGCTGAGAAAAGATACTAAGTATGGACTTACGGAGGCAGTCGACGGTCCATCATTTGATTGATGGACCATCTGTGAGGGTCGTCGATTGAAGCCACGTTTTGGACAAACTTACCTTATTTGAATTCCTTTTAATTTAGGACTCTGTTTTTTTATAAAAAGGGTGTAAAACCTCGTTTTTGCGGTTGGATTCTATTACTAGTTTCTAAGATTTGTTCTTGGAGATTTGTCTTTTCAACTTGGGCACTAATACAAATTTTTGGATTTAGTTTTTAAGATGATTGTGTGATTTTTAGTTGAATTTCTGGATTTTCTTCGAATTTGTGAAAGTAAGTTCATGATTTTTTATTTATCAACTATGAATTGTGATCATCTATTCATGGGTTACTAAATAAACAACTAGGGTTGTGGGAACCATGGGTGATTAACAAAACAAACCAAGGTAAACAACAATTCTCAAATAGGTTATTGCATGTATCGATAAATCATTCGTTTAGAAGTCCATTTAATGAGTGCATGCGCTAGAACTTACCTTATCGCTACTTGCCAATCCAAGGGGTAGTAAATAGGAAAAAAATTATCGACATGGATTTAGTTGGATACTACCTAATAGGCTAGTTTCTATTGTTGCAAAGTAATAACTAAGCCATACATCGAATATGATGATTAATATGAAGTAAAGGCAAGGGTTAGTAACTTAGACACACGTAGCCGAACCAAGGTACAAGGTGAAATTCTCTAAATGCCAGACCAATGATTTAGAGATACATTAACTTATAACTTTGCATGTAAAACACTAGGGAAGATTTATAATTGCTAGGATTATGGCGTTATGAACCTATGGGGATCACTTACACCCTAGTTTCTCAAACAACATGATAAACATCAATAGTTCAATCTTTTTACTTGTTTGATTTAGAAATATTACAATACTTTTGTTTAACAACACCCCCCCCCCCTCTTAGTTACTAGTTTTAAGAAAGGACTTGCTAAATAGAAATAATCATATATTGAAGTTAAGTCGAAACCATTTCATCGTGTGATACATAATAGTTGGGTTTAGGGAAGTTTAATTTGAGCATATTAAATTTTGACATCACTTCAAGGGAAAGTGGCTTTTTGATTAACTTTAATAACTTTTACCAAATTTTACTCAACAATTTCCTTATTTTACTTTTTTTTCTTTTGTTTTTGTTTGTCTCGGGTAAAGTACTTTAGCTAAAAAAAAACCTTCAGTACGTACAAAAAATAGGCTAAATGAATCAAGGAACAAAAAATTCGTCAAAAAAAATTTAAATTAAAATAAATTAAAATCCCAAAAAACTAAATACACATTCCCAAGCTATACAACATAACAAATAATTAGGCTATGAACTTTGATATCAATCAAACTATTATTTTCCCTTGAATTTAGTCATTATCTAATTGGCAATCTTATATCAGGAATGTAACTGACAACATGAAAAAAGTGCATGTAATCACATGTCGTTTGAAATTGAAAAAACTTGAACGATAGAAAGAAAGAAATGATAATTGAGAAATTCTTCTCATTCTCTCAATGATAAGGTTTTGTGGAAAATGTCTAATTTGTCTAAGAAATTAATTGTTTCCTATTTCTTACCTTGTCCAAGCACCTAACTTTTAGTGTTAAAAAAAATGAAAACAATCAAAAGACAAAATAATGTTCCTTATGCCTTATTAATGTGACATATTTTTCTTTATAATTTGTCTAAAATGTCTAATTTGTCTAAGAAATTAATTGTTTCCTATTTCTAACCTTGTCCAAGCACTTAACTTTTAGTGTTAAAAAATAGATGAAAACAATCAAAAGACAAGATAATGTTCCTTATGCCTTATTAATTTGACATATTTCTCTTTTTAATTTGTCATGAAAATTTCATCATTGTTTACTTTAAATCAAACTTTTTAAATTTTTTTTTCTTTATTAAATTTTGTTTGCACGTGTATATATATACACACACTATTATGTATTTATTTTTTACTTCTATTTAAATAAAAACATAATTAACATAAACTATTCAAGTATTATCAAACTCATCATATATTAATAAAATTTTGTCAATTAAATAGCACTTAAAAGTATGATAACACATTCCTAATATTGCAAAATAATACATAATTACATAAATATATGGTTTGCGTACCAAATCAATTCAAATACCTTAACTCCAAAATAGAAAAAAGAAAAAGTTAAAATAGTAATCTAACATAAAAAAGACCTAAAGGAATATATAAGTCATATCTTATACTGTTATGTTTAACAGTTGAACTATATTGTAAGAAAACTTCTCTTTTAAAATTCAGAATAAAGCTATTTGTTCTTCTCTCCATTTAAATTCTTGACGACGTGTATTCATATCATAATCTAGGAAGAAGAAAACAGAATAGTAGATGATAGAAAAGAAAATAATGTGATGACCTATGAAGCAATTAATTGGTATGTATAGTGATATATGACTATCTTTTCACCTACCAAAATTTTTTAATGGAGTACATTGAATCATGATAGATAAATTTATTTTAGTTTCAAAAAAAGAATCACAAAATTTGAAGAGTTTCATTCAATATTGTTTTATGATAATTAAATTAATGTTAGTTTCAAAATTCAAATAATCACAAAATTCGAAGAGTTTCATACATTACTGTTTTCTACTCTAATTAAATTAAAATTAATTAAATTATAATTATAATGTCATAACTAAAAAATTAAAGAGTAGTTGTTAGACTTCATATTCTACCATTTTGTAATTAAATCTTAGTATTTATAAAATAAATTTATTTATTTTTATTGTAAACCTTAAGAGCTAAAGAAGAAGATAAGAAGAATATAATACATAAGAGGAGTAATATAAATGTTCTTTCTTTGTTTCAAGTGTATAAACATTATTCTCAACACCACTTTTATAGGATTACATTGAGGAATACCAAAGGGCGTCATAAACATTATATTAAACCTTGAGAATTATTATCCTTTATGGAGGAAATAAGGTTAGGAGTTATGCTCATTCATTTGACCACATTATCAACAATATTACTATCAACAAAGGATGAAATTAACGTAGGAGTTATGGTTATCCATTTGACCACATTATTAACAACATTACTACTCATAAATAAGGGAATTAACCAAGGAGTTATGGTCATCCATGAATCCACAATAATGATTTACAACACTCCCCCTTGGATGACCATTGATAGATATATGCTTCGTTAAAATCTTACTAAAACAAACCATGTGGAAAAAATCTTAGTGAAGGAAAAAGGAGTAAACATATCTTGTTATACCCTTTATTTGCTGCCTCGTTTCAAACCTTGCAAGGAAAACCCATTGGGTTAAAACCTAGGCCAAGGAAAAAAGAGTGCAGCGCGTAGTTTACTCCCCCTGTTGCAAATATAGTTTAATTTCTTGGAGACGACGCATTCCAATCTTGGATACCAACTTTTCAAATATTAAGGTTTGTAATTCTTTAGTGAACATATCCGCCAAATTATCAACTAAGCGAATTTATTGAACATTTCTTTCACCTTTGTTCTCAAGATCATGAGAGAAAAAGAATTTTGGTGAAATGTGTTTTGTT
Organism: Solanum pennellii; assembly: GCF_001406875.1. NCBI lineage: Eukaryota > Viridiplantae > Streptophyta > Magnoliopsida > Solanales > Solanaceae > Solanum > Solanum pennellii. Next base: position 42,362,962 of record NC_028641.1, read on the forward strand.
CTATCTCTTTTAATGTTATCCTCCCTTTAGTTGAGCTATAAATGCAACATTGTCTTCGTACAATGTAGTTAAAATATCATTTTTCAAAAGAAAACTACACATTTCTTGAATATGTTGAGTTATTGATCTTAACCAAACACACTCCCGACTTGCTTCATGGATGGCTATTATTTCTGCATGATTTGAAGAAGTAGCAGCTAATGTTTGCTTCATTGAACGTCAAGATATAGTTGTTTTCCATATGTAAATAAATAACCTGTCTGAGATCGAGTTTTACAAATATCCAACATCTGCATAACCAATCATTTTTTACTTGGATTCATTAGAATAAAATAATCTCATATCAATGGTTCCATCAAGATATCTGATTACATGTTTGACTCCATTCCAATGTCTCTTTGTAGGAGATGAGCTGAATTTGCTAATACTGAAAAATAAATATTTGATCGAGTATTATTATCAAGATACATTAGTGCCCCAATAGCACTAACATATGGAGTTTCATCACCAAGAAGCTCTTCATCATTTTCTTGAGGTCGAAATGAATCTTTATGTATGTAAAGCAATCTCACAATCATCGAGGTACTCAATGGATGTGATTTATCCATGTAGATTTGCTTTAAAACCTTTTCTGTGTATGTTGATTGATGGACAAATATCCTATTTTCAAAATACTCAATATGTAGGCCAAGACAAAATTTTGTCTTACCGAGATCTTTCATTTCGAATTCTTTCATTAAACAGTCAACAACTTTTGAAAGCTCATCAGGAGTTCCAATGATATTTAAATCATCAACATATACATCTATTATAACAAAATCAGATTCAGACCTTTTTACAAAAACAAAAAGAACGAATAGGGTCTTTTATGTACCCTTCATTTAGCAAAAACTGACTAAGACGATTGTACCACATCTGTCCTAATTGTTTCAATCGATATAAGGATTTTTGAAGCCTTATCAAACAACTTTCTGTCGAATTTTTATATGCTTCAGGCACATTGAATGCTTTAAGAATTTTCATAAATATATTGTGGTCCAACAAGTCATATCAATAGGTTGTGACATCCATTAGACGCATTTTAAGCTTTTCATGAACTTCCAGATCTAGTAGATACCTGAAGGTATTGACATCCACTACAAGAGAATATGTCTCACATAATCAATACCATGCCACTGCAAAAAAAACCTTGTGCCACAAGTCGTGCTTTACATCTTACAACTTCACTATGTCATTTCATTTTTGCACACAAAATCATTTGTACCCAACTAACTCTACACCTTCAGTGTTCGGACTATTGGTCCAAAAAATTCACATTTTTCAGATGAAGTCAATTATTCTTGAATTGACTCCTTCCATTTTGGCCAATCATTTCTCTCTCTGGGTACATTGATAATTTTGGTTCATAATCTTCACCTTATTGCATTATTTCAACAACAACATTATAGGCAAAAATATTGCCCACCACAATATTATTTGATTCCACATTTTTCTTGTTGAGACATACCTTATTGAGATTTCTTCGTTCTCATTATTTTTAGTTGTTTGGACATTCTAAGGGTCTTGTCATTTGTTATGTCCCGGAGCTTTTCTTGAGTAATTTCCTCCACGATATGATCTTCATGATCATTTGTTTCTTTTCTTTTTTCAAGGATTTTCATCCTTTAAACCAATTGTCCTACCACATTTTAAATGTTGTATAGACTCATTTACATTAACAACTTGTCCTATTGGGACATCAACTCTAATTGGAGCATTTGCAGTTGGAAAATAAGATTTAGTAATCCTTGGAAGGTTTGTAAATGCATCTGGCAGTTGATTAGCAACACTTTAGTCGAGGACCCAACATTTTTAACCTCTTGCTTACATTGATTTGTTCGAGGATCCAAATGAGATAAATATAATGAATTCCAATCTATATCTTTTTCCAACTATTATTTTTCTTATTGTTTATGTTCTCCCTCTAATGTAAGCATACTGATTCATTAAAATGACAATCAACAAGCCTTGCCGTAAATATATCACCTGTCATAGGTTCCAAATATTTTAATATATAGATGCGATTTATACCCAACATACACTCCCAACCTTCTTTGGGGACCCATCTTTGTGCGTAGTGGTGGGGAAATTGAAAGGTATACCACAAACCCAAAAATTCTAAGATGGGAAATATTTAGCTCATGAACAAAAGCCATCTGTAATGGATAGAATTCATGATTACTAGTTGGTCTTATTTGCACCAATGCTGCTCCATGAAAAATAGCATGCCTCATATTGAAACAGATAACTTTGTCCTCATTAACAATGGTCTAGATATCAATTGGAGACGCTTAATCAAAGATTCTTCTAGACCATTTTGAGTATGAACATGAGCAACTGGATGTTCAATTGTTATCCCCATGGACAAACAATAATTATTAAAGGCATGCGATGTAAACTCACCAGCATTATCAAGACAAATTGTCTTTATTGCATAATCTGGAAATTGTTCTCTTACTCTTATTATTTGAGTTAACAACCTTGCAAAGATCATATTGCGAGTTGATAATAAGCAACATGTGACAATCTTGTTGATGCATCTTTCAAGACCATATAATATTTAAATGGCCCACATTGAGGGTGAATTGGCCCAAATATATCACCCTGAATACGTTCCAGAAATGCGGGGGATTCAATCCCAACCTTAGCTGCTGATGGTTTAACAACCAACTTTCCTTGAGAACAAGCAGCACAAGAGAATTTCTTTGATTGAAGAATTTTCTGATTCTTCAAAGTATGCCCATGTGAATTCTCAATAATTTTACGCATCATATTATAACCGAGATGGCCAATCCGGTTATGCAAAATAATAGAATCATTAGGATTAGTAAGCGCTTTCTTTACCTTGACATGTGATTCAACCATACAAATACTTTTACGGTACAATCCAGAAGAAAGTGCACGTAATTTTTCATGCACATATTTTTGCCCCAATTTATTGTAGTAATATAAAGGTATTCATCTTTTCCTTCATTGGAAGTCTCAACATGATATCTATCACATCCGTGGAGCACCCCCGAGAAGTAATATGGCGTACTTGAACTCTAAGAGGTCTTATACAAGCCCATAGTTATCATTCATCGCATTGTAAATTTAGCGGAAAATTTAAAACATTTCAAAGAACTTCATATGATAGAAACTTCACTTCATGTATATACTCAAAATATCATATTACATACTTAGACTCTAAGTCTCTTTGTCATCTTAGACTCAACAACATTAGAGTACTTTAGGGACACAACCCTTAAAACATAAGAGATTAAAATAATACTAACTTATACACTTTACAATAAATCATACTCTAGGAAATCCTTGGAACATAAGGATTCCTTTTCATGAGCTTGGGAATCATCTATCTAGATCCTCACCATTTAAGACATCCTTTAAGAATCTATAACCTACACTTTGTGTAAAAAGTAGAGAAGAATGGTATTAGTACAAGAATGCACTAAGTATGACAACCATGCAAAAAAATGCATTTAAAAGGGACATTTTCTTGAAATCATACTTCATGCCTTTTTGAGTAAGTCTTTATAATACCTTTTAGACAGTGACTTTATATCATTCACATACTTCATATAGACATATTCAAAGGCCAAACATCATAGAAAATCACATATAGCATTTAAGTCATTTTTGAAATCACTTTACAGTAAGCTCTTTTATGTTACAGTGAATCCTTTTCTTTTAACTCATCAACCTCCTAAGTAACCCTGTAGTGATACTTGGTGCAACGCATCTCCTTAGTCCACCAAGAAAGCATGCATACAACCTACACAAGTCATCACATATCAACATATAATCATAATATAGTAAAGACTCCATTGACTTTACAGTAAGTTACATCTATTTGCACCTATATTAACTTCACTTCACATAAATGATTTTAAGATCCTATACATGACCCCTATCTTAGTCTACTAGTGCAATGTACATGTGAAGCCCCATAACCTCACACATACTTAGTAAACCTTTCATGAGACCACAACCTTAACACTTCATACATAAACATAACAAGTAAAGCCAACTTCATCCCAAGTTAGGCAAGACTTTCATCATATAGTCGTTAAGACAAACATTATGAATATAGGGACAAGTTCACATCCATTAGACTTATACCATGCACGTCCTCATAATAAGTAGACAATTACTACAATGTCATGCATAAAGACATAAGCATAATCATACACATTAGGTCACCTCCTTAGGACTTCATAAGGATCTACTTGTCCAATGTGTAGGTGGTTTTCATTACTTCCACATATCCTAAGTAACCTCCCTTCAGCCATTTTAGTTAAGTTCCTCATCATTTACTTCCACTGTCATTTTTAATTTAGGGAAAGCATAGCCTTAATCAACACTACGACCATGGGTGCTAAACATGGAATTTGGTGTTGTAGAGTCTTACACCAATGGAAGGTGATCTTACCTAGCCATGGTAGAACATTAACACATGCTAGCATTTTTAGATGATATGGCCTTGCTAGATCCTCTGTGGCAAGCACATTTTATAGAACAAAGAGATAGGTATTCTCCCTATACATACCACTTGGCAATTGGGGCCTCATCTCATGGGAATCTATTGGATGAGTATCCCTCTTTGGGGAGTCAACACCACATATAGAACAATAGGGTGAGTCTTCCTCTATGGGAAGCCATAACCTTCCATTGTCAAGTTCATTCGATGCTAAGCTAAGTTCCCTTTATTAAAAGCATTCATTAACAATACTTCATAAAATTTGGCTTTAGGAGATTTACTCCCTATATACTTAGATCATAGTCATAGATGAGAGTTCATCAACCAAAATCATGTGAGAAACCCTTTCACATGGTCATATCTTATATCATTAGCACTATCTAGTTTCGGATACACTTGAGCACAACTTTCAAGTGTATGGTGGTCGTGTTTACTTGAGCACACGTAAGAGAATCGCAATTCGACCATTAAAAAGCCATGATCACAATGCCCATGCAAGGGCTAAATAAATTTTGGGAAGGGACATGGGTTCATAATGCAATTGGATTACAAATAATGTTAAAAAATACATTAACATTATTTGATAATGATTTATCTATAAATAATGTTTTTAGAAGGAATCCATGGCTAGATTGAAGAAGGAGAAGTTTGATCATTAATCTTCTTTGAAAAACATTGAGATTAACACTCCATGTGAAAGGTTACATCGAGCGTAAGTATCACCATACCTTTATATTCATGAAAAAATTTATAAATTAATGAATAAATCATGGAAAAATAAGCTCTAGGCATTTCTTGAGCTTCACAAAAAATTGAGGTTTCTAGGGAGAAATTGTTTTGGAGGGAAAGTCTTTTTTATGTGTATGGAATTGGGAATGGGTTGATCACGTTTTTAATACCTTATATACACCCAAATATAGATAAATAAAACTATTAGGGTCAGGTTAGCACGTGGGGGTACTTTCTGATTCAACCCTTTAATGAGGAAGTCACATGGCATCATTTGTAGGCCACCATCGACGGCCTATAGATCTATTGACTGGTCGTCTATGGCTTCAGTCGATTGGACCTTGGACTGTTCATGGGTTGATCCTTGCCCAGTCTAAGCTCCCATTGAAGAGACCCTACCAACGGTCCGTTTGTCAAAAAACTGGGTGTCGTTTGGATCAGTCGATTGACACTACCAAGGTAGTGTCTCGACAGCCGTTGGGTCCTTCTTGTGGGGAATTTTGTGGGCCCTTGTTAAGTCATACCTGGAAGTTTCCAATGTAAATTTTTATATTTCCAAATCAAGTACCTTCCGTGAAAGTTTCTCCCAATATGCACGCACAAAACACGTAAAAACATGCTACGCCCCATCAAGACATATTTGAACATCTCAAGGGCTTACTTTCGTACATCTTAGACGTTTGACCTCCAAACTTCATGAAGCTCCATATAATGACTACAAACATCATTATAAATCATTTCAATACTTCATAAGCTCATGAAATACAATATATAAACACATAGACACATGACCCACATAGGTGACTAGTCGTCGAACGTCTTGGTCGTCCCTTGATGTTTGACTTCCAAATCACATAAAACTTTACACACTGCCTCTAGAACAAATTATAAGTCATTTTAGGACCTTATAACCTTATGAAGAACATGTTACTATATAGACACCCTAACTCATTTTGGGGGTTTTACAATATCCCTTACTTGGGGACATTCGTCCTTGAATAACACTTAGAACACTTTATCACAACAAGGACATCAATGCATCATAGAGCAGTTCATCATATTTATAAGATTATCACATAGACTTCAATGCACCAAATTTTCAAGGAATACATCTTCAAATCATTTTAGCACTCAATGCATACAAGCAAGCAAAATTGTTATTCACTCACTCTTTCATGCATCAAACACAAAGGCTTTTATCATGTTAACAGGATGAACATCCTTCTCCGATCATCACATGCTCATTACACTTCAATTCATTAAGAACTCATCTTGCAACCATCTTTAGATCACACTTAGGCAGATTTCAACAATACTCAAGAAACAATTAGGCACTCATACTTCAATGCACATACACTTGAATTAATTGAATCAACACAGATCTTTAGTTAGACCTAGTTGCATGAAGGTAATACTCAACCATACAATGCTTAGTGGTGTACATGGAGGAATGTCCTTCTCCTCACACACTTACATGTATCAAGAGTTTACATTCAAGAAAAGTACAAGGTAAATTCCCTCTTAAAATAAGAGATTCTCTATTTTTAAACCAAGGCATGCTCATGTTTCCTTCCTAGAGAAGTCCAAATGGTAGGTCACACCAAGCACATCACAATAAATATGAAGCCATTTAACAAAATGTCAATTTTTAATATAGTAGTCACCTTCTTAGTAAGCATCATTTTGGGAAAAAAAAACACAAATCATATTCACACATATAATATGCCTTCATCTTTAAGAGCAACTTAACCCAATCTTAAGAGTATCTTAACTTAACACCCTTCATTTTCATCACATAAAAGTGATTATCACTTTAGAAGGGATTTACAGTAAGTTAACATAGGTACACCAAGGTATTCTAAACCTAGTAACTTATGCAAATTTTCCCCCAAACATTCTAGTTATATACTCTTTAACCATATAAGTTCTTCTACATTACAATAGACACCAAGGTCATGCAACATTAGTGGAAACGATAGAGGAGACTTAGCCTTAATGACTCTTTCTTTTCTTTAATCATTAAAGAAAGATAACTTGTAGGTCAATCAAACCCATATCATCACCCTACAAAGATAAGAATACTACCCTTAATTCTAGGGGAAGCATCAATTCAACAACATCAAGGGACTCACAACAAAATAAGAAGTTAGAAACAAATCTACAACTCATCATGCCATAAGACTCTCATTCTTTATTCCAAATAGGTATTATCCCCTTTACATTCATTATCATGCTCATATGCATCAATTGTATACACATTTAAACAGGTTCTAAACAAGGAAAAATTTAGTCGATTTCCCAAAAATCTTACAGTAAGTTGCCTAGCATTAAAGTGAACAAGCGTCAAATTCCAAAAATGCAACATTTAGGCAATAGATGGGAAAATCATGACAATATGAGATACAAAACTTTAAGAACTCATCTTACATAAGAATGCATACTACCTTCACACCTAGGATCAAGTATATACAAAGAACTCTAATTCAAAATAGGCAACCTATCAAGGGCCACATGTATACAAAGGGAAGCATTGAGTACTTTTAAGCACATAATCTTAGGGTAGCATGCTTCCATATGTCTTTAAGCTTTTCAAGTGCAAAGAATCATACTATTAGTCTACCATCGTATAAAACTTGACAGGAACACATCATCCCAAAAAAAAAACTCATTTTAACCATGACATTTCTCAATATAACATGCTATTTCACATAAATCTCATACTTAGCCATAGTTGGCATCACATCATCAAAACATGCAAAAATTTGCCTTCACACATACTCATTCAACCATAAAGAAATAAACATTTAAACTCACATTTTCTACCTAAAGCATAGAGAACAATCTCATCCAAGCAATCACATCTAAAATGCCCACCGGATAAGAAAACATAAGAGAGAGATCTTATAGAGTTAAGTTCTGTGGCATGACATGAGAATGATGAAGAAGAAAAACTCTATTGTACTTAAGCCTCTCGTACATTTTGATGTGTCTCAACTCACCACCAATTATACGAGACTCTACTAGACGTGGAAATATGAGACTTTATGGACCCTAAACCAGTTTTAAATACTTGGCTCTGATACCACGTTTGTCACATCCGGGGATCATTCCCTATAATTAACATGGCATACTTGATCTCTTGGAGGTCTTATACAAACCCATAGTTATAATTCATCGCAATACATTCAAGACTCCAAATCTTCGCTATTCACACATTCACATAGGGATACATGGGTAGGGGTCGTTTATCCTTAATACTTCATTAAATGCAGCTCCTACACATGATCTTTCATAACCATTTACATGCTCATAACAATAGTAACATAACCTAGATTCACAATTAAATTAGAACACTAGGCACAGGTTACACATAAGGAGATCATCATAACCATTCATTCATATATTCATCAATTTGTCTTCAAGTCTATGGTCCACACATATATAATGACAATAAATTAAACACCATCACCATAAGTGGACCATACCACACAATGCCATATAAGGCTTTAACAACATTACTATAAAGAAGTAGAGAAGTAGAAAAGTATAACAATTCTTACCAATCCCTTAGCTTTTGGTCATCATTGACCATTTATATTCCTTCATAAACAATTAGAATATAAGGCAGCATCTAAAGTAACATAGTCAGAAAAAAAACCACGTACAAGTGGCTACAAGATCATACTATAACGTAATACAAGACATTACATGCACATTAGAAAGTAGAGAGTCATAAATCACTTGCTAATCTATTTAATTTAATTTCCATGATTAATATTCATAATATACCAAATAAACCAACCTAGGGCAGTATATAAATAATAATAATCATGTATGAATTCATGAATAAGCTACTACAAGGCCATGCCACAAACTAGTACAACACATCATTAACATGCTAGGATGTAGAAGGACATACACCATTAACCAATTTCACTTGAATGGATTATAGTTCATATTTAAGAAATAATATCAATCTAGGGCATTAGATAATAATACATTTAACATAACGAAATCATGCATAACTCCCTACAAGATTGAGATACCAACATAGACATTAAACTATCCATTCAAGAGAGAGTGGAGGAAATACGCAATACTACTATTTCCCTATGGCCTTGATCATCAATCATATTTTTAAAAATTATGTACATGTTTGGCAGTAACTGGATAGATCAGTATTCAAAAGGACTCATGCTTCATCTAACCTAAATTCGAGATCACTTCACATACATAGTATTATCAATTAAAGCACAAGAAGAAACTAGATCAATTCATGCCAATACTTCTTTAATTTGATCATAAGAGACTCCTATTCATAACTAAAATGTTATATTAACCTAAAATAGTATCTACAAGACTCTCAACATAATCGAGTTCCACTTATATGCAATTAATGATCAATGTTACAGTGATCTCATTGATAACTAGACTAAGTATGCTCAAATCTTCATACATTGATCCTAATGGATCCTTCATCATCAATTCATCATTAATTAATTTAAATAAATGTTGATATAGACAATTAAACATTATATAATCGCAATCCAACCATTAACAAGCCATGATCACAATGCCCATGCAAGGGCTAAATCGATTTTGGGAAGGGACATGGGTTCATAATACAATTGGACTAAAAATCATATTAAAACCAATACATTAACATCAATTAATCATGATTTATCCATTAAAAACAATTTTAGAAGGAATCAATGGTAAGATTGAAGAAGGAGAAGTTTGATCATTAACCTTCTTCGAAAAACATTCAGATTAACACTCCAAGTGAAAGGTTACTTAGAGATGAAGGATCACCATACCTTTATATTCATGAAAAAATTTAAAAAACATTATGAAGAAATCATGTAAAACCAATCTCTAAGAAGTTCATGAGCGTCACAAATAATGGAGGTTTCTAGGGATAATTGTTTTAGGAGGGAAAGTCTATTTTGTGTATATGGGATTGGGAATGGGTTGATCACGTTTTTTTTATCTCTTATATGCACAAAAAATTGCTAAATAAATCTATTCGGGTAAGGTTAGAACGTGGTGTGAATTTTCCATTCACCCCTTTAATGAGGAAATCGAATGGCATCAGTTGCAGGCTACCATCGACGGTCACTATCGACGGCCAGTAGTTCCATCGACGGGCCGTTTGTGGCTTCAATCGATTAGACCTTGGCCTGTTCATTGGTTGAGACTTGCCCAGGCTAAGTTTCCATCGATGAGACCTCACCAACATTCCGTTGGTCAACCAACTGGGCTTCATTTGGTTCAGTAGATTAACACTGCCAAGGCAGTGTCTCGACAACCCTTGGGTCCTTCTTCTGGGCACTTTTGTGGGTCCTTGGAAAGTCGTACAAGGAAGTTTCCGATGTAAATATGTACATTTAGAAGTAAATTACCTTCCATGCAATTTTCACCCAAAATGCACACTTAAAAAACGTCCAAACAAGCTAGGCCCCATCAAGACATACTTGAACGTCTCAAGGGCTAACATTCGAATGTCTTAGACGTTCTTGGACGGTTGACCTCCAAACTTTATGGAACTCCATATACTGCCTATAAAAATCATTATAAATCCTTTTAAGTCTGCATAATCTCATGACATACAACATATAAACACGTATAGATACATGAGACACATAGGTGACTAGTCGTCGAACGTCTTGGTCGTCTCTTGACGTTTGACTTCCAAATCACCTCAAACTTTGCACACTGCCTCTAAAAAAATATTATTAGGTATTTTAGGACCTTAGACCCTTATGAAAAATATGTTAGTCTCTAGACACCCTAACTAATTTTTTGGGTCTTTACAATAGCCATTTTGGCGAATAACCTTGAAACTTAATAAGTTTTTTGCGACTTACTACAATACAATGCATTTTCAATATTTAATATCGTTCCCCCAGGTAGTAGTAAGGACGCTCTTCCTGAGCTCTCAATTAATTTTGCACTACCAGATATTTTATTAACACGAGCCTTTTTCATCATCAAATTAGAGAAATATTTCATATCTCTTACAATAGTGTGAGTTGTGGCATTATCAAGAAGACACAGTTCTCCATTTCTCATGTTCAACCAATTGAAGATTGGGAAATTTTATTTATCTTCATAAAATAAAAGTATATCATAAGAAATATGAAAAATCAAAAAATTTTCAAGAAAATAAAATTACTTATTTTTCTTAATATAAAAACAACTTAAGGAAAAATTTAACAACTAAAAGCACATAAATAAAAGAACATACTTATTTTCCACAATCAAATCATCAAACATTAGTTTTTATCTCCAAAGAAGTCTTAAATTTCCAAACGTGTAATATCTTAAAGGTCATCAAAATCCTCATCTTTTAAAACCAAATTTGCTTCAATATTGTCATCATATTTTTGTGAAGGCCCTGCCTCGGCATCATTTTTACAAGTCAAGTGTGACTCCATCCGAGCATTAGAAGAAGATACACCATTTTTATTTCCTTTTCTTTTCGAAGATCTTTATGAATCCTTACAAAATGCTCATTTTCTCGACATTTATTCTTCCAATGCCCTTTCATGGCACAACGATCACAATTGCCTCATGAAGTATTGCTTTGAGAAACCATATTGCTCTCTCTTTTATGCGACCACTACCACGACGATTATTATATGTCCTCTGCCATTACCACGTCCACACACATTATTTTGACCTTGATGTTTATTTTGTCTTCTTTCAGACTAGTTATGTTCTTCAATTTCATTTGCTTCTGGTAACAGAGCAGTTCTCGTAAGATGGGCCTTATGGTATTTTAATAAAAGACTATTAAGTTGCTCAGCCACTAGTAGGCATCAGATCACCTCAGAATACTTTTTAAATCCCTTTCACAGTATTGTTGTTATAATACCAAATTTGAGGAATGAAAAATTGTAAGAGTTTTTTTAACATGTTCTCATTTTTTATATCTTCCCCGTATAATTTCAATTGGGAAATAATTGTGTATACAACAAAATTATATTCATATATAGTTTTAAAATCCTGTAATCGTAAGGGAATCCATTCATAAGGAGCCCTTAGCAATACCGTTTCGCTAAGGTGGTCATATTCCTTCAAACCAATCCACTATTCAAGTGGATCTTTCACCGTAAGGTATTCAACTTTCAATCCTTCATCCAGATGGTGATGAAGGAAAATTATTGCCTTTGCTTTGTCCTAACTCGACGATGTATTGCCATTTGTAATAGTGGCACCAAGACCTTTAGCGTCAAGGTGAATTATAGCGTCGAGTACCCATGACAAGTAATTATTTCCAAAAATTCAAGTGTCACGAACTCAAGCTTTGAAAAATTCTACATGTTAAACCTATCATCGAAAATAATTAAATTATAGTAAAATAGACAATGAGTAAATAATTAAGTAGAATTTTTTTTTTATCAAAGTAAAATTAGCATACAATCAAAATTAATATTATGTCTCACAATTAACAAATATAACTTCTAGTAAAATTGTTTGATATTGAGAACAAAAACACTAGAATTTATAGTTCATTCATTTTTTTTCAAAACAATGACCATCATCTTCTTTTTCCAAAATCCATAAATGGTTAGTTTTTTTCCATACATTTATAAATAAAGTGCAAAGTAGAAAAAGTATAACCACAATTTAATATTTTTAACATTAGATTATAAATTAATGCCTCACAAGAAATGTTTTTCAACCTTAAGACTTTGTGCTGACAACGTAATGTAAACCTTAAGAAGAAAAGAAGAAGAGAAGAAGAATATAAGACAATAGGGGAACAATATAAGCTTTCTTTTTTCTTTCAAGTGTATCAACATTATTCTCAACACCACTATTTATAGGATTACATTGAGGAATACGAAAGGGTGTCCTAAACTTTACATTAAATCTTGAGAATTACTATCCATTATGGAGGAAATAAAGTTAGGAGTTATGCTCGTCCATTTGACCAAATTATCAACAACATTACTACCAATAAAAGATGAAATTAACTTAGGAGTTATGGTCATCCATTTGACCACATTATCAACAACATTACTACTCACAAAGAAGGGAATTAACCAAGGAGTTATGGTTATCCATTAATCCACAAAAATGATTTACAACAATTTTAATTTAGTGGATGGGTAAAATGGTAATCCAACTTAGAAGGTTGAAGCATCCCACTCATAATAATATATGATTCCACTCCTCCACCGCTTAAAATTAGAGGACAACAACTAAATCAACACTATTTAATATGCATATGAATACATGGGAGGACTCCCATATAAGAGTTACTATGTTTCCAAAGGGCGAATACATCGCGTCAACCCCAACTACTCTTTTGTACATAAAGAAGATTAATTGGCCTCTACAATCACTACAATCATTTAGGAGACTGAGCACACAGTTTTAACTAATAAATTTTCTAATGGCTTTTTATCATTGGAACAACTGATAAATTACCTAATGGTGCTATTCTAGGTAAATATCCACATGATTAAGACATTTTTGTAATGCCCCATTAAATTATTCTAAACACTAATTTACATGATCAATGTGCATACTTGATTTGCTCTTAGTTTCGCTGAATCCCCTCATTCAAAATGTAAAATTCCAAAAGATATTATAGTTGTTAGAAATCATCTATAAGTTGAAATGATGTATATTGTACCATGTGTATATAGATAAAATGATGTATTTACTATTCACTTTTAACAATTGATACAACATGGAGCATACAACAGTCAGTGTATGTGGATATTTTGCTCAAAATGAAGGTGCATTCCTCGAAAAGCTCTAACATTATAAGCCTATACTGGCCTTATGTGATGTCAGAGTCCCAATCTTTTAAGGTATCGACAGTGTATTGTAGCTCTTTATCATGTAGAAACTGTATATACTCGTGATTTTTAAACATTACAATGCTCTTGTAATACTAGGCCAATTTGGGATCTGCGCTATTCTTGCGAGCAGATCAATTCAATGTTCCAAAAAGCAAACGACCTTCGAGCATGGTGCATTACATAATTCACAAATATATTCTCCATAGTTACTTTAACCAAACAGTAACAACGGTCAAGTGTTAGTGAAAATTCCTATTATAGGGCATATTTCCTCTATTATGGTTGTTCTAAGTTTACATATTAATATCCCCAACAAATTGACAATACTATGAACTATATAGACCTCAGTCTAAATAGGTGATACAGTTAACTAACCACATCGTAAATACACGCATGAAATCAAAAAGGCCGACAATAATGATATTACAAGAACGCCTACTAAAGCAATGAGAAGAGCCATAGAAGTTCCATAGGCCAATATTCTTGTGGGTTTTTTGCTGATTCAGAGGTACATACTAATTTAAACTTCAACACTCTGTAAAATAAATTCATTTGTATCTTCAATGTATATTTTTAAATACGTTATGTGGAAAATTTGCATGATTGTATGTACAAGTTCAAAGCAACAAATGAAGACATACTCAATAAAAATGAGGCATATATTCATCTTGCAAGTTAGAAGACACTATTGCTTGTAAAAATTGCAATAGTCAGAATGTCGAATATGAAATGAGGTTCTACTCTCTTTTAATGTGATTCAATATTTACTAATTACTAAAAAAATTATATTAATGTTACAGCCCCCTATTTTTACGGTATTGCTAACGACTTGAGGTGTGCAATAGAGACCGACGTGCTAGATCAATTCTTTTTGAAGAGGCTAAATATATATTAGGTTGAAGCAACATGCAAGAGTACATAGAGTCGAAGTCAGTAAAGGTATTAACTTAATGTATAGAGTTGAGTTTTTCTAAGGGATACTTATTTACTTTAATGTGTACCGTTATGGAAACCTTACCAACTAACATATCAAATTTCTTAAATCTTATAAAGAAGGAAGAATGTTACTACTTCTGCAAATTGGTGTTGATTAAAGAAAAGCAATTTGACTTCCCTATGAGAACTGATATGAATGACTCAAATCCCGACGTAGCTTAATTGCTGAAGATATACATAAGGCAGAAGATGATGCGCCAATTATCGTGGATAATGAAGTCAATTTAGTAAGGATGTATAGGAAGAGGGACAATACAAACAAAAAAGGAGCAGCTTAAATCAATCAAAAGAAACAAAAAGCCAATAGAAAGTAGATGTATTATCTGAAATATGTATCCAAACAATGTCGATCTTTTACTCCTCACTGAATGTTGTATCTTCTTAACAACTTACTAATTGTTAATTTTCTATCTAATTCAATTGAAAATTCCTTTTGTTACGCAAGTACGATATATGTCGTCTGGAATACATACAAACTATTGTTGATGTCAATTCGATACTGAACTATAACACTCACACCTCAAAAGTGCTACATTGCCTTTGTTAGGTGTTACCTTCAATCAATAAAAAAGTTCACACTCAAAATATCTATTAGATTATAATTTCATTTTAAATACATAAAATAACATTACAAATTATACGTACATGTCATATTCAAGTATTAATCTTCTTATAATATTGTTTTTTTCCACTGTGCCGGTACTATTTTTGCCAAAAATGACAAATTTTCGACTATCTAATTGGCCTTTTGCAGTTGGAATAGAACTATCCTTTATTTTATCGAATAGGAAAAGTTGACCTAACCAATAAATATATGTGTGTCAAATGTTTGTAGTAATGAACTTTTCCAACAACATTAAGTAGGATTAGAATACTTGATTAACAAATTCCAACATGGGTTTCTGATTACCTTACCATTTGTAGGTATAAAATATATTAACGAGCCGTTAATAAATGTTAAAAAATTTAATAGGTTTATGTTAACATGCCTTTATAGTTTTCACTGATAAATCATTCCATTTGATACTCCCTGCCTTTGAAAAAGAAATTTTTATAATAATGGCCAGTTTCCGATCGTAGAGGTACAATATGGAAAATGGTGAATTACATATAGTTCACCCAGCGCTGGATCTTAACTAACGGATTCGTTAAATATAATTAGTTTATTGAAACAATATCATAAATTGAGGTGATTGTATTAAAAGAAAATAAACTTTAATATCGTCACTACATTAATAAGAAAAATGGCATAAACTAATTACATATTATCGACCATTTAACTTCCTATGAAGTAATAACAATTACATACTGTTAACACTTAATAATAATTTTACTACACCACATTCCGTGTTTCCAGTAAATAGACATTGCCCGAAATGATAGAATCCTGCAAAACATAACCATTACACTTTCAAAACCCATAAACAAATAAAGCACAAATTAATATGACACATCAAGAGCAGTCACACCTGCGCGAGTTCAAAGTTACAAAACAATATCACGCATCTGGTAATAAACATTGTAAGTTCCCTTCATTTTCCTAAACTTATTTGCCAAGGGACGAATTAGCACGCCCCTGTAAACCTCTTTATCAGGAAAATAACTACACATTATAATGGCATCGGCGACAACTTGACAACCTATAGGACCTCCAACAATTCTTGGCCACTATATATTACTTAATTAACACCTTAAATTTTTAACTTCCTGCTGCAGTAGCACATACTATAAAATTGTGAACTTCTTAATACACAAATAACACAAATTCCAAACAAGAGACAATTACCTTCATGACAGTTCAAAAAAGCATGGAAGTTCACTTGACACAGCAGCCCAAAACAAGAGGTTTTCTAAGAAAAATATCATTTTAATGCCAAATTTCACCTATCAGGCCTACTAAAGATTACAAAATATAACATCATCACATCCTATTTCCAGTAGGGGTCAAACATAAAATACTAATAGATGTAGAGAAGGCATTGCAAATAGTTGAAAAAAATATCCTCGATTGATCAAATTGAAGATGACCATGTTCATAAACCACAAGTAAAGAAAAGGAAAAAAAAGTGAAATGTCTAGCTATACCTGACGATAATATTGACGAAGGTATATTTTCTAGATTATTCTACATCTAAAATTAAAAAAAAAATATTGACAACATAAAATAATATTCTCCCACTATATATTTTTATGGCTTTTTTTGTAGGGTTTACTCATGGAATCTTCGGACCAGAGTCAATTTAAAAAAAATTTAAAAAATATTGCACCTACTACCATTCTTCGAGGTTTTAATTTGAGAAACCAACATTCTGTAGCGCAGGGTTGTATCAATTTATCACCCAATGAAGTCGCATATGACTTTGATGAATTATTTTTGCGTATAATAGAATATTTGCTTTTACATTTTTTGTAGATAAGCTCGACAAAACATTGGCATCTTTTAGGAAAGGAGTTTACAGTTTCAAGGCACAAGGTCAAATATATCATTATCTACCATCGTTAATTCCAAATAATGATAGACCACGGGCTATTCAATTATAGTTCTATGATATTGACCATGAACTAGATGTAACATCTCGTAACTTGAATTAACTAAGAACAAGATAAGTAACCAAGAGTAATCATTTTTGGAAAAAAGTGAGGAAATTTGAAAAATTTCCAGTTTTCAAAAGTGAGTTTTGATCATTTTCAAATAGCCATAACTTCTAACTCAGGAGGAGTTTGGATAAGTTCTTTATGTGGATGGAAATTCCATGGAAAATCTTTCCAATGCTGCCGAGTTTGCACAAATCCGATGTTGTATTAGGGAGATATGCCTTTCGGAAGTATGTTGTTGGACCGAGGAAGGTCCAATCCTGTTTTTAGTAAGGTAAAGTTGTCTTTCACCCTAATATTTTCTAATTCATTTTAAGGGTTATTTAGGCATAAAGACCAAGTCCCATATATGTTTTACAAGAATTTAGAATGCTTAGGGCTTGGTAGATAAGAGAGAAGAAGAGGAAGATCAAAGATTGTCAAAGAAACACCAGAATCGTTGCATGGATTTTGTCCAGGGTGATCCCTATTGTTGACACCCAATTTTTACCCTCCCCGATAGGAATTAATTCATGAGCTTCTTAAATTATCAAACAATTTAAAATAATTAGTTTCATGAAATTTTAAGAAAAAATATAAAGTTCGTGTTATTTTGAATGATTTTGTCATTTCTGACAATTTTAAAATTATATATATATATATATATATATATATATATATATATATCACATA
>NC_028641.1:42381588-42463123 GCF_001406875.1 Solanum pennellii
ATATATATATATATATATATATATATATATATATATATTACATAATGATATAATTATTAATATATTTTATAATTATTAAAAAATCATCTCCAAAATATTTTAGTTCTAATAAAATATTTAGACAACAAGTGTGATTTAAATAATAATTTACAATTTAGGTTAATTAATTTATAATTGAAATAATTATTTTATTTTGTTAAGATTAAGAGGCTCATTAATTAATTTACGTTAATTCATATTTTTAAGTTATGAGTGAAATCCTTAAACCCTTTTGCAAACTAAGCTTTGGCCCCTTTTTCTTTAAATTTCAGCAGCCCAATTTAATTCTCCTTCAGCCCTTCCAATTTGCAATAGTTGTCAAAGAAAAGAAGCCCAAGAACAATTTTTTTCAGTTTCCCACCAGCAAATAGAGCCGACCCATCCCTCTTTTATTACCCATGACCCCACCCATGCTCCTTGTCTTATTCTAATCATGAACCCAAACACGAAGAAATTTCAGCGAATAGGGAAATCGCGACACGAGCGCAATTTTAATCGTGCGCATTTGTCCCCCCTCTCATCCTTATCCTTGTCGTACGGCATGATCCAGATGTTGCAATCTTGTGGTTTGCTCGTCCTTGACAAGAAATCGGATGGTCCTCCTCAGCAGTCCGTAGCAAATTGATGAATTTGGTACTATTTACAGCTATCCAATCTTATCTCTTAAGAAAATTGGAATTTCAATTTTGAAATTTGACTTTTTTTCCCTCTCTTCACCCCCCCCCCAATTCCGAACCCTAATCCCTTGGTATAAATAATCCTTTTCTTTTTGTGTTAGGGGGATTTTTTTGGGGTGTTGGATGGATTTTGTATAAAAATATAGAGAGAGGACGAAATTTTAGAGGAGAAAAAGAAGGTTTGGTCTTCACTTATACAATGTTTGGAAGAAGCATAGTTTAGAGAAAAATAAAAAAATTTATAAGGTTTCAGAAAGAAAGTTAATATTTGAACAAGGAGCATTCTCAAATAGTATCCGAAAGGACTTAATTCTCTTTCCGTTCCGTTTCCTCTTTCACGCATAGATTGCCGGAGTTCACAGAATCTCATGCGGTTGTGGTGAAATTTTATCTCTGTTTCGTCTTGTCCTACAAGCTGCCTATAAGAAGGTAACACTTCTCTCTCGATAGCATTCGCTTCATCTTTTTTTTTTGGAGTTGATATTTTTGATATTGGAAATGTGTATCAATGGTTGTTTGTTGCTACATTAGTTGGTTGGTAATGTTAATAAAAATACATGTGTTCTCGGCTAACTTGATGGTTTAACCTTACTGCGAACTAAAGCTATTGCCACCTTGCGGATGATATTGTTGCTTTTACATTCTTTTGTTTGAATTTGTTACAACAGTTGCTTCTCGTTTGTCTGTCTGCCTATCTAAATGTAGTTATGCATCTGCCTGTTTTTGAAGGGGATGGTATTTTCCACATTGTGCTCTTATAATAGCATGCGTCCAGTGCCTATATATATCTCGTTCAGATAGGAAATCATATCATGTATATTCCGTTAAAGTCTAATGGCTTGTTTCTCTTGTTCGTTTTGTATGTCTTCACTTGTTTTTGTTTTCATTTTTTCTTAAAATGTAAAAAGACCCTTCATCGAAGTTTGCCAAACTCTTTAGTTAATTGTAATTTTTTTTAATATGCTTAGTTTTCATTTTAGGAGCTGACCTCAATGACCATCGTGGCCACTTAGCATGACTGTGTTAACTTGTCAAATTGCTTAGTATGTTATGGGTACATATGTCAAGAGTTAGATAATGTAGAGTCGATTTTAACTTTAAGTATGGCTATTTTTTTAGTTTCACAGCAGGTTTCGACAAAAGGTTCTCAAATTCTTATTTTTTTATAGGCTTGAAAACTATTTCTAAATCAGTTAACTATTAGGTGCCTTGTTATTTTGCTCTCTAAGCTATAGTTTGAATAATGTATGATGCTATTAATCATGTGAAAAATCTTTGTGCTTAGTAATATATATGTTTTTTACTTTGTCATAGTACGAGGTCACTGGTTTGATTGTCTAATCCCATCTAAGTTTCGTCTAATGCTTGGAATACATGGGTCGTGTTCATTGTCCTACTTACAGAAATATTATTTGTTTTAATTCCTTAGGCCTAATAAAATTTGTTGCTTGGGATCTTCCACTTTGCTCAAATTCCGAGTTCGTCATGAACTCCTTCCCATATCGCATTTTAGAATAGCCATAAAGGATTAAATATTCGTTTTCTTCGGGTCTACAATTCCCCCCTTTTTCCAGCTAAGCACTGAAGAACAGATTTTTGATCTAAAATTTAAAGATGAGACATTGAAAAGTTGAAGTTTTGTGGCCAAAAACCTATATTTTGTATTTATATTATATCCTATTTTGTTTGGCCTAAGGTCTTTGTAAGTTTACTTATTTTATTTGATTAGTCTAGGAGAGGTACAAAGGAAATAGGTCAAGGGCCCTAAAAGGCCAAACATGTCCAAATATCGGTCCAGGTGGACAGATAACCCAGATTTGAGCTCAACTCTCTCTCTCTATCTCTCTCTCTGTCTCTCTCTCTCTCTCTCTCTCTCACTTTTGTTTATTTATTTGTTTTTACATGTGGCTAGGCTAATGTTCGAATGCACCAAGTTCCCCGTGAACACCTTAAATACTTTATCCACTTAAAACCAATAAATTTTGCAAATAACTCACTTAGATAATAATTAATAGTTTAACTCTTTACCATTCTAAACTTTTTTTTCAAGTTAAATAAAAGTCTAGCCAAACTAAGTTAGATGTTGGATAACGACATTTGTGGATATTTTAAGTGGCGAGTCTAAAAAAGTCGAGAAGTCTTCGAAATAAATATTTTTCCTTTTAGTAATAAAAAAGAAATGGCGACTCCGCTGGGGATTACGGAGGATTCTAACCTTAAAACAAACATTATTTAGCTATAATTTCTTATATGTTTACTTTATTATTATAATTGTTGCATTTTAATTGTATTTTTCCGCTAAACGGCAAATAGATGCATTAGGAAAATGAAAATTACGTGGCTTTCCACAGCATTCTTCAAAAATACACAAAAAATTATTTGGAAGTATCAAAGAAATAGTTGGAATGCGTTCATCCAACATTGTTTGGTAGCTTCACCGTGATGTTTGTGCTATTCGGGTAACCGTCAACTTGAAACCTATTCTAGTAAGCCTAAGCTAGAGTGAAACCAAAACAAAAATTAAGCATTAACATAAGACGGCTTAATACCCAAGGTTGATTAAGTCCATTTAGTAGAAAACCGCAAAAATCGTGTCTAAGGTCTTCGACCTCACGATGGATCATTTTATGTGACATTTGAATGATGTACGTGTTGAGACCAATTTGGGGTGGGTAAACCTAACTAGCTTTTGTTTTGTATATATGGATTGCTTTCCAAAGTTTGACATGGTTATATCAGCGCCACCTCAACTCACGATGTGGTATAATAATCTCGACGGGGATCATAGATGGACTATCAACAAATATGTAGGTGCTCTGATAGAATTGATCAACATGAACGGTTGGCCGGAAATGTTTGAGGTCCTCACAGGCTACCGGGATACCCAACTAATGGTGTACCGAGTCAGAACCGTCGAAATCAACCCAACTTTGGAGAAAATCCGAGACTGCATAGACACGGTTGGCACTAGGATAGAAAGGAATGCAAGAAAACAAGAAGACATCTTTATCCCTAATAAGCCTTATGTAGAAAATATTGCTGACTTGTCCGGGTTAGCAAAATACTTTGCCTACTGCTGCCAAAAATCTGATGTAGTTTTCAGAGATCTTTACATCCAATTTGGACGTGCAAACTTTATGCCACGTACAACCGAGAGTTCAAGGGCTCTTACAGGGAATGGAATGAAATCCGTCCTCTGGCATTTGCTATTGCGTTGTTGGGAACGATGGTCTTCCTCCATGGTCCAAGTTTGAGTATCAATACCCGAGTTATCACACTCGCGCATACTTTGTTCAAAGGGTATGAGAACAAAGGGACAATAAATTACTACCCTTTTGCTCCGGTCATCTTGTCCGATATGTATCGAGCCCTGGGAAAATTCAATGAGGGGCATTAACTTCCAAGGATGCAACTTGATCCTTCAGTGGTGGATCCTCATCCATTAGGTAAGGGTGATGAACTCGGGAGCTGCATATTGTCGACAACAAGAACACCCTTGAAGATTTGAATCACATGTTGTAGTGGGCGAATATGGACAATCGGAGAACAAGGGGGAGATGGGCTTAGATTTTCTCCGAATTGAGAGAAGAATATCTCCAATGGATGCTTAACCGTTTCATCTCTAAAGAAGTCGTCATGGAGATCCACAGACAGATTATGTTTCCTCTACCAGGTATTTGGGGAATTCTCCCTTACGCACCCTTTCGAGTCATGCGACAGTTCAGGAGGAGACAAACTGTACCCAAAGAGGCGTACTATTGCACTTATGTAAATGATATTAGAGGCGATTGAGTGAACAACACATTTGAAATGTTCAGAGAATGGAAAAGTGCCAAGCGTATGGACAAAGACACCATCTCTCTTGACCAATTCAACACTGGATATGACAATGGTTACAAATAGTGGTTGAAGATGGACATACAAAAAGTATCCTCCAAAATCTCGCGCAGCTTTTGCAGCGCAACGGACAGAGAAGCCAAAGAAGTGGTCGAGCTACAAGAGGTAAAGAAAGAGGCCCAAGAAGTGTACGCTAAGTTTGTCGAGAACCTTGATACTCTTGAGAAAGCGACTCAAAAGGTGGAAATACTAAGGCGTGGTTATGATAATTTTGATACCTAGATCAAGGATAAAATCGACAGGATACGATACGAAAGCTCGGAAGACAAAGGACGCCTGGGTGAAGGATTCTTGCTCATGCTGAGATATATGTTTCAGCAATACAAGAATCAGGGGGACGGTGACGGAGTAGGACCATCTGGAGAGACATAGTGGATTTGTCCCCTGTGTGGGTTTTTCTATATGTATTTGTAATTTTAGCCCCTGTGCAGGACTGCCTTTATTGTACTTTCGTACATTCAAATGGCCAGTGCTTTGGTCTATCTTTAATGTTTTATGTTTTATTTTCCCCTTTGTAAACATTATTATTCACTAGTGAAATTTATTTTGGGGGGAATTGATTAATTGGTTCAAATTTACACGTACATCATTCAAATACGCTAGGCCTACCCTTGGCACAAAACGGTACCTCTATAAATGTTAGGACACGATATATGTGTTATTGATTGCTATTAATGAGATATTGGAAACCCACTCTCTTCAAGAAATTTCTAAAAAAATATACAGAAGTCAATATCACAAATGTACGACTAAAATTTTTGAGTCTTAAGTTACTCACTCAATAGACAAACCTCATCTCCAAATCCTAAAACACTACTCTACCGTCTCAGGAAAGGCTAAAATCACTGCTATGGCAAAGGGTAAGAACATCCAGATGGAATTCACTAGAGAAGAACTACAAAGAAAGATCAAACAGATCACTTGAGAAATTCAAGAAGCCAAGGAGGAAGGGCTTAGAGTCGACATGGTCAACACAATCTACAAAACTGCAACCGTGACGCTAGATGAGGATGTGACATTAGAGATGAAGAGAAATAAAGATGTTGAGGTGGAGACGGAGAACTTGCGAGAGAAGTTTAACGTGCTTCAGTTGAAAGTGGAAGAAAGAGAACTGAGAGAGGCGAGGATAGAATCGGAGACTGCTGCTCTGTTAGCTAAAAGCATGTAACTTGATAAAGAGCTTACAGTTGAAATGGAAGAATTCGCCTCCATGAGAAAAAGGATGGCTGCGCTGAGGAAGAAAAACAAAGACTTCCATAGCAACATGATTGATAAACTTCAAAAACGCTTGAAAAATACCCTGTCTACGAGCAAAGACTAATAGTGGTCCTGATAACACTCACCCAGAAGCGACTGGGGAAGGCGACGACGAGGAAATCGTCTACAAACCTCCATTCCTTGGCCGTCTGAAAGGAGGAGACTATTGTTGCAATAAGAAGGGAAATGACTAACGTGTCGTCATCATTTTATCTTTTAAAAAAATTTCTATTGTTGTTTTTCGATTTCCTTGTAATCGTAATGAACGAATGAATGGAAATGTTTTATCTTATACTCGAACTATGTTGGGCCTAAATTCTCCTCATGAGATACATAGGCAGCCTTCCTAGGCCCGGACCTTATTTTTAAAAAAAAATTATTCTCCCTCTTTATGCTACGAGAAGATACAAAGGCCAGATCAACGGACGCTTGAGGGCAGCTGCATGAAGGCCTTAGCTCAACATGATTTAGCCTTTCTGAGACAATGTCAAAATTAAAACAAGCAAACTCCTGTTTGTTAAAAAATGTATTTCTTTCTTACTTGTGAGTTGGAGATGTCCTAAAACAAAGCATCTTGTGTGTTTATCTGCTCTCTGTGTGATATTATGCATTTTGCATTCTTAATCTGCACTGACAAATCTGCCTTTGAGTTGTTTTCCTTCTCAGGTACTTTGAAACTGATTTACGTTCAATCAAAAACTGGCAGATCATCCCTATTTCACCAGATCAAAAGGTCATGCAGATTCCTTCCCTAGACAAAGCTCAAACAAAGAAGAGACTGATATGGGGGTATAATAGCAAAGAAGTAAGTCTTACTGATGTTGTGGTTACTCAACAAACCATAGCAGACCAGAATGAGTTGATTCTGCAGCTGATGCAAGTGATCGCAGAAATTAGAGTTGAAATACAAAGGAGACAAGATCTGCCTCCGAAAGGATTTGCTTTTAACGCTTCTGATGGGAGACCTCCAATCTACTTCCCTTCTTCAAATATGGATCAAGCCTAGAACCAGCCATCCACACCTTCTCACAATCCGTCAATTATAGATCTGACTACCAAAAATCCCCAATATGCTTCTGCATCGGACCAAACTCCACCTCCTCTACAAAACAACCATCCCCAAATTCCACCACACCCTCTAAATACCCACCATCAAACTACTCCACCACCGCAAAATCAAAACCAAATTCAAAACAAAAATACTTTCAATCCACAAACACCCAACCACCACTTTAATCATAATTTTAATCCGCAGACTTACCCACAGAATTATCAAACCGCTAAAAATTCCTAGAGACCCTATGTAGCTCCACCCTTACCCAAAAGAACCACTTTCCAAATTCCATACCTGCCGAGCACGATGTACACAGTTCTGAGAGGAATCATTATGAGGAACAGGAAAAGGAGTGGAGGGCAAAGGAAAAGGTATAGGTCTACATAAAATAAGAGATCAATAAAGCCATGAATGAGCTCCAATGCGTCCCTTATATCGCCGGGCTTAGTTATGAAGACTTATGTATTCATCCAAATTAGGACATTCCAGAAGGGTTCAAGATCCCAAAGTTTTAAACTTTCGGAGGAGTGGGCAACCCTATGGATCATCTGAGAGCCTATTGTTATCAGCTCGTGGGAGTTTGAAGGGATGAAGCTTTATTGATGCGGCTCTTCAGCCGTAGCCTGTGCGGAGAAGATCTTGAATGGTTCACATCGATTGAAACCCAACAATGTCCCAGCTTTAATGCATTGGCCAAAGATTTTATCATTCGATTCGCTTACAATGTAGAAATTGTTCCAGATCGGTACTCTTTGGAAAAGATAAAGCAAAAATAACCTGAGAGCCATAGGGAGTTTGCCTATAGGTGGAGAAAAGAAGCGGCGAAGGTGAGACCATCCATGTCTGAAAAGGAAATTGTAGAAGTGTTCGTGCGGGTGAAAGATCCCAAGTATTATGATTGAATCCTGATGCTCGTAGGCGAAAAATATGCCGAGATAGTCAATGTTGGCGAGAGTATTGAAGATGGGTTGAAAACAGGGAAGATAGCCCGTGTTGCTGCATCGCCCGGATCATCAGGAACGCTGAATAAGAAAAGAGAAGAAATCGATGTTGTTTCATATGGGGGAAAGAAAACTTCCAGAAGCTCGTCATATTCCCAAGGTCGTTCTCGGCCTTCTCAAAAATCCTACCAAGCTTGCTACACGCAAGCTAGTCATCCCAATAATCCTCCAATTTATCGGAATGCTACCTCCACTTATCAAAACTTCCAAGCTCCACTATACAAAAGTCCACCCCCAAATTACCAAAATCCTTCTCCCATTTACCGAAATCATCCTCCACCCTACGAAATTCCATCTCCCAACCAGGGCATTTCTCCCAACTGTGCTAACGTGCACTCGAGCTATCGATCACCCCCTCATGCGTATCAAGTCCAAGTTCCACCATATCAAAATCCCCACCCGAACTACCAAGCTCCAATACATAACTACAAGACAAACTCATATCCTAGAAGCCAAGCCCCCCGTCTGAATACCAAAAGTTATCAACAAGTGCCTCCTCCCCAACAAGGCAGTTGTGATCCTCTTTGACTCAGATTCGAGATGAAGCCTTCAAGTAACTTCAATTCTCTCAAAGAAAGCCGAACAAAGTTGTACGAGTGACTGGTTGAGGCTGGATATATCCATCCAGTGGGGCCAAAACCCGTGGATATCAATTCGAAATTCTAAAGGCCAAATCAGAGATGTGCTTATCATTCCAATGGTATTGGGCACGATACTGAGGAATGTATCAACATCAAGCACAAGATTTATGATTCAATTGACCAAGAGGTGGTTTTCTCCAACCAGCTGCACTTAATGTCAATATCAATCCTTTGTCGAATCATGGAGGGGACAACATCAGTATGATAGAAACAGACGATAATTCATGTGGGACTAATGTGATAACTCCAATCATTCATGACGAGTTGGAAAAGGTTGTAGATTTCTTAAGTGTCAAAGAGAAGAATGATTTTGTTATTTTGAGACCCTGCAAAGTTTGTTGCCTTGGTGCCATAAAAAACTCTTATCAAGATGAATTCGTGATTGAAACTCCGGCTGAGCAAGGTATGAACCAATCTGGAAGATGTTATACTCCTGAGGAGCTTTCTCTCGGAGGTCAAAAAAAGGATCAGGCTAAAAGGCCAATAAGCGAGGGTGAGGTAGAGGAGTTCAGGAGAAGAATGCAGTCGAAAGATTATTCTATTGTCAAGCATTTGGAGAAGACTCCAGCATAGATTTCACTGTAGGCCTTGCTGATGAGTTCTCAATCGCACAGGAAGGCTTTGATGAAGGCTCTTGATGACTCGTATGTGCTCATCGGCATAAGCAGCGATAATTTAGCCGCTAGGATAAACCATGTTATTCAATGGCATCGAATTAGATTCTGTGACGATGAGTTACCTTTTGAAGGAAGGTCACACAAAAGTCATTACACATCAATGTCGTATGCTGCAAGAAAGTCCTAAATCACATTTTGGTGGATGATATATCTTGTATGAATATTTGCCCATTGTCGACACTGAGGAAGTTAAGGTTTGACCTTGGGAAACAAGTACAAAACCTAGTCAATGTAACATCCTTTGTTGGGGATCAGAGAGATATGTTGGGAGCGGTGAATTTGATCACTAAAATGGGTCCGGCAGAATCCAGTGCACAATTTCAAGTCTTGCACATCGACACCAGCTATAACCTTCTTTTGGGAAGGCCTTTTAATACATATGGCGGGAGTTGTCCCTTCTACTCTGCATCAGATGATAAAACTTGTTTGGAAACACGAATAGCTGGTTATTCATGGAGAAGGGAGTCACTCCGGCAGAAAGGCGTCGATCATTGATGAGGTATTTCGAGGTACTGATTTCTATACGATGGAGCCGCTAATTGCAACCGGTGAAGACTTGGCCTCACAGCCTCTCATTCCTTCTGTGTATAAGGGGATTTCTACTATGATGTTATAAAGAGGATTTGAACCAGGTTTCGGATTGGGAAGGAATTCCCAAGGAATTGTTGAGACCATTCAAGTTCATGTCAAAGGGTCAAGGTATGGATTGGGGTATGTCCCCACTGATGAGGATGAGAAGACAAAGAAGATGAAGGATGAAGCATGGGCCAAGCCTATCCCACATATTTATCAATCCTTTCCAGTCCGTGAATATGCCAAGCAGGAGGACCTGGGGGAAGGAATCTGTGGCCTTTTTGAATAGATTGATGCTATCATTAAAGAAGAAGTGGAGCTGACAGGATTCCGTGATGCTGAGCCATGAGAGATGCTGCAGAACTGGACCTCCACGCCAATCCTGATCCCCCAAACTCCTCAATAGGAGATAGTAATTTTATGCATATTTAAATTGTTGGTAGCCCGGAGGAGGCCCGAGACCCACCATTTTTAATTTTTCTTAACTGTTTGAATTTTTAATTTTCCATGGTGATGTTTAAAAAGCAACATGGCCCTATACCATGGCCAAAGTTTGTATAGTCCAATTTGAATTAAAGCCTATTTTATTTTAAAATTTTTTTATTTATTCATCTGTTATACTTTGCTTTCCTAACTTTGTTTGTTTGTGCTTTCAGTAATATAAGTTTTAAACCTGCCAATGTCATGTCATGTCACGAGCTGAATGAACAAAATGAGGCATGTGATGGTGAGTTTGATGATTACGAAGAAGTAAGTGAGCAACCAGAGTATGTCGCCAAGGAATTTCGGCAGTTTGAAAACCAGTATAAGCCAAATCTAGAGGAAACGAAAACGGTAAATCTTGAAGACCTAGAGTGCGTTAAAGAGGTTAAGATCAACATTAACTAAAATGAAACTCAAAGAAAAGGCCTAATTCATTTGCTTGCAGAATATATTGATGTATTCATCTGGAAAGTAGGTGAAATGGTAGGGTTGAGTACTGATGTTGTATCTAATAAACTATCGATTAATATGGGGTTCGATCCAGTAAAACAAAAGGTTCGGAAGTTCAAGCCCGAATTGAGTGTAAAGATTAAAGAAGATATCACCAAGCAGATAGAGTCTCGATTGGTATATGTGACTCAATACTTGACCTGGTTGGCCAATGTTGTTCTGGTCGCCAAAAAAAGACGGGAAGATCAAAATTTGTGTCGACTACAGATATCTCAACAAAGCTAGCCCTAAGGATAATTTTCCATTGCCGAACATTCACATTCTGATCGATCACTGTGCGGAACATGAAATGAAGTCATTTGTGGATTGTTATGCAGGTTATTATTTGATTCTAATGGACGAAGAAGACGTAGAAAAGACAACTTTTATTACACCTTGGGGTGTATATCATTACAGAGTGATGCCATTTGGCCTCAAGAATGATGGTGATGCCTATATGAGGGCTATGACAACAATATTTCATGACATGATTCATAAAGAGATTGAGGTGTATGTGGATAACGTCATAATCAAGTCCCGCGAGAGTTTGGACCACTTGAAACTTCTAAGGAAGTTCTTTGATCGTTTGCGTCGTTACAACTTGAAGTTAAATCCCGCCAAATGCATTTTTGGAGTTCTAGACGGTAAGTTGTTCGGATTTAAAGTCAGTAGGAAGGGTATTGAGCTCGATCCTTCTAAGATTAAAGCAATTCAAGAGTTACCTCGGCCGAAGACTAAGAAGGAGGTGATGAGTTTCTTGGGGAGGTTGAACTACATCAGCCGATTCGTAGCTGAATCAACCGTGGTGTGTGAGCCTATCTTAAAGATGTTGAAGAAGGAGGCTCCGACAAAGTGGACTGAAGAGTGTTAGATTGCTTTCGATTCTATCAAGAACTATTATCAAATCAACCAGTATTGGTTCCACCATGAGAAGGTAGTCCGTTGTTACTATATTTGTCCATCTCAGATAGTGCATTCGGATGCGTACTCGGTCAACACGAAGAGACAAGAAAGAAGGAAAGAGATATCTATTACATAAGCGAGAAGTTCAATCCACATGAGTCGCGTTACACTCTGTTGGAGAGAACGTATTGTTCTTTCACTTGGGTTGCCCAGAAGTCAAGACATTATTTATCTACTTATGCTACATACCTTATTCCCGTAATGGACTCGCTGAAGTATATCTTCCAGAAGGCGATCCCGACCAAAATATTAGCTAAGTGGAAAATGCTTTTGAGTGAGTTTTATATTGTGTATGTGGCTCAGAAGGCGATAAAAGCACAAGCCTTGGCTGATAATCTTGCAGAAAATGCCAATGATGAAGAGTATGAACCGCTTAAAACTTATTTTCACGATGAAAAAGTGTCATTTGTTTGTGAAGATATATCTGAAACATACCCCGATTGGAGACTATTCTTTGATGGAGCGGAAAATCATGAAGGTAAAGGCATTGGAGAAGTCTTAGTGTAAGAGTCTGGTCAACACTATCCCATGGCGGCTAAAATCCGTTTTAATTTCACGAACAACATGTCCGAATATGAAGCTTGTATTCTTGATTTGAGAATGGCCATTGACATGAACATCCACCAGCTATTGGTTATTGGAGATTCAAATCTGTTGATTAATGCGGTTAAACGAGACTGGGCCATGAAAAACTAGAAGGTTATACCTTACGTACAATATGTGCAGAAGTTATGCAAAAGATTTTGTAGGATCGAGTTCAGACATACTCCCAAAATACATAATAAGTTGGGCGATGCTCTTGCCACCTCACATCAATGATTAAACACCCGGAGACAGATTATATTGATCCCGTGGATATAGAGTTGAAAGAGCATCCACTACATTGTTTCCATGTTGAAGCAAAACAAGACGATTTTCCTTGGTATTTTGATATAAAGAAGTATTTGGTGTCTAGAACTTATCCCAAAGATGCTATCTCAAACAAAAAGAAGTCGATACGCTGTATGGATCTCAATTTCTTTTTAAGTGAAGAAGTCCTTTATAGGAAAACTCCATATTTGGGTCTTATGAGATGCGTTGATGTTGTTGAAGGTGCAAAGCTTATTGAAAAGCACCTCAAGCTGCAGGAGCCATGGCAACGCGGTCAGGTCATCTTCCCTCGAGCTCCAGGATCGTGGTTGGCGTTCTCAGGGCGTCACACCTTAAGTTTTGGAGGGTTGGGGGGCACTCACAAGACATCGTCCCTCATGCTCCGGGAACCTGGTTGGCATGCTTAGGGCGTTGTGCCTCGAGCTCTAATAGTAATGCAGGCACACTTAAGACGTCGTGCCTCAAGATCCGAGAGCCTTGGTGGTGCGCTTAGGGCGTCGCGCCTCAATCACCGTGAGCTTGGGGTGCTAAAGGTGCTGCTCCTCAAGGTCAGTAGCCTGGATGGCGCGCTAAGGGTGTCGCGCCTCATGCGCCAGGACATTGGGTGATGCGCCTAGGGCGTCGCGCCTCATGCTTTAGAATTCTGGGTTGCATGCTAAGAGTGTCATGCCTTAAGGTCTTGGATCCTGGGTAGCGCGCTGAGGGCATCACACCTCAAGCTACAGGTGAAAGGGTGGCTCCCTCTAGGAATTGCTTCTCAAGCTCTAAAAGCATGGTTAGTGCGCTCTGGATGTCTCACCTCAACCTTCGAGAACCAGGTTGGCGCAGTCAAGGTGTCGTGCCTCAAGATCCGAAAGCTCGAGTGGCGGGCTTAGGGGATCGTGCTCAACTTCCGGGAGCCTGGTTGGTGCGCTCAGGGCATCGTCCCTCAATCTCTAGAAGCATGGTTGGTGCGCTCTTGGAGTCGCGCTACATGCTCTGAGAGACAGGTTGGCGCGCTCAAGGGTGTCTTCCCTCAAGCTTCAGGAGTCTGGGTGGATCTCTTGGGGCGTCGTGCCAGAAGCTCCAATAGACTGGGTGTAACACTTAGGATGTCACGCCTCTAGATTGAGCACCTTGGTGGCATGCTCAGGGCGTCGTACCTCAAGTTCTAGGGTGTTGGGGGGCGTTCAGGGCTATGACTCAAGCTCTAGTAGCCTGGGTGGCGCGCTTGGTATGTGGATACATACACAAAAGAACAAAGAGTCTTGTTCAAAGACAAATGGTTTAAGGACATGAAGAGATTCAAAACAGAAATTGAATTCTTCAAATGGTTTGAAGCTACAGGCCAAATCGGTGAAACCAGTTCATCGCTTCAAGTCCTAGTTAACAAGTGGCACACTAAAGACAAAGTCGTCGAGAGTATTAGTCCGCCACTTGAAGGATTAAACATCCCTTACAGGAAGGATGTCCTTGAGGCTGCTCCCTTCAAAAAACCCTCTTGTACACAAAGAAAAGGACTTTCTTACTGTTGAAGAGATAAACAAGGTCTTTGAATAAAATATTTATGCTAACCAGGTCCTTCATGTTGTTTCAAAACAAATTGAAGAATCAAAGTATAATTATAGCGGTACAAGCCAAATTGGAAACAAACCCAGTTCATCCAAAACAGGTTTCAACTTAGAAACCAATCCTATCTTCAAAATCCATAAATTTTCCCCAGAGGATTTTCCCAAATCAACCAGTGAATTCAATAACTCTCCCGAAATCCTTGAAAGGATTAGTGATCAACTTAAGAGAATTAAGATTTCTCAGGGTGATAAAGTGGGAGTTATAAAGGATACACTCCCTCATTCCAAAAACTTTTATCCCAGACCTTCTTTTCCCGACATCCAGTTTGAAGAAAATAATATGCACCCCCAGAGTGTTGCAGATGGTACAGGTAAAACAGAATGGAATATAGATGGTATGGCTTATGGCCAAATCTATAACAAACTCCAAGAAATGGGCATGAATGTCACAGCCTACAAGTGGAAAGGTACCACGGATAAGCAAGCAGCTAACAGGATAGTTGCAGGATTTGCTGGTACCTTAAGAAATTGGTGGGACAATTATCTCACAGAACATAATAAAAATGAAATCCTTAATGCTGTTGCAAGCAAGAATGTTGTTAAGACTGAAGGAGGTCAAACTACTACTTCTTTAGAGGTAGTAGAAGATGCAACGGCCACCCTTCTTTACAGCATTGCCAACCATTTCGTGGGAGAACCACGACTATTCCAAAACAGAAGTTTAGAAATATTAAACAATCTTTACTGCAAGAAATTAACTGATTTCAGGTGGTATAAGGATATGTTTATAACTAAGGTCATGTTAAGGGATGACTGTAACAACGATTATTGGAAGGAGAGATTCCTTAGTGGATTACCTCCTCATTTTGCAGAAAAGGTTCGATCCAAGATAAGGGATAGATGTGATGGAAAAATCCCATATTCAGAAATGACCTATGGAGATCTTACCAGTTTAATTCATTTCGTAGCCATGGAGCTATGTACAAACTTAAAGCTAAAGGAACAGCTTAAGAAAGATAAAAAATTTTCAAGTAACGAGCTTGGAAGTTTTTGCCAAGACTTTGGTTTCCCTAGTCTAAAACCCCCTTCTTCAAAGAAGCCCCAAAAAATGAGCGATCAGGAAAATCGTCTCCGAAGAAGAAGTCCTCTAGAAAGAAAGGACAATCTACAAGTAAGAGAAGCAAGAAAGCTTCTCACAACACATCCGAAAAATGTTGGACTTGTGGAAAATCAGGACACAAGTCTCCTGATTGTCCTGGAAACAAGAAAAAGGGAAAAAAGATCAATCTTCTTCAAATAGAAGAAGAAACTAAAGAAAAGTTTCCAACCATTTTATACGAAGAAGAAAAAGATTCAGAATCATCTTCAGAAGAAGAAGAAGAAACTGAGGACGAAGAGTTCCTCAATATTGCTCAAAACGATGCTCATGACAGTGGACATGAATGCAATTGCCAAGGGGAATTTTGTCATTGTGACAACCAATCTATTAGAGTTCTCTCAGAAGACTCTGCAGAAATCCTTTTTGCTACCATTGAGCACATCAAAGATGATGACGCTCGGAGAAGCTATCTTCTAGAACTCCAAAAGCTTGTTACTAAGCAAAAGGAGAAGGAAATTACAAAGAATTTAACCCCTTTCAGCATGAAACAAATCATGCAAAGATACTCTAAAAAGAAGGAAGAACCTTCTATTAATGATCTTTGAGCAGAGGTAAACCTCCTCAAAGAAGAAGTTTGAGAAGTTAAATCTAGACTTCACAAAATCGAAATTGATGCTTTAGCAAAACAATTTCTTAAGGATACTGAATCCTCTCTTAAACGAAAAGATATTGCTACTTCAGATAATGAAGAAACTTCTGATCAATCAGCCCCTTCCTCGCCCAAAGGTATTGATGATGCAGGTATTAGTATGATCACTAATGTGAGACCTCAGAATTCTCACATTAAGATCAAACTAGTTGTCAATTCTAATTTTGTACTTAACAAAATTGCTCTTTTAGACAGTGGTGCAGATCGCAATGGCATTGTTGAAGGTCTTATTCCTACCAAGTACCTCCAAAAGGGTACTACCAAATTATACAGCGCAACTGGTGAGCGTATCTGTATAAACTATAAACTTTCTAATGCTCAAATCTGCAATAACGGTATTTGCCTTGCTAATGATTTTGTCATAACAAAAAACATTAATGAGGAAATTATTTTCGGTATACCTTTTATTACCCAAATTAAACCTTAAATTTCAGATTTTGATTCAATCAAAACTAGGATTTTAGGAAAACAAATTTCCTTTCCTTTTATCAAGACACTTTCTCTCGAAGAAAGTAAATTTTTACATCAACAAACTGCTTTCAAAATCATCAACCTTTGTTTTTTGAAAGATGATATCAAAATTAAAAAAATTGAGCAAATTTTAAAAACCCCAGAGATGGTTGCTAAAATTACCAATCTCCAAAAGAACTTTGAAAATGAAATTTGCTGAGAGTTTCCTAACACATTTTGGGATAGGAAGTCTCATATTATAGATTTACCATATATTGATGGATTTGATGAAAAGGCTATCTCTAATAAAGCTAGGCGTATTCAAATAAACCATGAATTAATGGAAATCTGTAAAGGAGAAATTAATACCCTTTTGAATAATAAAACTATTCGTCCCTCTAAATAACCTTGGAGTTGTTCAGCATTTTATGTTAACAATACGGCTGAACAAGAACGAGGTTCACCCAGATTGGTTATTAATTATAAACCTTTAAACTTTGTTCTAAAATGGATTCGTTACCCGATTCCTAACAAAAGGGATCTTTTAAAAAGAACTTTTAAAGCAAATATTTACAGCAAGTTTGATTTAAAATCTGGGTTTTGGCAAATTCAAATTGCCGAAAAGGATAAATATAAAACAGCTTTCAATGTCCCGGTTGGACAATATGAATGGAATGTCATGCCTTTTGGGCTTAAAAATGATCTTCAGAAATTCAAAACATTATGAATTCAATTTTCAATCATATTAGTCATATTTCAATTGTTTATATTCACGACGTATTAATCTTTTCCGAGGACATTGATTCTAGCTTTGAGGTGCGATGCAATGAGCGGCAAGCCCATGCTCCCGGAGCTGTTGGCAAAACACCCTGAGAATGCTAACAAGGCTGGTGGAGCTTGAGGGATGCTGCCATGAGCGCGCCACCTAGGCTACATGATCTTGACGCATGACTCTCGGAGCTTGAGGTGAAGCACCTTGAGCGCCCCCTAACCCCCGGATCTTGAGGCATAGAGCCTTGAGCGCCACCAGTCTCTCGGAGTTTGAGACATGACGCCTTGAGTGCCCCAACCTATCGCTCGGAGATTGTAGCGCGACACTTACAGTGCACCAACCATGCTTCTAGAGCTTGAGGGACGATTCCCTGAGCGCACCAACCAGGCCCCGGAACTTGAGCACGATCCCCTGACCCATCCACTTGGTCTTCCGGAGCTTGAGGCGCGACACCTTGACTGCGCCAACCTAGTTCTCGAAGGTTGAGGTGAGACACCCAGATCACACCAACCATGCTTCTAGAGCTTGAGGAGCGATTCCTAGAGGGATCCACCCTTGCACCTGTACCCAGAGGTGCGATGCCCTGAGCGCGCTACCCAGGATCCATGACCTTAAGGCAGGACACCCTTAGAATGCAACCCAGACTTCACAAAATCAAAAATGATGCTTTATCAAAACAATTTCTTAAGGATACTGAAACCTCTCTTAAAGGAAAAGATATTGCTACTTCAGATAATGAAGAAACTTCTAATCAATCAGCCCTTCCTCGGCCAAAGGTATTGATGATGCAGGTATTAGTATGATCACTAAAGTGAGACCTCAGAGTTCTCACATTATGATCAAACTAGTTGTCAATTCTAATTTTGTACTTAAAAAAATTGCTCTTTTAGACAGTGGTGCACATCGCAATTGCATTGTTGAAGGTCTTATTCCTACCAAGTACCTCCAAAAGGGTACTACCAAATTATACAGCGCAACTGGTGGGCGTATCTGTATAAACTATAAACTTTCTAATGCTCATATCTGCAATAACGGTATTTGCCTTGCTAATGATTTTGTCATAACAAAAAACATTAATGAGAAAATTATATTGGGTATACCTTTATTACCCAAATTAAACCTTATATTTCAGATTTTGATTCAATCAAAACTAAGATTTTAGGAAAACAAATTTCTTTTCCTTTTATCAAGACACTTTCTCTCGAAGAAAGTAAATTTTTACATCAACAAACTGCTTTCAAAATCAACCAGATTTGTTTTCTGAAAGATGATATCAAAATTAAAAAAATTGAGCAAATTATAAAAACCCCAGAGATGGTTGCTAAAATTACCAATCTCCAAAAGAACTTTGAAAATGAAATTTGCTGAGAGTTTCCTAAGACATTTTGGGATAGGAAGTCTCATATTATAGATTTACCATATATTGATGGATTTGATGAAAAGGCTATCTCTACTAAAGCTAGGCCTATTCAAATGAACCATGAATTAATGGAAATCTGTAAAAGAGAAATTAATACCCTTTTGAATAATAAAATTATTCGTCCCTCTAAATCACCTTGGAGTTGTTCAACATTTTATGTTAACAATGCGGCTGAACAAGAACGAGGTTCACCCAGATTGGTTATTAATTATAAACCTTTAAACTCTGTTTTAAAATGGATTCGTTACCCGATTCCTAAAAAAAGGAATCTTTTAAAAAGAACTTTTAAAGCAAATATTTATAGCAAGTTTGATTTAAAATCTGGGTTTTGGCGAATTCAAATTGCCGAAAAGGATAAATATAAAACAGCTTTATATGTCCCGTTTGGACAATATGAATGGAATGTCATGCCTTTTGGCTTAAAAATGCCCCTTCAGAATTTCAAAACATTATGAATTCAATTTTCAATCATATTAGTCATATTTCAATTGTTTATATTGACGACGTATTAATCTTTTCCGAGGACATTGATTCTCATTTTAAACATTTAAATATTTTCTTTAAAATCATTAAGCACAATGGTTTGGTCATAAGTGCTAAGAAAATAAAATTATTTCAAACAAAAATCAGATTTTTAGGGCATGATCTTTATCAAGGCACCTGCAAACCCATTTGCAGATCTATTGAGTTTGCTGATAAATTCCCCAATGTCATTTTGGATAAAACTCAGTTGCAGAGATTTCTTGGAAGTCTCAACTACGTGGCTGACTTCATTCCAAAAGTTAGGCATATCTGTAAGCCTCTCTTTGACAGGTTAAAGAAGAACCCTTCACCGCGGAGTGATGAACAAACCAAGGCAGTAATCCTTCTTAAAGATATGGTTAAAAACCTTCCTTGTTAGGGTATTTCTAACCCTGAATTCTTCATGATCGTTGAGACAGATGCATCTGATATCGGATACGGTGGTGTTCTTAAGCAAAGGAAAAACCCCGGTTCACCTGAACAATTAGTTCGTTACTCTTCAGGAATCTGGAATTCCGCCCAAAGGAATTATAGCACGGTCAAAAAGGAGATCCTTGCTATCGTTCTCTGTATAACTAAGTTCCAAGATGACTTGGTTAATTAAGAATTTTTGCTTAGAGTAGATTGCAAATCTGCTAAAGAGATCCTCCAGAAGGATGTAAAAAATATTGTTTCTAAACAAATCTTTGCCAGATGGCAAGCCTTATTAGCCAGTTTCGATTTTCAAATTGAATTTATCAAAGGTAAAAATAATTTTTTGCCAGATTTTCTAACCAGAGAATTCTTGCAGGGAAAATATGAGCAGGCCTCAAATCCGGCCCATAGCGGGCAAACAACCAGCTAGGTCCAGCTCAAACGACCTAACAAGAGCAGGCCCATTTGCAAGGTGGCCTGAATTGAGTCTTACAAGGCCTGATCTAAATAGGTACTCAGCTTTGGCACATCTACCGCCAATCATTCCTTCAGAACCTCCCTAGAGTGGTTTATCAAAGATGCTGGTTTTGAAGAAGCCTTTTTCAAAGGATCAAGAACCCAGCTCTTCCTCTTCACCAAGCGGAGAACTTAGATTCTCTCAAAAGCAAACAAGCGACTGTTATACCATGAAGCAGCCTCAATGTTTTGCTGAAGCAGTTTCCCCGAGTAGCACAATGCATACTTCCAAGGAGAAAGAGAAATTTGAAATGATTTCTCTACAGGTTTTCCCAATCCTTGCTCTAGACAAAGAATATGAAGGTTACGAGATTAAACATCTCCTTAAACCAGTTCATACAAACAGGAATTATGTTGAAACAGATAATTCCTTAAAAACCATAAGGTATTTCGAGTTCATCCTTGTAGATACCGGATCAGTCGAGATTGAACATGAATTCGCAGACAAATCTGACCCAGACAGTATTGCCTATTCAAAGTTCACTATCAAAAAGATCTTATCTCCTTTTAACTGGCCGGTAGACCATCTACAAACTCCCATTAATCTCTCCAAGAGATTCAATCCACAAACTTATAACTGGTATGACTACAAGAATGCTTGGGTAAATTTCTTGTATTTTAGACCAACCACCCATACTTGGTTTGTGATGTATTGTCCAGAGGTCGCGGCCTCTACTATCCCAGGGTGGTTCTACGAATGGTGGAGCTACTTTGGTGGTAATAAACAAGTCATGCCTCGACAAATTGCCGAAAACTATCCCCAATTTCAAATTGACGAAGGCATATCTACACTACCAGAGAACATCAAACTCTGTAAGTATTTTTTTAAAAAACGTTTGTCTTACATTATAAGTTGGACGTTTGTTATTGCAGATTTTGACAGGATTAAATTTCTTTCCAAAGAAATCCGAGTCAAAGGTTGGTCTCCGGCCAAAAAGGAAACAACTACGCCTTCAAAAAAGAAGACAGTTTCAACAATCTCACCCTCAAAGAGTGAGTTAAAAAAGAGACTTGAAAAGGCTCTGTCAGAATTAGATGATAACGCAAACGAAGTTGCCATTAATAAACTTCTCGAAGAAGCATCATCTCAAAATGATGACAACGGTGATATGCTAAATCCAAAGGCTTTAGCAAATTCATATTTAAATCCATTTGATTAAAGTTCTAATTGAGGTTTTAAAAACTGGAATAATTAGTCTTTCTAATAGAGATCCAAAGGATCGGAATTATTAAGAAAGAAGCAAAGGAGTCTCAAAGAGACAGAATCTTTGTTAACTTTATCAGAATGAAAAATAAATTCATCACCAACAGTAAAGAAGAGCCAGGCTACTATTGCCAATCTCCAAAAGATAAAGTCAAAATATTCTTTTCAAAAGGAGAAAGCGACTGCCATTTCAAAAGGAATGGAGCAAAATTAAGAAGAAGTTTGATCTATCAAAAGCAAAAGCAGCCTTATCAAAGCAAACAGTTTGCTTTATCAAAAGAAATGCAACGGAGGAAATTGAAGAGCCAATAGAAATAAAGCTTTACGGATTTCCTTATCTTTTATCTTATCTCTTTTGCCTATAAAAGGCGATGTAAATTATTATTTGGAGCATCAGAAAACTTCACGAACAAAAAATTTTCTTGAATGTTCTCTTTTATGTAAACATTATGCAATGTACTATGGAATAAAGCCTTTCTTTTGTAAGTTCTTCGTTTTCTTTATTTGTTTTCTTTATTTCCGCCATAAAGATCCTTTAAATGGTATGAGTAGCTAAATTTTCTGGTTGTCTTGGATGAATGAAATCTTGTGATAATCAAAGATTTGGAATAATCTTAATTTAATAATTATCAAATTCTTAATTTATTAAACTTGATTCTTTACAATCTTAAGATTTTATCATGGTTATTATCTTGTGTAATACAATAAGATAACTTTGTCTAAAACAAGTTATAGGCCAAGGTTTCCTTTTATCATGTTGAGGTTTTGTCTCTGCATAAGTCTGAGTATGCCGATTAATCTCCGGCTTAAGGACTTGGAAAGCCTGAAAGTAGATCATTGTAAGTCCAGTAAGACCTAGGGGGGCAAGCAGCCGATCTTTTGGTGTTCCGTCCTACAATAAGACTTGTCAAAGACTTGTAATATCCAACATGTATGATAATAGTTGAGTAACATCCAAAGCCAAATTAATTGTGGAAGTCATAGTTAACCACTGTATTATCTAGATAATCACTATTTTAACCTCTATAGATTTCAAGAAGCAACTTTAATCTTTCATCAGCTTGATAATTTCTATTAAAATTATTCTTCCTTCTTTTCTTATCCTTGACGTTCTTTCATGCCTAAAGACAACTGTTTTATTCTCATGTATAACAACAATGTTGTTAACGCTGTAAATTCCTCTATATCTAAAGAAGATATGCGTCTACAAAATTGGTAAATTCCTAAAGAACCTTTTAATAAGATCTACCAAATAGGTAATTGCAGTTTATTTAAAAGTTTTAATATAAAAACTTGTGAATCTACTTCTGCAATTAATAAGTCTTTAGAGACTATTAAATTGCTTATTGCTGCTGACATTGATAGGTATAGAAAGGAATTTAAATTCCTTCATATAGGTCTTGTACAGGTTGCTGTTAAACCGCTTTTCCGTAAAGGTCTTAATATCCCCATTTGTTTAATGCTTAGAGATGGTAGACTTCTCAATGTTGAAGATTCTCTGCTAGGAATCCTAGAGAGTAACCTTGCCCAGGGGCCGGTTTACTTCAATTGTTATCCCAATTTCTCTGTAGAAATAGAGGATCCCAATATTCTTGATACCTTGACCCTCAATGTAAAAACCAAGAACATGAATAGCAGGCTAGGAACCAGAGATCTAGCTGTAATATATCGGGTATATTACAAGATAATGAAGACCACTATTGCCCCAAAGGCAGTTAACTCTAGACCCAAAGGTGTTACTATGCTTATGGAATCAAACCAAGAGCATAGCACTACTTTTGTGCCTAGAATGTTAAAGTGGAATGAGATCCTTTCCGACGAAAGTTGGAAATTTGAATCCATCACTGAACCTCTTCCTATTCAACCTTCCAGGTCTTCTATAGAAAGTATCCTTCAATTTTCTGATCTGTTAACCTAAAGTTTCTCAGATCCAATTCTTTCAGCCTTGAGTCTTCTAGTAAGAGAATGTCTGTGGCAAGACCTTCTACTTCAAAAACCAAGGAGGGAGATGAGGACTTGTATGAAACTACCGAGGTTTCAGAACAAGGTAAGTTTCGTGGGGTAGATTTCACCCAAACCATCCCCAAAGTTTATTATGACTCTTCTTTTGCAGGAAGTCCCACTCCTAGCGAGATGAAAGCTCCTTCTCACAAGAAGAAGGATTCTATTGGAATGATAAAGTCTGTCGACAAGTTTACTCCAAACAAAAGAAGGATCAACAAGTGGTGGGTTAGCCCAAAGTATGCTTTGAAAAGAGCTTGGTATGTGGATACATACACAAAAGAACAAAGAGTCTTGTTCAAAGACAAATGGTTTAAGGACATGAAGAGATTCAAATTAGAAATTGAATTCTTCAAATGGTTTTAAGCTACAGGCCAAATCGGTGAAAGCAGTTCATCGCTTCAAGTCCTAGTTAACAAGTGGCACATTAAAGACAATGTCGTCGAGAGTATTACTCCGCCTCTTGAAGGCTTAAACATCCCTTACAGGAAGGATGTCCTTAAGGCTGCTCCCTTCAAAAAACCCTCAGTACACAAAGAAAAGGACTTTGTTACTGTTG
Source organism: Solanum pennellii (assembly GCF_001406875.1). Classification (NCBI taxonomy): domain Eukaryota; kingdom Viridiplantae; phylum Streptophyta; class Magnoliopsida; order Solanales; family Solanaceae; genus Solanum; species Solanum pennellii. The sequence goes on from NC_028641.1 coordinate 42,405,426, forward strand.
AAGAGATAAACAAGGTCATTGAACAAAATAATTATACTAACTAGGTCCTTCATGTTGTTTCAAAACAAATTGAAGAATCAAAGTATAATTATAGCGGTACCAGCCAAATTGGAAACAAACCCAGTTCATCCAAAACAGGTTTCAACTTAGAAACCAATCCTATCTTCAAAATCCATAAATTTTCCCCTGAGGATTTTCCCAAACCAACCAGTGAATTCAATAACTCTCCCGAAATCCTTGAAACGATTAGTGATCAACTTAAGAGAATTAAGATATCTCAGGGTGATAAAGTGGGAGCTATAAAGGATAGACTCCCTCATTCCAAAAACTTTTATCCCAGACCTTCTTTTCCCGACATCCAGTTTGAAGAAAATAATATGCACCCCCAGAGTGTTGCAGATGGTACAGGTATAACAGAATGGAATATAGATGGCATGGCTGATGGCCAAATCTATGACAAACTACAAGAAATGGGCATGAATGTCACAGCGTACAGGTGGAAAGGTACCACGGATAAGCAAGAAGCTAACAGGATAGTTGCAGGATTTACTGGTACCTTAAGAAATTGGTGGGACAATTATCTCACAGAACATCATAAAAAAGAAATCCTTAATGCTGTTGCAAGCAAGAATGTTGTTAAGACTGAAGGAGGTCAAACTACTACTTCTTTAGAGGTAGTAGAAGATGCAACGGCCACCCTTCTTTACAGCATTGCCAAACATTTCGTGGGAGAACCACGACTATTCCAAGATAGATGTTTGGAAATATTAAACAATCTTTACTGCAAGAAATTAACTGATTTCAGGTGGTATAAGGATATGTTTATAATTAAGGTCATGTTAAGGGATGACTGTAACAACGATTATTGGAAGGAGAGATTCCTTAGTGGATTACCTCCTCATTTTGCAGAAAAGGTTCGATCCAAGATAAGGGATAATTGTGATGGAAAAATACCATATTCAGAAATGACCTATGGAGATCTTACCAGTTTAATTCATTTCGTAGCCATGGAGCTATGTACAGACTTAAAGCTAAAGGAACAGCTTAAGAAAGATAAAAAATTTTCAAGTAACGAGCTTGGAAGTTTTGACCAAGACTTTGGTTTCCCTAGTCTAAAACCCCCTTCTGCAAAGAAGCCCCAATAAAATGAGCGATCAGGAAAATCGTCTCCTAAGAAGAAGTCCTGTAGAAAGAAAGGACAATCACCAATTAAGAGAAGCAAGAAAGCTTCTCACAACACATCCGAAAAATGTTGGACTTGTGGAAAATCAGGACACAAGTCTCCTGATTGTCCTAGAAACAAGAAAAAGGGAAAAAAGATCAATCTTCTTCAAATAGACGAAGAAACTAAAGAAGAGTTTCTAACCATTTTAAACGAAGAAGAAACAGATTCAGAATCATCTTCAGAAGAAGAAGAAGAAACTGAGGATGAAGAGTTCCTCAATATTGCTCAAAACGATGCTCATGACAGTGGACATGAATGCAATTGCCAAGGGGCATTTTGTCATTGTGACAACCAATCTATTAGAGTTCTCTCAAAATACTCTGCAGAAATCCTTTTTGCTACCATTGAGCACATCAAAGATGATGACGCTCGGAGAAGCTATCTTCTAGAACTCCAAAAGCTTGTCACTAAGCAAAAGGAGAAGGAAATTACAAAGAATGTAACCCCTTTCAGCATGAAACAAATCATGCAAAGATACTCAGAAAAGAAGGAAGAACCTTCTATTAATGATCTTCGAGCAGAGGTAAACCTCCTCAAAGAAGAAGTTCGAGAAGTTAAATCCAGACTTCACAAAATCGAAATTGATGCTTTAGCAAAACAATTTTTTAAGGATACTAAAGCCTCTCTTAAAGGAAAAGATATTGCTACTTCAGATAATGAAGAAACTTCTGATCAATCAGCCCCTTCCTCGCCCAAAGGTATTGATGATGCAGGTATTAGTATGATCACTAAAGTGAGACCTCAGAGTTCTCACATTATGATCAAACTAGTTGTCAATTCTAATTTTGTACTGAACAAAATTGCTCTTTTAGATAGTGGTGCAGATCGCAATTGGATTGTTGAAGGTCTTATTCCTACCAAGTACCTCCAAAAGGGTACTACCAAATTATACAGCGCAACTGGTGAGCGTATCTGTATAAACTATAAACTTTCTAATGCTCATATCTGCAATAACGCTATTTGTCTTGCTAATGATTTTGTCATAACAAAAAACATTAATGAGGAAATTATTTTGGGTATACCTATTATTACCCAAATTAAACCTTATATTTCAGATTTTGATTCAATCAAAACTAAGATTTTAGGAAAACAAATTTCCTTTCCTTTTATCAAGACACTTTCTCTCGAAGAAAGTAAATTTTTACATCAACAAACTGCTTTCAAAATCAACCAGATTTGTTTTTTGAAAGATGATATCAAAATTAAAAAAATTGAGCAAATTTTAAAAACCCCAGAGATGGTTGCTAAAATTACCAATCTCCAAAAGAACTTTGAAAATGAAATTTGCTCAGAGTTTCCTAACACATTTTGGGATAGGAAGTCTCATATTATAGATTTACCATATATTGATGGATTTGATGAAAAGGACATCTCTACTAAAGCTAGGCCTATTCAAATGAACCATGAATTAATCGAAATCTGTAAAAGAGAAATTAATACCCTTTTGAATAATAAAATTATTCGTCCCTCAAAATCACCTTGGAGTCGTTCAGCATTTTATGTTAACAATGCGGCTGAACAAGAACGAGGTTCACCCAGATTGGTTATTAATTATAAACCTTTAAACTCTGTTTTAAAATGGATTCGTTACCCGATTCCTAACAAAAGGGATCTTTTAAAAATAACTTTTAAAGCAAATATTTATAGCAAGTTTGATTTAAAATCTGGGTTTTGGAAATTCAAATTGCCGAAAATGATAAATATAAAACAGCTTTCAATGTCCCGTTTGGACAATATGAATGGAATGTCATGCCTTTTGGGCTTAAAAATGCCCTTTCAGAATTTCAAAACATTATGAATTCAATTTTCAATCATATTAGTCATATTTCAATTGATTATATTAACGACGTATTAATCTTTTCCGAGGACATTAATTCTCATTTTAAACATTTAAATATTTTCTTTAAAATCATTAAGCACAATGGTTTGGTCATAAGTGCTAAGAAAATAAAATTATTTCAAACAAAAATCAGATTTTTAGGGCATGATCTTTATCAAGGCACCTACAAACCCATTTGCAGATCTATTGAGTTTTCTGATAAATTCCCCAATGTCATTTTGGATAAAACTCAGTTGCAGAGATTTCTTGGAAGTCTCAACTACGTGGCTGACTTCATTCCAAAAGCTAGGCATATCTGTAAGCCTCTCTTTGACAGGTTAAAGAAGAACCCTTCACCGTGGAGTAATGAACAAATCAAGGCAGTAATCCTTCTTAAAGATATGGTTAAAAACCTTCCTTGTTTGGGTATTTCTAACCCTGAATTCTTCATGATCGTTGAGACAGATGCATTTGATATCGGATACGGTGGTGTTCTTAAGCAAAGGAAAATCCCCGGTTCACCTGAACAATTAGTTCGTTACTCTTCAAGAATCTGGAATTCCGCTCAAAGGAATTATAGCACGGTCAAAAAGGATATCCTTGCTATCGTTCTCTGTATAACTAAGTTCCAAGATGACTTGGTTAATAAAGAATTTTTGCTTAGAGTAGATTGCAAATCTGCTAAAGAGATCCTTTAGAAGGATGTAAAAAATATTGTTTCTAAACAAATCTTTGCCAGATGGCAAGCCTTATTAGCCAGTTTCGATTTTGAAATTGAATTTATCAAAGGTGAAAATAATTCTTTGCCAGATTTTCTAACCAGAGAATTCTTGCAGGGAAAATATGAGCAGGCCTCAAATCCGGCCCATAGCGGGCAAACAACCAGCTAGGTCCAGCTCAAACAACCTAACAAGAGCAGGCCCATTTGCAAGGAGGCCTGAATTGAGTCTTACAAGGCCTGATCTAAACAGGTACTCAGCTTTGGCACATCTACCGCCAAGCATTCCTTCAGAACCTCCCTAGAGTGGTTTATCAAAGATGCTGGTTTTGAAGAAGCCTTTTTCAAAGGATCCAGAACCCAGCTCTTCCTCTTCACCAAGCGGAGAACTTAGATTCTCTCAAAAGCAAAGAAGCAACTGTTATACCATGAAGCAGCCTCAAAGTTTTGCTGAAGCAGTTTCCCTGAGTAGCACAATGCATACTTCCAAGGAGAAAGAGAAATTTGAAATGATTTCTCTACAGGTTTTCCCAATCCTTGCTCTAGACAAGGAATATGAAGGTTACGAGATTAAACATCTCCTTAAACCAGTTTATACGAACAGGAATTATGTTGAAACAGATAATTCCTTAAAAACTAGAAGGTATTTCGAGTTCATCCTTGTAGATACCGGATAAGTCGAGATTTAACATTAATTGGCAGACAAATCTGACCCAGACAATATTGCCTATTCAAAGTTCACTATCAAAAAGATCTTATCTCCTTTTAACTGGCCGGTAGACCATCTACAAACTCCCATTAATCTCTCCAAGAGATTCAATCCACAAACTTATAACTGGTATGACTACAAGAATGCTTGGTAAATTTCTTGTATGTTAGACCAACCACCCATACTTTCTTTGTGAAGTATTGTCCAGAGGTCGCAGCCTCTACTATCCCAAGGTGGTTCTACGAATGGTGGAGCTACTTTGGTGGTAATAAACAAGTCATGCCTCGACAATTTGCCGAAAAATATCCCCAATTTCAAATTGACGAAGGCATATCTACACTACCAGAGAACATCAAACTCTGTAAGTTTTTTATTAAAAAACGTATGTCTTACATTATAAGTTGGACGTTTGTTATGGCAGATTTTGACAGGATTAAATTTCTTTCTAAAGAAATCCGAGTCAAAGGTTGGTCTCCGGCCAAAAAGGAATCAACTACGCCTTCAAAAAAGAAGACAGTTTCAACAATGTCACCCTCAAAGAGTGAGTTAAAAAAGAGACTTGAAAAGGCTCTGTCAGAATTAGATGATAACGCAGACGAAGTTGCCATTAATCAACTTCTCGAAGAAGCATCATCTCAAAGTGATGACAACGGTGATATGCTAAATCCAAAGGCTTTAGCAAATTCATATTTAAATCCATTTGATTAAAGTTCTAATTGAGGTTTTAAAAACTGGAATAATTAGTCTTTCTAATAGAGATCCAAAGGATCAGAATTATTAAGAAAGAAGCAAAGGAGTCTCAAAGAGATGGAATCTTTGTTAACTTAATCAGAATGAAAAATAAATTCATCACCAACAGTAAAGAAGAGCCAGGCTAGTATTGCCAATCTCCAAAAGATAAAGTCAAAAGATTCTTTTAAAAAGGAGAAAGCGACTGCCATTTCAAAAGGAATGGAGCAAAATTAAAGAAGAAGTTTGCTCTATCAAAAGCAAAAGCAGCCTTATCAAAGCAAATAGTTTGCTTTATCAAAAGAAAAGCAACGGAGGAAATTGAAGAGCCAATAGAAATAAAGCTTTACGGATTTCCTTATCTTTTATCTTATCTCTTTTTCTATAAAAGGCGATGTAAATTATTATTCGGAGCATCAAAAAACTTCACGAACAAAAAATTTTCTTGAATGCTCTCTTTTATGTAAACATTATGCAATATACTATGGAAGAAAGCCTTTCTTTTGTAAGTTCTTCGTCTTCTTTATTTGTTTTCTTTATTTCCGCCATAAAGATCCTTTTAATGGTTAGAGTGCGTTAAAGAGGTTTAGATCAACATTAACTAAAATGAAACTCAAAGAAAAGGCCTAATTCATTTGCTTGCTGAATATATTGATGTATTCATCTAGGAAGTAGGTGAAATGGTAGGGTTGAGTACTGATGTTGTATCTAATAAACTGTCAATTAATCTGGGGTTCGATCCAGTAAAACAAAAGGTTCGGAAATTCAAGCCCGAATTGAGTTTAAAGATTAAAGAAGATATCACCAAGCAGATAGAGTCTCGATTGGTATAAGTGACTCAATACTTGACCTGGTTGGCCAATGTTGTTCTGGTCGCCAAAAAAAGACGGGAAGATCAGAATTTGTGTCGACTACAGATATCTCAACAAAGCTAGCCCTAAGGATAATTTTCCATTGCCGAACATTCATATTCTGATCGATAACTGTGCTAAACATGAAATGAAGTCATTTGTGGATTGTTATGCAGGTTATAATTTGATTCAAATGGACGAAGAAGACGTAGAAAAGACAACTTTTGTTACACCTTGGGGTGTATATAGTTACAGAGTGATGCCATTTGGCCTCAAGAATGATGGTGATGCCTATATGAGGGCTATGACAACAATATTTCATGACATGATTCATAAAGAGATTGAGGTGTATGTGGATAACGTCACAATCAAGTCTCGCGAGAGTATGGACCACTTGAAACTTCTAAGGAAGTTCTTTGATCGTTTGCGTCGTTACAACTTGAAGTTAAATCCCGCCAAATGCATTTTTGGAGTTCCAGACGGTAAGTTGTTCGGATTTATAGTCAGTAGGAAGGGTATTGAGCTCGATCCTTCTATGATTAAAGCAATTCAAGAGTTACCTCGGCCGAAGACTAAGAAGGAGGTGATGAGTTTCTTGGGGAGGTTGAACTACATCAGCCGATTCATAGCTGAATCCACCGTGGTGTGTGATCCAATCTTAAAGCTGTTGAAGAAGGAAGCTCCGACAAAGTGGATTGAAGAGTGTTAGACTGCTTTCGATTCTATCAAGAACTATTATCAAATCCCCCAGTATTGGTTCCACCATGAGAAGGGAGTCCGTTGTTACTATATTTGTCCATCTCATATAGTGCATTCGGATGCGTACTCGGTCAACACGACGAGACAAGAAAGAAGGAAAGAGATATCTATTACATAAGCCAGAAGTTTAATCCACATGAGTCGCGTTACACTCTCTTGGAGAGAACGTATTGTTCTTTCACTTGGGTTGCCCAGAAGTCAAGACATTATTTATCTTCTTATACTACATACCTCATTCCCGTAATGGACTCGCTGAAGTATATCTTCCAGAAGGTGATCCCGACCGGAATAGCTAAGTGGCAAATGCTTTTGAGTGAGTTTTATATTGTGTATGTGGCTCAGAAGGCAATAAAAAGCACAAGCCTTGGCTAATAATCTTGTAGAAAATCCCATTGATGAAGAGTATGAACCGCTTAAAACTTATTTTCACGATGAAAAAGTGTCATTGTTGGTGAAGATATATCTGAAACATACCCCGATTGGAGACTATTCTTTGATGGAGCAGAAAATCATGAAGGTAAAGGCATTGGAGAAGTCTTAGTGTAAGAGTCTGGTCAACACTATCCCATGGCGGCTAAAATCCGTTTTAATTTCACGAACAACATGTCCGAATATGAAGCTTGTATTCTTGATTTTAGAATGGCCATTGACATGAACATCCACGAGCTATTGGTTATTGGAGATTCAAATCTGTTGATTAATGCGGTTAAACGAGACTGGGCCGTGAAAAACTAGAAGGTTATACCTTACGTACAATATGTGCAAAAGTTATGCAAAAGGTTTTGTAGGATCGAGTTCAGACATACTCCCAAAATACATAATAAGTTGGGCGATGCTCTTGCCACCGTCGCATCAATGATTAAACACCCGGAGACAGATTATATTGATCCTGTGGATATAGAGTTGAAAGAGAATCCAGTACATTTTTTCCATGTTGAAGCAAAACAAGACGCTTTTCCTTGGTATTTTGATATAAAGAAGTATTTGGTGTCTAAAACTTATCCAAAAAATGCTATCTCCAACAAAAAGAAGTCGATACGCTGTATGGATCTCAATTTCTGTCTAAGTGAAGAAGTCATTTATAAGAGGACTCCATATTTGGGTCTTATGAGATGCGTTGATGTTGTTGAAGGTACAAAGCTTATTGAAAAAAATACATAATGGAGTTTGCTATGAATGGGCTCACTTTGGCAAGAAAGATCTTTCGAGACGTCTATTTCTGGATGAATATGAAGAATGATTGTTGCAAGTTTGTGCAAAAATGTCATAAATATCAACTGTACAGTGATTTGATCAGACTGCCGCCTCGCGAACTTAATGATATGAGTTCAACTTGGACATTTCTAGCTTGGGGTATGGATGTCATCTGTGCGGTCAAGTCTGCCGTTTCAAATGGTCACAATTTCATTTTTGTTGCTATTGATTATTTTGCAATGTGGGTGGAAGTATCTTTTGACAAGTAAGTAACCAACAATGTTGTGGCTGATTTTGTTTTCAAAAATTTGATATACAGGTTCGGAGTACCAAAATCGATCATTACTGATAATGGTGAAAATCTTAATAGTCATTTGATGAGAGATATATGTGGGCAATTTAATATCACGGAACGGAATTCAACTGCTTACCGTCCTCAAATGAGTGGAGCTGTAGAAGGTGCCAACAAGAATATCAAGATGATTCTGAGAATAATTATTGAGAATAACCGAGGTTGGCATCAGATGATGCCATATGATTTATTGGGTTATCGGACGACTGTCACAACGTCAATTGGAGCTACTCCATACTTGCTAGTATATGGAACGGAAGCAGTCATACCTGCTGAAGTCGAAATACCATCTTTGAGAATCATCCAAGAAGCTGAGTTAAGTAATGCTGAATGGGTCAGTAAGCAGATTGATCAACTAACTTTGATTGATGAGATGATAATGGTTGATTTCTGTCATTGTCAGTTGAATATTCAGAGATTGATTCGTGCCTTTCACAAGAGAGTAAGAACCAGAATTTTCGATGTTGGTAAGCTGGTACTTAAACACATTTTTCCTCATCAAGACGTATACAAAGGAAAATTCACGCCAAAATGGCAAGGACCCTACATGGTTCGCAAGGTATTATCTGGAGGTGCTTTGGTCCTATCATAATGGATGATACCGCATGGCGAAAGCTGATCAACTCAGAAGCTGTCAAAAGATACTACGCGTGAAGCTTCGCTGTGCATTTATGTTATTTAAATTTAATTGTTTATCTACATGTAATTGTTTCGTTTAAAGTTATATCCCTTTCGTAAAGAACTACGTCTGACCTGAATTCTCAAGAATGAGATACGTAGGCGGCCTATGTCGGCCTCGGTCACCCCATTTTTTCCTTTTAAATATTTCTTTGTATTTGAACTACATTCGACCTGAATTCTCAAGAATGAGATATGTAGGCGGCCTATGTCGGCCTCGATCGGTTCCTTTGTAATTTTTATTATTGTTAGCCTTTGAGGGAGAACTGCGTTTGACCTGATTCCTGCCTCAACGGGATACACAGGAACCACAACGGTTCGGTCATATCTTCCTTAAGATTTCTACTCATCTTTACAATAGAAACTAGGACAGAATTTTTGAGAGGGACTAAAAAATTCTTGAGAAGAAGATTTTTCCTCAGCAAGTCAAGACTGAAGATATTTTGAGATTTGCAACTAGGACAGAATCTTTGAGAAGATCTCAAAAATTGCGCGAGCTGCTCAATTACAGTGGAATGATAAGCATGACAGTTAACTGGGCCAAATTTTGAGAATGTCCTCAAAATATCAGCATGAGTTTATCTACAAGTCAAGAGTGACTCTGAAAACTCCCCACCGAATAATCAGATAAACCTCCAAGCATCAGACTCAGAGAAGTTTGTTAACCCTGATATGAAATGACTTGGCAGTAACATTTTTCAGATACTATTTCTTGAAATTTTATTTCTCCTAAATTTCCCTTTTTACGTTTCATTTGTTTTGGCATAAAATATTTTGTCCTATCTATAAAGAGTCGGGAGATCGGGAAATCAACCATTGATAGTAGGGCAAGTAGCAGACAGCTGAAGATATCGGCACAGATCAGTTTGTTTTTAAAACTAATAACTTTTATATGGACGCAGGTTTACATCTTTGATGTGAAATCAGCAAATTCCTCCGATGGATGAATATGGAAAAGTCAAACGAGGAGAAAACTATAACAAAATCAATAGTTTTCCGAGAAGCAGAAATCATTTTATATCATTTGTGTCGGAGATGTGGGAATATGAATTGTTTATTTCAATCAATTTCCAACAACACGAAATTTATAAAGAACGTCCAACTAGATTCGAAGGTGAATCAAGCGAAAATCTCAAGGAAGAGCTTACGTCTTCCGTAAAGGACGTCATTTGAATCATAATGTAGAACATGATATTAGGCCTTACTCCGAGGGGTCGGTTACTTAATTGTCAATCAAGACGATATACTATCTTAAAGTCATTTTACAGTTATCATCATAGGAGATGATTTGATTATCCATAAAGCACCCAGAAGATCACTATGTTGCTCGATTGAAGCACTATATTCATTTAGTACCAAGGATGACATCAAGAGTTAATATCGGTGCATCGCAAGAAGATATTAACGCCCTGTGGAAGATCATGCATCGCAAGTCAATATCCATGCATCGTGAAAGATCAAGCATCGCGAGTCAATATCCATGCATTGTGGAAAATCATGCATCACGAGTCCATATCCATGCTTCGCGGAAGATCGTGCATCGCGAGTCAATATCCACGCATTGCAGAAAATCATGCATTGGTAGTGAATATTTGTGCATCGTGGAAGATCATAAATCGCGAGTTAATATCCAAGAATCGCGAGAAGATTTCATTCCTCGCAGAAATTTATGATTGCAAGAAGATTTCATACCTTGCAGAAATTTATGCATCACGAGAAGATTTCATACCTCGCAGAAATTTATGCATACCGAGAAGATTCTATGCCTCGTTTAAAATTATGCACCGCAAGAAGATTTCACGCTTCGCTGAAAGTTATACATCGTGAGAAGATTTCATACCTCGCAAAAATATACGCGTCGCGGGAAGATATTCATACCCCGCAAGAAGTCATGCACTGCTGTATAAGGAAATCGTGCATCCCAAGAGAAATATTTATTCATCGGTATCAACTGCATTCCTTTTGATAAAACTAAACATCAACAAGACCATCAAAGATGACACGAAGAGAAATATCAGCATGCTGCATCAACATTTACTTATTTTGATATCAAAGAAAGAGTGTATTGAAGATTACATTGAAAACATAAGAAATAAGCTTTATTTGTTTTACGTCAAACCGATCAAAGTGACGTCAAATGAATAGGGAGAAGAACTAAGTGTAATTACGGTTAAAGAAAGTATCTCCCATTTGAATTGCATTTTTTAAGCTGATGAGTTTTATCTCATTCTTTTTCGAGAGCATCCGAAAGGATGAATTCTCAAAAAAAAAAACACCATAGGTGGACGACAACAAAAAGGATGCAGCACAACGTGGAACTCTTTTTTAGCAGAGAACTGGGACATAGTCCAAAGAGGAATGTCACAATCTTAGGGCGCGAGCAGAGGAGCGACTTCCGATATAATCAAACAAAACCCCTATCAGAAGGCATATGGGTTTTCTTCGGGTTTTGTAAGTTTCGGTCTCGTATCAAGGAATATTTATATATGCTGGAGGCAAGTTTCCAATCTGAGTGAAAATACACCAAGAGAGTTGGAAATTATGTCCGTGTAGATTTTCATTTATGGGTGTGAAGTGCACCACCTTCATGACTAAGATATTACAAGCCTCCTTTTCACACTAAATTTTATTTGTCACTTATGCAGAACCAATGGTAATCTAGCATATTAAATTCCCATTTCAACCAATCGAGTCGAACTACAAGCAGCCTAATTCCTTGGGTTTAAGGATATGCAGGCGAACTCAATGATGAGACTCGATGTATTCCAACATTCCTTATTAAATCCTTTCGTAAAGATTAATATGTTGTCGGTAAAAATTGCCTCGGGCAATATCATTTTACTCGAATTTCTTCCATCAATCTAAGTAAAATGAGGGACAGTTGATGACACCAAATTTTGACCCTCCCCGGTAGGAACTAATTCATGAGCTTCTTAAATTCTCACACAATTTAAAATAATTATTTTCATATAATTTTAAGAAAAAAATATAAAGTTTGTGTTATTTTGAATGGTTTTGTAATTTCTAACATTTATTAGATTATATATATATATATAATAATTATGTAATAATTAGTATATTTTATGATTATTCAAAAATAATCTCAAAAATATTTTAGTTCTATTAAAATAATTAGACAACTAGTGTAATTTAAATATTCATTTATAATTTAGGTTAATTAATTTATAATTGAAATAATTATTTTATTTTGTTAAGATTAAGAGGCTCATTAATTAGTTTACGTTAATTCATATTATTTAGTTGTTGGTTAAATCCTTAAACTCTTTTGCAAACTAAGCTTTTGCCCCTCTTTCTTTATGTTTAAGCGGCCCAATTTAATTCTCCTTCAGCCCTTCCAATTTGCAATAGTTGTCAAAGACAAGAAGCCCAAGAACAATTTTTTTAAGTTACCCACCAGCAAATAGACCCGACCCAGCCCACTCTTATAACCCATGACCCCATCCTTATGTCCTCGTCTTCTTCTACACGTGAACCCAAACACAAAGAAATTTCAGCTAACAGGGAAATAGCGACTCGAGTGCAGTTTCAATCGCGCGCATCTGTCCACCCTCTCATCCTTATCCTTGTCGTACGGTATAATCCAGATGTTGCAATCTCGTGGTTTGCTCATCCTTGTAAAGAAATCGGACGGTCCTCCTCAGCAGTCCATTGCAGATTGATGAATTTTGTACTATTTACAGCTATTCAATATTATCTCTTTAAGAAAATTGGAATTTTGATTTTAAAATTTGACCCTTTTTCCTCTCTTTTCCCCCCCAAATCCGAACCTCAATCCCTTGGTATAAATAATCCTCTTCTTTTTGTGTTAGGGGGATTTTTTGGGGGTGTTGGATGGATTTTGTATAAAAAATATATATAGAGGAAGAAATTTTAGAGGAAAAAAAAGAAGGTTTGGTCTTCACTGATACAAGCTTTGGAAGAAGCATAGTTTAGAGAAAAACAAAAAAATTTATAAGCTTGCAGACAGAAAGTTAATATTTGAACAAGGAGCATTCTGAAATAGTATCCTAAAGGACTTAATTCTCTTTCCGTTCAGTTTCTTCCTTCACGCATAGATTGTCGTAGTTCATAGAATCTCATGCGGTTGTGGTGAAGTTGTTGCTCTGTTTCGTCTTGTCCCAGAAGCTGCCTATAAGAAGGTAAAACTCCTCTCTCGATAGCATTCGCTTTATCTCTTTCTTTTTGGAGTTGATATTTTTGATATTGGAAATGTGGATCAATGGTTGTTTGTTGATACTCTAGTTGGTTGGTAATGTTAATAAAAATACATGCGTTCTCGGCTAACTTCATGGTTTAATCTTACTGTGAACTAAAGTTATTGCAACCTTGCGGATGATATTGTTGCTTTTACATTCTTTTGTGTGAATTTGTTACATCAGTTGCTTCTCGTTTGTTTGTCTACCTATCTAAATGAGGTTATGCATCTGCCTGTTTTTGAAGGTGATGGTATTTCCAACATTGTGCTCTTATAATAGCATGCGTCCAGTGCCTATATATATCTCGTTGAGATAGGAAATCATATCATGTCTATTCCGTTTGAGTCTAATGGCTTGTTTCTCCTGTTCGCTTTGTATGTCTGCACTTGTTTTTGTTTTTTTTTTTATAAAAAAATGTAAAAAGACCCTTCATTGAAGTTTAGCAAACTCTTTAGTTAATTGTAATTTTTTTTAATATGCTTAGTTTTCATTTTAGGAGCTGACCTCACTGACCATCGTGGCCACTTAGCATGACTGTGTTAAGTTGTCAAATTGCTTAGTATTTTATGGGTACATATGTCAAGAGTTAGATGATGTAGACTCGATTTTAACTTTAAGTATGGCTATTGTTTTAGTTTCACAGCAGGTTTAGACAAAATGTTCTCAAATTGTTATATTTTTATTGGCTTGAAAACTATTTCAAATCAGTTAACTATTAGGTGCCTTGTTATTTTGCTTTCAGAGCTATAGTTTGAATAATGTGTGATGCTATTAATCATGTGAAAAATCTTTTGTACTTAGTAATATATATGGTTTTTACTTTGTGATACAACGAGGTCACTGGTTTGATTGTCTAATCCCATCTAAGTTTCGTCTAATGCTTGGAATACGTGAGTCTTGTTCATTGTCCTACTTACAGAAATATTAGTTGTTTTAATTCATTAGGCCTTATAAAATTTGTTGCTTGTGATCTTCCACTTTGCTCAAATTCCTTAATCCATCAATTTATTTTCTTTAGTCTAAGACATCACATTTTAACTTCCTATGATGCATTAGTCATTTTGTGATTGATTAATTGTTATCAAATTGTGGTTTTGAGATGCTATATATATCGAATACTAATTCTCACTATCTTTGTTTGCATGTGATTTATTCCGACTTTGTCATGAACTCCTTCCCGTCTCGCATTTTTGAAGAGACATAAAGGCTTAAATATTCATTTTCTTGGGTCTACAATTCCCCCTTTTTCCTGCTAAGCAGTTACGAACAGATTTTTGAACCAAAAGTTGAAGCGGAGACATTGAAGAGTTGATGTTCTGTGACTAAAAGCCTATATTTTGTATTTATTTTATTTCATCTTTTGTTAGGCCTAAGGCCTTTGTAAGTTTACTTATTTTGTTTGATTAGTCTAGGACAGATACAAAGGAAAAAGGTCAAGGTCCCGAAAACGCCAAACGGGTCCAAATATTGGTCCAGGCGGACAAATAACCCAGATTTGGGCCCAACTCTCTCTCTTCTGTCTCTCTTACTTTTGTTTATTTATTTGTTTTTATATGTCGCTAGTTTAATGTTCGAAAACTCCAAATTCCCCGCGAACGCTTTAAATACTCTATCAACTTAAAACCAATAAATTTTGCAAATAACTCACTTAGATAATAAGTAAGTAGTTTAACTCTTTACCATTATGAACTTTTTTTTTCAAGTTAAAGAGAACTCTAGCAAAATAATTTAGTTGTCTGATAACCACATTGATACATATTTAGGTTCCTAGCACCTACCTAAAATATAAATAGGAATCTCCGAACGCTTTAAATGTTTTCAAAATTATTTTATCTATTAAGTCTTTTGGAAAAACTAATTTTCTTGATTTTTCTTCAAAATTAAGTGGCGACTCAAAAAGTCCAAATTTCTTTGAAATAAATAGTTTTCCTTTAACTAATAATCTACCTATCGAGGTATGTGAGATTATTTGTTATTGGGTACTTTAGCCCACACCCCAATTTGATTCAATATAGAAAATTAGAGTTTATTCGAATGAAAATCTTGAAGTCCTTGATGAAAAGTGTGAAGTTCTTGTTGGTTGAATTGTAGTTGATCTCTAGTAGTTTATTCATGTTTCCGGACTGTTTGCGGGTCTAATCTATTGGCTAAGGAGGTATTTAGGGATCCTAAGTGTTTCTGTTAAGGTGGGATCCATGGAAGTTAAGGAGGTTTAAAGATGAAAAATGGAGAAGAAAAGTCAAAAAGGTCCCGGTAGATAACTCTTGGGGCACCGCGCCTGCCAAAAAGCCTAAGGGCAGCCTCTTCTGAAAAGCCCTGGCGCGCTGCGCTTCTTAGAGCACCCCAGATCAGGGTCTTTCCAATAGTCCCTGGCGCCCCGCGCCTCTCACAGCGCCAATACCCCCTGGAGACCCCGTTCTTTCCCTATCCTTTAATACTAGTTCCTAAGTTATGTACCTATCATTCCTTCTTGATTTCAACACTCTAAATTACATCTAAACATCATGAAATAATCCCCAAACATGAGATCATGATCGTTGAATCCATAGTTCAGTTCAAGGGAAGCTAATAAAAAAGTCAAAGAAGTTAAGAGTCAAGTTTAACAGTTAAGAAGTAAGTAAAAATGTTTTCTTAAGTAAAAAATCTTATTAACTTTGATTTAAGGCTCAAGTTACAAGTCGAGCAAAGTGAAAATAGTTGATTTAAATTCTCAAAAGTTATAAGGGAACTAATTATTTCCTAATAGTTAAAGTTCGAGGTGAAGTAAAGAGCAAGAGTTGAGTTAATTTCTCTAAATATATAAGGGGGACTAAGTATTCCCTAAAGGTTAATAAATGTTTCACATTTAAGTTAAAAGGGAACTTAGAAGTTCTAAAAGTGTTTTGAACTAAAGAGGGCAACATTGATTCCAAGAGAAACTTTTTAAAGCTAAAGGGTTCAGTAAATTATCTCAACTCAAAGGAAGGAAATTTTACTAAAAGTATGAGATAAAGAATGTTTTGGGAGAAGTATTGAGCACCGATGAGGGTATGAGAGTTTAGATAACTCTAGTCCCCATGTAAGCCATGTAGCCATCATGGGTATTAACGTGTAATACATTTTAGATGATGATGATGTTCTATGCGATGGAAAAGTATAGGACAGTTTTGGCAGTGTGGACGAGACGTTGTATCACCACTTAGGCCCATAGTTGTGGTTGTCGATTAGAGAAACTTCCACAGAAACTATATTACTTACATATATAACTAAAGTTGAGTTTATTATTATTTTATCTTTAATGAACTAAAAGTTTATATTTCTTTACAAGTTATATATATATTGGGTATGTTCTTATTGCTTTATATTGAGTTGTTATCTTATGGGTTGAGAAGAGACAATATAAGTTCATCCTTACTCCATTTCAAGCTTTATAGTTGTGTTTAGCATTTCAACTTGCATACTCGTAT
Source organism: Solanum pennellii (assembly GCF_001406875.1). Lineage (NCBI taxonomy): Eukaryota > Viridiplantae > Streptophyta > Magnoliopsida > Solanales > Solanaceae > Solanum > Solanum pennellii. The sequence continues at coordinate 42,422,123 of NC_028641.1, forward strand.
ACTCAATGTACTGATGTCAGTTGGGCTGCATCATTTTATGTTGCAGAGGTAGGTAACAAGGATCAACACGCAACTTATCAAGCTACAGAGTAAGTGGTGAGCCTCCTTGCATTTCGTAGGACATCCTCTTCATGTGCTTTACTAGTTTAGTTGTTTTAGGATGTTCTGGGGTCTTTCCCAACATTTATCTCAGTCACTTTAGCGGATTCATAAAAAGTAAGTAGTTTAGTTGGAGTCTATTTTTCTAGTTGTGATTAAGTGCCATTTTTGCCAGATTTTTATATGAAGTATTTCTTTGAACATGCTTTATTTCTTGATCTTGTTGAGTTAAGTCTTCAGGTAAGTTAAGTAACCAGACAAAGGGTTCACTTAGGGTCCAGCAATGGTCTTGGAGTGCCGGTCACATTCAGGGTGTAGGCTACGACTTGTATGCAGAATTCTTCGCGCGTCTTAAAGAACATAAAAACTTACAAAATCTACAAATATGTGTATGTATAAATGCTCCATTATGTCAAAGGGTGTATAACAAACCGTCGGTGGATCAGGTTGCAATAATTTGGGCACATGAAAAAAATCCAAATACACTGTTTGAAAAATATATATCAGTGCACGAAAATTAAGGAAATAAACATTCACTAAAACATTATTATGTTTGTTACGATCTGCTTTAATATCCTATAATTCCACATAAAGGAGAATGAGGTTCACACCAAGGAATACACAAATGTCGCAAACATATGAACAACAATCAAATATCGCAAATACAACTACCAAATCGGTAAGATATCATCCATAACAGCAGTTGGGTTGTGGAAAATAAAGCACATGGTGAGCACCTTTTAATACAGACAACAATAATATAATTTCATTTGGACTATGATATAACAAGTTTGAACTTAAAATATACTGATAGTACTAAATTTATATGCATAAGTTATCTAAGTGTAATTTTACAATTACGAACGTGTGACAAATACCTATTATTATAGTGCGGGATATTGACATATACATTAAGATAGAAAGAACCAGACTAGAATATTATAGATTCGAGCAATAAAATTATCAAAGGGAGATAACTCCAAGGTACTGTTGATACTATTAGTGCCGGTGAGTATAAAGGAGACAATATAGGACAAAGATTGTTACTACTAGGATCATTTTTTTAGAGAACTAGGGATATGAGACATTGGTATATGGGTGCAATGCATTTAGTTTAGAAGTTTAGACTACAAGATCTTTTCATCACCATGAAATCTAACCCATATTGGGTCATATTCCGAAACAATTGTGTACAGGACAACTACCTCAAGACAGACCGGAATCGGTAACCATAGTGTTTCAAGCAAAATTGCAAGACCTGAAAGTTCAAATTTTAAAGAAAGAAATATTCAGACCCATAGAGACACATATTTTTAACGTAGAATTCAAGAAGGGAGCCTTACCACATATACACCTACTTCTAATATTAAACTAAAGAAATAAGATATGATCCCCTAAGGAGTATGATAGATATATTAATGCATAAATACCTAATGAAGACACACATCAAGAATTGAGAACATTAATTATCAAGCATATGATACGCGGAACTTGCGGGCAGCAATGTAAGAGGATCATGTGTATGAAATATGGAGAATGTAAATTCCACCACCCAAGAACATTCCCCAAAAAAAGAATAAAAGAAAAGGATGGATACCGATATACAGAAGAAGAAATTATGGAATTACAAGTGAGGTACGTCGAATTAATATGAATAACCAATGGATTGTACCTTACATTCCCTATTGGTTGATGAGATATAATTGTCACATTAATGTTTTAAGTCTGCTCAACAGTTACAACGATAAAAAATATATATAAAGACCAGGATGATTGTGGCGTATATGTAGAATATTACGATGGAAAAATTCATTGATGAAATCAGAAGCTTCAAATATGCACGATAGGTCTCACTACAAGAAGCAACGTGGAGAAAATATGAGTTTAACCTAACTGAATTGCAACCGGCAGTTATCAGCCTACAATTGCATCTTCCAGGCAAAGAATCAGGTATTTAACAATTTTAGGAAAAATAAGATTTACTTGAACAGTTTCTACCCTTGATAGAACATCATTTTAGGTTATACTGACTGAACTATATGTAGTGTGCTATGGGAAGAAGTAAAATCTATGAAATATCGTGCAATGAGACTTTGTACAACAAACTATGCTTACAATGTATTTCAAAACGTACACTATAGACATGGAAGCTCACAATTTTCGTTATAGAGAGTTCCCCAAGCATTACGTATAGAACTTACAATCCAAAATATGGAAAATAGAAAATCACACAGTCAATGGCTGCATTAATATTCGTAACACAATTACAATTACTGTGCAAATTAACTAATCACACAAAATAAAGATACTAAATGAATCTACTCAATATCACAACAAATCCTAGAGAAGGGGAAATGTATTATGAAACACTATTATTGAATTACGTTTGAGGAGCCACTTTATTGGAAACTTACTTATTCTTCATGGAAAGCAGTGTGAAAATTTTAAAGAGACAGCCAAAGAAAGATGGCTATGAGAATAGAATAACATCATTGCAGAATTTTTACGCAAGGTGTCACCTTCAAGTTGCTAACATCACCTCCAAGTTTTTTTGCAACAATCGTAGGTAATTGTAACCCACTAGATGTGAGAAGTCTATGGGACACATATTATAGCAATATGTGTGAAGACTTTTAAAGGCAACATTCCACTACACCTGAGACACAATACTAATGTACCTTGAAAAGTATTAATTAATACTTGGAGAGTATGGGACAAAGTGTTGACAAATATGACATACAACAAAGGAAACAACAATTACATCAAATAGACCCACATGACTGTAGATAAATAATAGAAGAAAGGAATTTCAAGGTGCCAGTTAAGGATGCAGCCGCCAAACCCAAGTTGAATGAACAACAAACACAAGCTTTCAAAACAATTCTAGAAAGGTCTATTCAGAAATAAATGGTTTTATTTTTTGTAGATGGGCTTGGAGAACCAGGAAAACTATCTTATATCAGGCATTACAGACCAAGGTGAGATAAAAAGGTATGATAACATTGTCTTATGAAACTATTGGTGTGGCAGCAACACCATTTCCTAGAGGATGCGACACACTCCAGATTTAGAATACCCCTACAAGCAAATGAGACTACTATGACACATATGTCGAAATAAGGAGGCGAAGGAAAACTAATTAGATAGGAAAAACTAATAACATGGAATGAAGCACCCATTGAAAAATTTAAGAAGATTCAAACAGTCGACGCAAGCTTTCGTAATATAATGGATAAAATGCACCATTTGGAGCAAATGTCATGGTATTTGGAGGCAATTTTCGATAATTACTTCCTGTTGTACAGTAATGTAAACGAGACAAGACGGTAAAGAAAGTTTTAGTAAGGTCGTATTTGTGTCCTTTAATGGAAAAGATACAACTGTCGACAAATATGCTAGCAAGAACATAAAAAAGTTCATCTTAATATTATAAAGGAACTTCACATTATGCCTATCTTCCACACAAAAAGATAATCAACCTTCAATTCACTACAATAAAGATCACAATCATACTAAGAAGAAGAAGTAAGAACCTCTACTGTAAGTGGATCAAACCACCATACAAAGCAATCCTACTATACTAAGCAATTGAATCAACTCACCCTTCTCCATATCACAAATTACCATTAATCGACTTCCAATACTTCCAATCATGACAAGAGAACTTACCCATCGTCGCCCATAAGGCCAAGATCACAAACTCATATTAAATCCACAATTCATCATATATAGAGATATATAAAAATAAGGATCAATACTATAAATCAATCTAGTTACAAATCTATCCGTAGTCAAATGATAATTGTCAAACCCACTTTACAAGAAAAAATTAAGGAATTATAGGGATCATAGGTTAATGGATTCTTAAAATTTAATAATCAATTAAACCATAATATATTCATAATAATTTGTTTGAAACCATTTAATGCAAGAACCCACGAGTTTTAGGAAGAAATGGGGTTTTGATAATCTTTTGGAAACTTAAAATCTATTGAGAATTTTCTTTAGAGTTATATCTAACCCTACAAAAAGAGTCACACTACCTTAATATTGAGAAGCCCACGAAATTGAAGAAGAAAGCATCGATAACCTTGAATCCAAGCTCCATTTTGACTCTAAGATTCTATGGAGTTTTGAGAGAACTTTTGGATGGAAAGGGATTTGAATTATGAAGAATAAAGTCTAATTCTAGGCTTAAATGTTTAATCTAACTAAAATTACCCTAAATAACCTAAATAAGCGTCCCCCCCACCCACCCCACATTTATTTAGACAAGGGTGGAATTTACCAAACCAAATTTGGTTTGGTCGAGACATCTGCAAAATTTGCAGGTGGCTATTGATGGCCACCATTGATGGACCATAGACAGATTGAAGACCCATCCTAGTCATCCTTCAATGGCGATTGAGGGTGTTCAAATGAAGCTAAGGTCCCAAAAACTAAGTGTCAGCCTACAGAGTCCATTGATGCTCATTAAATGGTGCTCGTTAGTGGTTGTTGTCTTTTGATAACTTTTGGGTCAATAGCTGTGGGTCCTCCTAAGGGACCCGTAGGTTGGTTATTAGGGAGTCGTAGTTGAACTTTTTTATTTTAATTATGACCATCTAGATGCTAGGGTAACCATCAATCATTTTAGACTCCGAATGACACACCAAAACATAAATAACATAATAGAACACACTAGCACACAAAGGGCTAGGTTTTAATGCCTTGGTCGTCCTTTGATGTTTGACCTCAAAACCAATTATTCTAGATCTTAGAATCTATTTATCATCAATTTAGCAAGCTGATAAATCAAGGAACCCATGTGAAGAATTAGTGCACCCTATTCCATTTTTGGGGTCTTATAATTTCGTAATAACACTTCGGCAAACCCAAAGAATGAGGTCAGAGTGAGGACATGCATTGTGTCACGACGTTAAATAAGGAGATTCTTGGGAGGAACACCAAGTTTTATTTATTTTCTTTTCCTGTATGGAATAATCATGTGTTAATTGTTTAGGTTGACGTGTAAAATGTGTTTTTAAAGTGAAGTTTTGCGACCTAAATATCCAGTCCACGACTCATCGAAGAGGTTGGGAGCCCAATTTGACCAACTGTTGCACTCAAGAAATTCTATGGTTGGGGTCTATAAAACTCAACAAGCCAATGAATTTGTCGGCGGATCGCCAAACCGATTGGGGAGCACGACTTAGTCACTCGTTTAGAACCCTACATCAACTAGAGCACTTGTAAAACTTGGCGAGGTTAGTTACCACACAGGTTGTCGTTGACTGTTTTGGCGAGCAAAATTAATGTCGTTGAAAGGGTGAGAACTTGACGGTTTTTAAGGCTAAATCTTTAAATTTTTATAATCTTTCACATTACTTCACTTATTATCTTCCAAAACACACACTTGCACTACTTATTTCTATATTTTTGCATTTGACACTCATTAGTTTTTTATTGTGTGTTCATTGTTTGAAATCGTTGTCGGATAGCATTTAAAGTATCGTATTATATATTAAAGGTTTGTTTTTCAAATCCCCGAACTTACATACACTGATTTTACTAAATTGTAATTAGTTATGTGTGTTTCTCCACTTTAAATTTATGTTTTGTGCTTATGTGCCTTTTTTAATTTCAATAATCATGCCCAAACAGCCTAAGTTGGCTATTTATCAAATTTTGTGCATTATAACTAATCAATTTTGTTGTGGGATGTGCTAAATGGTTGTTGGGTCTAGTCGGGTGACATCTAAGTAATCCATAATTGTGTAAATGACATATTTTCTATGATGATGGAGTGTTTGATATCATTCCTAAGGGTGTAAGTTGTCTAACGACCAACTTTGGCAAAATCGGGAAAAGATTGAGTAACCCTAGGGCATAGGAAATATGGGTTCGAGTCTAATCTAATAAGTGTTTGTTTTAAATTTGCTTTTGAGGGTGGCGAGTTTTATTTTAAAAGTTGGGGTTGAAAGTAGGAATATTGAGAAGTTTGGTAAATTAGGTGTAGCTCGCCAACAACTTTGCAGTTGGTCGAATCTCCCTTAATCGTCTTTATTTTCATGGTTTTGTTATGTTTTGGTTCTATAACTTTCGGGAAAAATCCTGAGTTCCCCGAGTGCAGTCAGCGACTCACCAAAAGTCTTCTTCGATCGCCCCTTTTGCTCCCCTAACCGTTAAAATGCTCCATAACTTTCGACGGGCTTTTCTGTGCTCACCAAACTTTGTCGTCCATTCGCTGAAATGCCCCTTACATCGCCAATATGCCAATTTTCTCAAAATATTTTAGTCAAACCTTTCGGGGATCCTGATCTGGTTAACTAAAGCTATTCAGGGACTAACCGATATGTTCAGAGAGTATGTCTACAACTAGTTTTCAACAATTTTTCTTGAAAGTTTCTAAACTTTCAACTACGTTTTTGCAGATATGGCTAGAACCAACCTCGACATGACGCCCTGTGAAAGAGCACAGTACATTATGATCAATGAAGGGCATCAAATCCTTCGAAAAGGGAAGACGACTGATGAATTCACGATTTGGAATCATTTAAGGGCTATATTTTTGTATATTTAGTGTCCTCAAATGCATATTGTCTCAATTACTAATGAAAAACATTAAGTTTCAGGAATTTAGACTTGGACGGCATGAGGATTTCTTTATCCATTAGGTAAGTCGCCACATGGCCTTATTCTCGCCTAATGTTCAAGTTTATTGAGCCTTGATTGCGAGGATCAAAAAAGTGGTGAAAAGTAGTAGTCTCTGTATCGCCGAATAGTTCTACGGTTAAGTAGTATATCGCCCAATGATCCAGAACGCAAAGATGTTAGAGGCTAAAACAAGAAAGCGATGGAATATACCAAAGGGCGGATCACCGAGTTGATTTGTAATCACGACTAACTACGCCGAGTGATCCTTCGCACAAAATATTTTAACAACTATAAATACATTTTTAAATTCTTACTTGTAAATATAGACATTGTGTAGCCAAATGGATTTTTCGTAATTCTTGTTTTAGTTCTTAGAGTTTTTGGCAAATATTATTCTTGAACTTTGAAGATTTGAAGGTTTCCAACTCCAAGATATTTGAAGTGTGTATTGAAGACTTTTCATCTTTTACGTATGTACACATTTTCAAACATCTTTCTGTATCGATTTTTATCGCTTTATTATGCCTTCTAAAACCCCAATTCTTGTGGTGTGATTATGTGAATATGGATTGAATATATTTTTGGGTCTTGATAATTATTAGTTAATTTTTTGTTTAAATGTGATTTAATTCAGTATTTGTGTATGTACGTAATTGGAGTGTAGTTGCAAATATATTTTGATCTTCATGTTTTTTTTCTCGAGAAAAAGGTTTTAAAACCAAGACTACTGAATTGATAGCCTGCGGTTATTAGGTTGTCATGGGTTCACCTCAAAAGAGTGAATCGTAAACCCTCTGCCGCACATTCATGTCGAGTGTGTTAATGGTCTAAGGTTAAGACTGCATGTAATTGCGGCTTATCGATGTTCCACAGAAACAAACTTGGTTCGGGGTAAATTGCTCAGAGAGAATTTACCCACACTAAAGTCTAGCTTAGTCGCAAATTGATGGTGATTAACTATCAATAACATTTAAAATTATTTATTTTATCCCATATTCCTATCATATCTCATGAATCCCGTCTCCTTATTCATATGTTTATTATTATTCTTTTAGTTGACAATTATCTATAAAAACCCTTCAGATATTTAAAACATGTTTCATCCCTTTCAATTTAGTATAATTTCATTTGTATATGTCTTTTAGCTATGACTAACCTTAAATGATTTGTGTTTGGCTATTAATTCTCGAAATCACTCCATGTGTGAACGATCCCAAACCTTGGTTGGGTTATATTACTACTCGCGATCGTTGGCACTTGAACTTGAAGTTGTGTCCTCATAAACGAACTCAAAATTGTGGCACTGCCACGGAGTGGTGTGAGTTAAGAATATTTAATTACTTTGAATTTTGTTATTGTTAGTTATTGTGAAACTTACATCATTTCTAGTTGGTGGTTGAATTGCTTGATGAACACATAAATTGAGCATAGATGGTGGAAGAGTTGGCCATATGGCTGAAGCGAATCAAGAGATGGATGAGGGTCATAATTTTGCCCCACTATTAACTCAACTAGACGATTTGGACTAGAAGATAGAAGAGGTTGAAGTCTAGTGCAAAAGAAAAGATAGGGACATACCCTTTCAGGGAGGAGAAAGCATAAGGACAATGAGAACAGGCATGTCAAAGATATGCTTTTAATTATTCTTCAAAAAGTCATAGAACAAGATAGAATGTTGGAGGAGTTGAGGGAGAATATTTTTGTGCTAAATCAGATGATTGGCTCCCTCTCAAGACCTATCCAGCTGATTGAATCCCTCATAGGTCAAGTACTGCCTCATTTCTTCCTGAAGTAATAGGAGGGCTTGCCTAGTGTTACTATGGCACACCCCAAGAATGAGGTTTGAGTATGGACTTGTGTCGTGCAACGATGTTAAGAAACGATTTTCTTAGGATGCAACCCAAGACCCTTTAATAACGTTATTCTTGTTTTTTGTAAATAATTGTTTATCAATGGTGTAGATAAAAGTGTGCAAAAGTGTTTGTAAAAGTGTAGGTTCACGAACTAAAGATCTAGTTGGCGTGTCTTCGAAGGGGTCGGTGATTCCAATTTGAATCTCCGTTAAGCCTAATGAGAATTTGGATATGGGTTCTATGAAATTTGGGGAGCTAACAAAAACTTGCTGAGTCGCCGACTAATTAGGAGACCACGTTCCAACGCGGTGTTTGGACCCCTACAATATCTAGAGGTACTATATAACTTGGCCAGGTAAGTGACTACTTTGCATGTCGTCGAGTGGTTCGGTGAGCACAACTAATGTAGCTAAATGAGTGAAACGTGGACGTTTTTTAAGGAGAAAAGGTTAAAAAGTTTCAAATCCTTCACTTTTACTCACTTTCTATATTCACAAACTCACACTTGTAGTTTAGTTCCTAACACATTGTATAATCTCTATTATTTTACTGCTTGAGAAGTTGTCGGATTTGAAATACATTGCCGCCTAGCATTTCAATCTTGCTTTTATCGGCATTAAAGGTTGGTTTCCCCAACCCCAAGTTACTTTTTGAGAATTTTTGTGCTTTTTTGAAAATAATCTTATCACATTGTCATGTGTTGGTCCTCTCTGATAGGATTAAGTTGTTGATTTCCTGTTTTAATTTCAATATATGTATCTTATTATGTAGAATGTTGAAATATCATTGTTTATGTATTGAATTTGATTAAATCTTTTGGGATTGTACTTCGGGGTAAGGGATCCTACCTAAATTTAACTAGTGCATGGTAGGATTTTTTTTAGGGTTTCATTGTTGAATTCCGGTAGTTGGATTGAACGTAGGCATGTTAGGTTGTTTGACAAGATGGTTCAATATCGCCAAACCACTCGACGGTTCGCCAAAGATCTCAATCTCTCCTTTAATTTCATGTGTCACTTGTATTTGGGTTCAGTAACTTTCAGCAAGAAGCTGAAGGTTGCCGAAGGCACTCGATGGATCGTCGAAACTCTTCTTGATCGCTCTTTGTCTGCACCCATCTATTCTCTCTGCACTAAAATTTCTACAGACCGTTTTAACGAGTCTTTCTACAACTTATTTGCAGCACGCAGACCGTTTTAACGAGTCTTTCTACAACTTATTTTCTATGATTCCGTTTGATTATTTTCTAACTCCTTATCAAAACTATAAAGATAGGGCTAGACCAAAAGTACCTGGGATAATTCTGCCACCCCGAGATTTAAGAGAAAAAAATATCAAAATGAATGAAGGGAGGTCAAATTCTCACAAGAAGATAATACAAGAACCTCAACCTGGAGACAAAGGAAATAACAAGAGGTCCTGCTCTAACAAGAAGATTTCGTCCCAAGGATTCTTTATTCATCATAGGCTTTGGGATTTTATGAAACTGTATATATTTTTCTTGCATATAGGCCCTTGGAAGACTCTAGTATAACCATTCTCCCTTATGAGGCGACCCCGAGCCTGTTGACCATATTTATATTGATGCACGGGGCACTAATTCCTATATAGACGGAGCGACTATGTAGAAAGGATGACTTATTTACCTTCTTCTATGTCTTACCTTATTTCACTATTGATTTTATTTCATTTGCATTTGAGGATAAATGACTTAATTTGTTGAAGGGTGAGGCTCACCCTTTGTGTGACTATTGATGTTTGATTTTTTCTTAATATATTAGTGTTATGAATTTACTTGTGTTTTAACTTTGTTGTTATAGATGTTTGAGCTTATGGATCCTTATGCTTTCCTTGTAAATGAATTAACCCATCCGAAAAAAATTTCCACCTCTTGTATTTACTAGAATGTGGTTGTCCTTTGTCAAATTTGAGTCTCGGCTTTATTCAATAGTGATTACTTCGATAGTGCTCACAATCGAACGAACATGAATGTGCAGCTACGATAAGTCCAAATTAATTTGCATAGACAATATGTGAACATTTAGCATCTCTTTGTGATTAACCAAGTCAAACTGAGTTTCTTGCAATGAACATTGTATACCAGCAAAAGTGTGTAGTCTTGTTTGACTTTGGTATCAATGCCTTGTGTAATGAGAATATTTTAAACCATGCATGATGACACCTAGAATTTTTCCCGTTGGTTTTGTTGACTAAGTGATCTGATTTCATGATATAATCTTAGTAAACTTTGAAACGTGTGTACAAAATTGACATTTACCTGTTTTGTGACCTACCTTGTGAGTGTGCAAACCTCTTTTGAACACCCATTGAGCTTTAGCTTCCGTTGGAATAAACATGATGAGAACATGACCTTTCTTAATCCACTACATATAATCCTTTTGATTTTATTTTTGATGAAATAGCCAACATACTCCAAAATCCTCTGTTGGGGTGTGGTTAAAAGAGAAGGCATGTCAAGAAGTGCAAGAAAAGTCTCCTTTAACCCATGGTTTTATAAATATTGAACCCCTCCATACACAAAAATAAAAACAAAGAGAAACAGAGATGAAAAAAAAGAAAAAGAAATAATTGTGGAATAATGTTATGAAAATGCAAAAATAAATGGGGTTGACGAACAATCCATGGAAAAATGAATAATGGTATGACTTATGATCACAAAATAAAATGATGAAAGAAGAGAAAATGTTATGAGAACCACATTTCATGACAATAAAAGTCAATGCTTTGTTTCTGAATTCATATACTTTGATATCAAGGATTTAATATCAATTACTAACATAAAATAATCATTTAAGGACACTAAACCGATAAAAATAAATCCATAAATGAGTCCAAATCAAGGACTCATCATTGTGTTGAATTGGTCTTTGCATGAGTAAGTTGAGTCTTGTTATTTGCTTTAATGATTGTGTTTTGTGTAGCATTTTTTGAGACATCCTTTTTGAACTACTGAACTTGATTTTCACTTGAGGACCTTCAAAAGTTTATGTTAGGGTGTTAATAAGTATGATATGTGGACTGATTGATGGAAAACCCTTGATTTCCATGTATATGGATCGAGAAACAAAGTAAGGACACTTATTTGCAAAAAAAAAAAACTAGGCTGAAAGAATAAAGAAAGGAATGTTAGTTTAAATTCTATGTACAAGCGGTTTTAATCATTAATTCTGGTGGAATTGAAGAATTGTAGTTGGAAATATAGTATTGCCTTTTATGTTATTGTCCTGCTCAGATTAGAGGTTTTAGAACTAACATTTTTCATTAATCATCGTGAGAAGTGGGTTGACCTATGCTTAGATCTAGAGAGTGAATCCTAAACCTAATTCCACACATTAATTTTGAGAGAGTGAATGTGTTAAGGTGTGGCTTGTTCTTAATTTGCATGATTGTTGATGTTCGAGAGAAATCAACTTGATTCGGGGTAAAATTTTTGAGAGAAAGTTTATCTCCTTTATTTTCTAGGTTACTGACTAATATTTATCTATGTTCTATCAACTGCAATTACATATTTATATGCATTATCCTATAATAAAATGACATCTCAAGAACCCGTCTCATTATTGTTACTTCGTATTATTTGTTGTTGTAGTTGATAACTAAAAACAGAACCCCCTTATTTGACATATCACCTCTAATTTGGATAATGTTTTTTTATTTGATAAATTTTATTCCTATGAGTGATTTGACCATGTTCATACTTCTTAGTTTAATTTAAAACATGTATCCATCTCTATGGGATTCTAACCCAAATTATGGGTTATATACTGACTAATGATCACTAACTGTTAGAATTGGGTAAAGTATGTTTGAAACATTAATCAAGGTACTCAGCTTCACAGTTTTGGAAGTCTTTTCTAAATGGTCTTGGCATTAAAGTTAAGTTTAGTATGGACTTTCATCCACAAACTGATGGGCAAGCGGAACGAATGATCCAAACATTCGAAGACATGTTAAGGGCTTGCGCAATTGATTTCAAGGGAAACTTGGATGACTATTACCATTTGATTGAATTTGCCTATAATAACTACAATTCTAGTAATTGTATTGCTTTGTTGGCTCTTTATGGAAGGAGGTGTAGATCACATATCGGACGGTTTGAGGTGGGCGAGGTTGTTTTAATAGGGCCCGACATAGTTGGTGAGGCTATAGAGAAGAATCGTCTCATTAGAGAGAGGTAAAGAACGGACAAAAGTTGACAAAAGTCTTATGCCTATGTTAGAAGGAGAGACCTTGAATTTGATGTGCTTTATTGGGTTTATTTAAAAATCTCACTCATGAAGAGTGTGAGGAGGTTTTGTAAGAAGGGAAAACATAGTTCTTATTTTTTAGGCCAATACAAAATTGTGAGGCGTGTTGGTAAGGTTGCATATGAGCTAGATTTGCCAAAATTTGTTGGCATCGGTGCATCCATTTTTTCATGTCTCTATGATGAAAAAAGTTAGTTGGAGATCCAACATCCATAGTCCCCGTAGAAGGATTGGGAGTAAAAGTGAACCTTTCTTTTGAAGAAGTTTCAATTGAAATTTTTGACCAACAAGTTATATAATTGAGTAACAACGAGGTTGCTTACGTGCAAGTGTTATGGAGAAACTACCTTGTTGTGGGTGCTAATATATCTTGAGGTAATGAGCTAGTCTTGGTTGTCTCTTATTTGAAGTCATTTGTGTTTTATGTGTTTCCACGATTTCCTTATTTTATGTATGTTCATGTAAAAGCTTATGTTTTGAAAGCAAATGACTTTGATGATTTATTTTCCTCAAGTTGTTTTTTATTGAGTATGAGATGCTTATGGACTTCATGGGATGAAGTGGAACATGCCTTAACGTGTATAGGAAAATTCCCCCTTAAATATGTGTTTTTGGTATAAATTGAATATAAGATACAAGATATTGTGTTGATCATTATTTTTAGGTTGGAGATGATGGTTCCTCCTTGAATGTGAAAGTTTTGAAAATTTTGGACACATTGGGTTGCTATATGTAATTTCAGCTCCCTTATGATGCATTGAGTATGTATAGCTAGGAGTCAATGTTACCTTATTTAGACAAAATTTGTGCGAAATGGGTTTCTAGTTAGATTCCGTTTGTCCTAGTGATGCATAGATCTACATTGGAGGATGAATGTTCCCAAGGGTTATAATGTAACACCCCAAATTATTTTGCTAAGGAAGAAATTTCCTCACTTATCCAACTTCAGAAAGTAAAGTGCCATCGCCGAGTAACATGGTGATTAGCGAAGGTGAACCACCATTTCCTAATGTCCTTTCCCATGGCTTAACTTACTGGAAAATGGGAGATCCCGGTTGGAGCTCGCCATCTAGGTTGGCAAGTAACAGAAGTGATTTCCCCCATTTCCAAGTGGTCTGCCTACATGAAGTGATCACTGAATATTCAGGCGAATTTAAGAGTTCATGCGGTGAGTCTCCAAGTTTTCTTGGCGAGCTACAATGTCGATCCCTTGGCGCGCTACAATGTCGACCCCTTGGTGAGCTACAACATGAAGGCCCTTAGTTTTTTAGTTAGTATTCTTTGTGTCTTTTAATAGTTTTCTCAATGCAATACTGCGTCATTTTACTCTTAACCTAGATATATTTGCATTCTATTCCCAAATTTTCCCCAACACAAGTCATTCTCTCAAGAACAAAAAATAAAACCCAAGATCTTCCTCTCAAATATTTCTCTTTCTAGAACTTGATGAAGAAAAAGAGTTCAAGCTAGGGGCAAGGTCAAGTCTCCAATGTGGGATTTGTAATCAAGGTATGATGGATTTTAATCCATGGGGTCATTTGTCCCATGGAGTCCCCTAGAATTCCTCAATTGTGAAGTTTAAATCCAAGTTCTAGTTAGGTTTTCTTTCATTGTTGTGGGTTATGATGAATGTTGATCCAATTGAGTGGATTATGATTGTTTATGGTTTAATAGGTAGAATTACGTATATATTAGATTAAATTGCATGTACCCATGCCTATTCTATGTTTCTAACCTAAAATTTATCAAATTGTGTTTTGTAACTTGAAGGGAATATGGGTTTAAGTCACATCCGGGTTTACCCCCCAAACATAACCGGCGTCGTCGTCCTCTTTGAGGACTTAGACTAGCCTCTTTGTTTACATCATTACATTCATTAGTCAAATTTAGCAAAAAATTTAGAACTTTTAATTACTTATACTTTGAGGTTTACATAGACCTATACATACATAACATATATATATCGAGTATACATAGACCCTTCGTATAGGAAGATTACATAGACTTCTACTCTTATTGCACATAAGAATATATATAATATAGAACATAGTCTTTAAAGATTGTCTCATCTCTTAACCATCTAACAGGATTAGCGATTTGGGCATAGCCCATCCATCAACATAGCCACATATAGGCTTGATACAATCCGTACTCAAATGAAAAGAGATAGAATATAAGATTCTTAGATCTAAAACAACAACATAATCTCGATATTGGCATCGTCCTCGAAAATTGAGGACCTACCCCTACTTGGTTGATCAAAGATCCACGCCTTCTTAAAGTCGCCTTCCAAAACATTTAAACGCCCAAACCTTAAATTTTGGGCAAAAAGAAAGAAATGGGGTTAGTATGCCACTTGTACTATCTATGAGACCATATGCACACATACTTTCATATTATGCCAAGAAAGAGGAACATCTATCAAAACATGCTATTTTATTATAGGAAAAGCCTTATATATAATCAAGGAAATCATAAAAATCAAAATGGTATATTCATCAAGTCAAAGAAAATAACATCCTTGTCAACATACTTTAACCCATAATCCAATATAACCCTACGATCAAGTAATTACATCACAAGCATGGATAAGAGTTCATCATATCATAATTAAGCAAGACTACTACCCATGAATCCTTATAAATCCAACAAAGTTCAATAACCAAGCAAAGACCCATAACCTTACATAATCAAGTGACCGAACAAGAATCATAGCTAATATTCAACTTCACATAACATAACCTTTTAGGGATATACAACATCATACTTTTAACAACATAGACCAATTATATGTTCATATGAGTATCAATCACCATATAGTATCATTTGCATGTAAAGTCATCATACTATCATCGTTTGCATTCATTATAGTATATATACATAATATCAACCTTCTAAAGCTTCCATCAAGGAAAAATAGTGCAAGGCATAGGTAGAGTCCCATATCCCTACCTAGGCTAAGTCAAACCCCTCAAGTCACCTTAGTTTATCCTCATTTTTTAATTTTAATTTAGGGAGAACATGCCTTAACCGACATAGACCACAAGAGAAAATTGTGGAATATGGTGTTGTTAAACCTTACACTAATGTAAGGTGGTCTACCGGCCAAAGTAAGACCAAACATAAACCTAGCTTTCTAGGTGTACACATCATCTTATCTTAACAATATAAACCAACACATATCCATGAGTGAACTAATTAAAATATAGTATCAACAATGTGCAAGTTCATCATATACATGTCATATAACATTATAAGCATAATCATACATAAGAACATTTTCCTAAGACTCCTCTCAAGGCTAACTAGTTCAAAGCTTAGGTAGAGTCCCATACCCCTACCTAGACTAAGATGGACCCTTTAGGTTATCATAGTTAGAGTTCAATATTTTAGTTTATTTTAACTTTTGGGAACATCATGCCCTAACCTACGTAGACCACATGAGTTAATATGGAATCCTGTGTCATAAAACCCTACACCGAAGGAAGGCGGACTACTTGCCAAGGTAGTACCAAAACATGAAACACAAGAACTACGTGGATCCACTAGCTAGTATTCTTATATGGGGAACATAGTTAAAAAAACTAGGAGATATAGTTGGGAACCTCTTTATGATACATCCATTTTAGTCTCCAATCTAAAGAGTACATTAGTGATCCTACCTTCCCTATGTTGGAAGGGACACTCCTCACTCTAGTTCACTTGGTGCTAAGCTAGAGTCCCCTTTTGAAATGTCTTTAAGCCTTTATTATCAATGATAGCTTAGTTTAGGTCATAGGGTCTATTCATTGTATAACATCATCATCATAGTTCAATAAGAATTGTATGAGTATAATCCTTTCATCAAAATTCATGTAAATGAGGTTAGCACATTTTCATTTTTATTCATAATAAGTCACATTGGTAATCATCACCATCCTTATAACATTTATATCTTAATCAAACTCACAATAATAATCAAGACATTTCAATTCAACATCATACCACCCTACCAATTCTAATACAAGCCATACTCTAACACAACATCATGACTTAATAACAATTAACCACGATTTGAAATAAAGGATAGATCATAAGAACTACCAAGTCTCCTTTATAGTTCATCATCATGGCATTACCATAAACCCTAAATTCTACACAAATTGTGTATACACAATCATAAATAAATAATAACCATGATAAAAAGACTAGAAGAAACACTATATCACAATTCAATACTAGATTATAGCTTAAGACAACATACTTAGGTCAATTCATTTCCTAACCTAGATCATCTTCTCAATAACTAGCATGAAAGACTAAAATTCACTCTAACTTGTTCATAATTAATATAAAAACATCATCTAATAGTAATTCAGCCCATAACCAAGTTAATTGAATCAAATACAACCCAATTCATCTCAACTCAAAACCTAGGGTTAAGGGTTAAGAGTCATCTTCGACAAACTAGACCAAACCATCAAGATATATAATAATTAGGTTAGAATATATGTTAATAAATTCATATTATTAAATAGAAAACATAAAAAAACCAATTCACTAACAAAATTTTTGAGATTGAGAAAGACCCACATGAAAACCCAACTTTTGAAAATACATTGAAGGAACCCTTTGAGTAAAGAGGTCTCAAAGGTGAATAAGATCCCATACCTCAACGTTTGATGAAGATTTGATGGTGAAATCGTCCCTTTACAGACCCAATATCCCTCCCCTAGCTAGTCTTCAATGGTGTCTTCCAATAGAGAGAAAAAGAAGGGAGAAGGAAGAGAGTTTTGTTTTGAGAGTTATAATTCGACTAATGGGGTTGGGATCTTTTCATGGGGGTTAATTAAGTTTACTATTCTTCCCTTAATACCTAACTAACCACAAAACCCTTTAATTAATTAGTTAAGACCAACTTAAAAACGTGCAGAAAATGGACCCTTACAGACCAGACCCCAATCGACGGTTCGTTTTTGAGTCGACCGTCACAATGCCCTTCCGTACTGAACATATGTCGTTCTTATGAGAGACTATGCAAATGGATCCCTTCAAGGAATTGTATATGTGTTTATTGATATTTGTCAATGATGCACTGTCGATCCACACACATATCTTCGATGCCCTCTCATGGGTGCACACTGTCCGGGGAGTTTTTAACTCAACTTGCAAGGGTCCTCCTTAAGGGACCTTGGTTGGTACTTGGGGAGTCTTACCTGGATGTTTCAACAATTAATTGACTTTAACGCATGTTATTCACCCTTCCACCAATTTTCATAGATTTATGACTCCTAAAAGCTAGTCAAATACGTTAAGGCACCCCCCTAGTACCTCCTAGAACTGGTTTTCGGACGTCATGGATGTTGTTGGACGTTTTGGATTGTAGAATTCCTAATTTACTTCTAAACACTAAAATAGGCCTTAAAATAGTCTCTAGACATTACGAAACTTATGTAAGGCTTTAAGACATGTCTTGGATTTTCGAAATGTTACATTATCCCCCCTTAAGAACATTCGTCCCCAAATGACACTAAAATTCTTTAGAAGAAAGGGAATAGACTCAAGACTAGCAGCCCAAAAAATAATAATACATATCAATATCAACCGTACCTTTTACACAAGGCAATTCAAAACATCAATTACCACACATAAGGATCAACATTATATTATGAGGAATATCCTTCTCAGAATAATAAGAGCTCAACATGGCATTTATAAGTAAATAATGTCAAAGTTCAACTTACCAACATGATACATATTATTTCATAAAGACTCACCATACAAAAATGCCCAAGATAACTCAAACATGCTAACGAGCAAAATTTCAAGTTCAAATGCACAATTTCACAACGACTCACTGTAACATTATCTAAAATGCATCTTTTGAAAGACTTTACTCAATATCAAGGCAACTTAATTTTACTCATTAATTTCATTAGAGTAAGAATTACTAACCTTAGATATCAAATAGATGAGGGTAACAGGACTTCATGTCAGCCTCGGCCTCCCATGTTGCACCCGCAACTAGGTGATTCTTCCATAACATCTTTACGGAAGCCACCTATTTGTTCCTCAACTGCTTGACTTGACTATCAAAAATTTGAACCTGAACTTCCTCATAAGAGAGGTTATCCTTCACACCAAGACCCTCAGTAGGAAGAATAGACTCGGGATGATCGATACACTTCTTAAGCATGGAAACATGGAAAACTAGATGAACCGAAAAAAATTCAATAGGAAGTATTAATTCATAGGCAACCTTACCAACTTTTTGCAAGATTTCATATAAAGAGGACTCAACTTCCCTTTCTTGACAAATCTAACAACCCCTTTCATTAGTGAAATTTTTAAATATACCTTATAAACTTCTGCAAACTCCAAATCCCTTCTCCTATGAGCAGAATAAGACTTTTGCTGACTATAGGCCATTTGAAACCAGTTCCTTATGATATGAATTTTATCCAAAGTCTTATAAACCAAATCTGGACCAAGAAGCGAAGGCTCACCCACTTCAAACAACCCAATAGGAGACTTACACCACTTACCATACAAGGCTTCATAGGGAGCCATGGAGATGGATGAATGAAAACTATTATTAAAAGCAAACTCCACCAAAGGCAAATGACTATCCCAATTTCCCTTAAAATCAATAATACAAGCCGTAAGCATATCGTCAAGGGTTTGAATACTACGCAGCACTTGACCATCCATTTGTGGATGAAAAGCGATATTCAACTTCACCTGAGCACCCAAACCTTCTTGAAATGACCTCTAGAACATAGATGTAAATTGTTCACCCTAATCAGATATAATGGATAACGGAATACCATAATGACACACAATCTCATCTATGAAGATCCTAGCATAATCTTCCACTGAATAAGTAGACTTGACGGGAATAAAGTGAGAGGACTTGGTCAACCTATCTACAACCACCCATATAGAGCCATATTGCCTTTGGGTCCGAGGCAAACCTACTACAAAATGCATATTGATGTCTTCCCACTTCCTAGTAGGAACTTGGGTTTCTTGTAGTCAGCCACCCGGCATTTGATGTTCCACTTTCACTTGTTGGCAATTTGGACATTTAGCAACAAATTCCTTTATGTCCTTCTTCAAACCTTCCCACTGAAATACTTCCCTATGGTCATGATACATTTTTGTCGAACCTGGATGAATGGAGTAGAGGGACCCATGGGCTTCCTCAAAGATATGTTCCCTCAACTCATCTACTTTCAGAACATATAGTCTTCCTTTGAACCTCAAATTACCATCCCCCTAAGGAGAATGCCTCATTAAGCTTGACAAGGGTCGATTTCTTCAACTCCATCAATGATTTATCAAGGTGTTATTTGGACTTCACCTCAACTACCAATGATGACTCAGAGTTATAATGCACCATGAAACCACCATTCGGAGAATCTTCCATCCTCACACCTAACATAGCTAACCTATGAACATCATTCACTAGGTCTTTATTTGCTTCTTCTATATGATAACATTACCCATAGACATATGACTTAGAGAATCTGCAACCACATTGGCCGTGCCGGAGTACTAGAGGACACTCATGTCGTAATCCTTCAACAATTCTAATCATCTTCCATGTTGGAGATCAAACTCCTCTTGGGTAAACACATATTGGAGACTATTATGGTCGGTATGGACATCAACATGGACACCATACAAGTAATGCTTCCATATTTTCAAAGCAAATACCACGACCGCTAACTGAAGGTATTGAGTTGGATAGTTTCTCTCATGAACTTTAAGTTTCCTAGAAGCATAGGATATCACCTTACCATGTTGCATAAGCATACATTCTGAACCCACTCAGAATGCATCACAATACACAACAAAACCCTTTTTACCCTCCGGTAAAGTCAACACCGGAGAGAAAGTAAGTCTATCTTTCAAATTTGAAGCTTCTCTCATATGCCTCCGACCACTCAAATTTCTTACACTTGTGGGTTAATATAGTCAAGGGAGATGCAATGGATGCAAAACCCTCCACAAACCTCCGATAATAACCCGCTAAAGCCAACAAACTCCTAATGTCGGTCGCAGTCAATGGTGTAGGACAATTTTTCACCGCTTTCGGTTTCCTTTGATCAACCTCAACTCCCTCACTGGAAATGATATGACCAAGAAATGTCAGCAACCTCAACAAAAACTCAGATTTTCTATACTTGGCAAAAAATTTATGTTCTTTAAGTACTTGCAACACCACCCTCAAATGGTTCATGTGATCACCCTTATTTTTCGAATATACCAACATGTCGTCACAGAGTACAATTACAAATGAATCTAGGTAACTTTGAAACTGTCACAACATGGAAGCACCCCCTAGAATTAACATGGCATACTGACCTCTCGGAGGTCTTATACAAACCCATTGTTATCATTATCGCATTGACATAGTAAATTTAGCAAAAAATTTAATACTTTTCATAGCACCTCATATGCTAGAAACTTCACTTCATATACATATAAAATATAAGTCATAATACATATATAGATTCTAAGTCTCTTTGCCTCCTTAAATTCAACATCATCAGAATACATTAGGGACACAAACCTTAACAACACATTACATAGCTATACAATATTGAGACACTATACAATAAAGACATAAGTAGGAGATCCTTGGACTTAAGGATTCCTTTCATTGAGCTTGGTAGTCATCTTTCTAGCTCCTCAAATCATGTAGACACCTTTTACTAATCCACAATATACACTTTGTGAATAAAGTAGAAAAGAATGGGATTAGTACAAAATGCATTTCAAAAGTGACATTTTCTTGAAATCGTACTTCTTGCCTTTTTTAGTAAATCTTTATAAAACCTTTAAAGAATAGAATTTATATAATTCACATACTTCATATAATCATATTCAAAGGCGAGAGATTTCATAATATACTTATTGAATTTATTACATATTTGAGTCACTTTACATTGAGCTCAATTCCTTTAACATTAAATTGTTTTCCTCTTTATTCATTAACTTCCTTAGTAACATCTCTAGTGATACTTGGTGCAATACATCACCTTAAGGCCACAAGAACACATACATACAATCTATACAAGGCAACACATACAATCATAGAAGTATAGTACAACATAGACATAGTTAAGTCAATACATTCATCATATAGTCAACAAGATCAACATCATGCATAAAGACTCATATCATGCACATATTCATAACAAGTAGACAAATAGTACAATCTCATGCATAAGGAACACATACATAGTGACATGCATTAGAACACCTTCCTAGAACTTCCTAAGGAGCAACTTGTGCAATGTCTTGATGGGTTCATTACTTCCACATGTACTAAGTGACCTCTGTTATGTCATTATATGTAGGGTTATAGTCATTTATTTCCATTGTTCATTTTAATTTAGGGAAATTATAGGCTTAACTGACATAGACCATGTGATGCTAAACATGGAATCCGGTGTCATAGAACAACACAACAAAAAGAGGTGGTCTACCAGCCAAAGTAGAAACAAATGTGACATAGCTTTCTAGGTGGATCCAATAGCTAGTATCCTATGGTTGCAACATAGTTATGAAACTTGGATGTACATGTGAAAACCCTCTTTATGCCAAGATTAGGCATTGTAGTTATTCACTTATGGAAACTCTATTTATTCCCATTAAGGTATTGTGGTTATCCACCTCATGAGATATATGGTGACCCACATTCCTACCATAAGAAGGGACACAGACTCATATTCAAGTTCACTCGGTGCTAAGCTAAGTTCCCTTTATTGAAAACCTTTATTAACATTATTTTATAAAATGCAGGCTTAAGAGATTCACTCCCCATATGCTTAGCTCATAGGTTATAGATGAGAAGTCCTTTCATCAACCTATATCATGTTAGAAAATCCTTTCACATGGACAAAGCATATGTATTAACACTTATCTAGTTTAGTATACACTTGAGCACACCTTTAAATTCTCCTCTATTGACTAGATCATCATTCATGTGTGTGTGTATGCATATATGTGAGCAAACCTTTCACATAGCACCTTAAATCACACATGTTCATATATAAATGCATAAGTCTATAGGTGATAGACCATATGAACAATCCTTTAATATTAACACATTAAGGCTCTATGCACATTCATACTTCATCATATCATATGCTTAATATCATAGCATAGAAGACATGTTCATTAAATACCCATTCATTCATTTTTATGTACATAGAAACCAAACCTAGGAACTATCCTATCAAGGTGCACATGTGCAAGGCATACGCAAAGTCTCATACCCTTTCCAATACTAGTACACCGATAAAGTCATCCCAGTTAAGGAATACATAACATACTTCACATACATATACTTTACATGCATAGTAGTAGACAATAGTGAATAAGAGTATTACATTTCATTTATACACCATGACCTATACTACTTGTAACATGTACATTGGTCAACATGATCACATAATGGCTATCAACAACCTGTTGAGGCATCCACCCTCTTCTACCATAATAATCTATCAAGCACAAATCACACATTACACAAAATACAATAGGAGACAAGTCAACTTCATATTACACTTAAGACTCCTAACTTGTGCTATTCATGAATTCAAATAGGGGTACATAGGCAAGGGATTATTAACAATTATAATCATCAATGGCATAACCTATACTTTACCCTAACATGGATATACACAAGCTTACACAATAGCCATACAACCGAAATAAAAACTACAACAGGAAAGTAGGCATAAGCTTCACATAATATCATCATAAGCACATGTTCATAGATTCATGAATTAGAATTCATGATCATGGTCAACTCATATATAATGACAATAAAGTAAACAATACCACCATAAGTAGACTATACCACACAATGCGAACTACAATACTATAAGGAAAGTAGAAGAGATGAGCATTCTTACCAATTTCTCACCCTTTGATCATAATTGATGAATACACCTTGTTCATCATCAATTCATATATAAGGAAGTAGATAAATGAACTGAAATCATAAAGGAAACCATGTACAAGTCGCTGCAAGATCATACTATAACATAATACAAGGCATCTCACATGTACTAGGAAGTAGAGAGTCCTAGGTCATCAACTGACTTTCCCTAGTTTAGTTCATCATTCATCATGTACAAATAATATAAATTTAGGGTAGTATAAAAATAGATAGAAATGAAATCTAAATCAAGCTGTATTTACGGTAGAATTTAGATCACATAATGTTCCTTACAACATTTAAACTGTAGGCTAGAAGAACCTAGATCAATTCATGCCAAGTTTTTTTTTCTTTTATCAAAAGGAATTCATACTACAATCCATTAATATCATCAATATAGTGCATTATATAATGAAAATATAATATACACGAAATCCTACTATCATCGCTATAACCTTTACATTACGATGAACATGGTATTTAAGACATCCATAGAGAGTATAAGAATCATAGGCTCAAACATTCATCAATCATGAAATAAATTATTTACAATTCATACATAATATCCAATTAAGACAGTAGATAAAACCATCCCTACACAATCGAATTCACCATTAAATCATCAAAAGACCAACATTACAGTGAATCATGAAAAACTAGACTAAACATGTTCAAATCTTCATAAATTGATTCACATGAGTAATTCATCAATGATTCATCATAAATATACATAATAGGAAGTAGAAATAAGAATATTAATATAATTTAATAGCAAATTGACATGCATAAGATCAAGATCATGAAGCCATACATAGGTTAAAATCGAATTTGTGAAAGATGCATGGGTTGATCATGCAATAAGATTGAAAATAACGTCCAAATCAGTATATGTCAATAAATATAATCATATTAGATTCTGAAATCAATTTAAGAACCATGGTTAATTTGAAGAATGAGAACTTTGATCATGCAAACTCTTTTGAAAACATTTAGATTAACTCTCTAGATCGAAGGATAACTAGAGATGAAGGATAACCATACCTTTATCTACAATAAAATCTCTAAAACTTGATTATTCATACATGGAAGTTCAAGATCCTATCTGTTCTTGAGCTTCACCGACAATAGAGGTTCTAGATAGTTTTTTTGGAGTGAAAAGTCTAATTTGGTGAATTGTATTAAGAGTGTGGTCGATCACGTTTTTACTCCCTTATATACAGCCAAAATTAGGTAAATAATGCCATTATAATCAGGTTAGTACTCGGGGTAAATTTCCCATTCATCCCTTAATTAAAACAAACGCAGGCAACAGGTTGCAGGCAACCATCGACGAAACCATCTACTGGCAGTTGGTCAGTCGACGGGCTGTGCATTGGCTTCCGTCGATTGGTACTTAGCCAATTTTTGGCTTGACACCTTTCCAAATATAAAAACCAATCTACGATACATCACCTACCGGCCGTTCGTTGATAACCTGGCCGTCGTTTGGTCCGTCGATTGACACTGCCTTGGCAGTGTCTCGACCAGCCTTTAGTCCTTCTTGTCGGGACTTTTGCAAGGCACTTTAGAAGTCTTACCCAGACGTTTCCAACGTAAATACAACCCTTATTAGTTTATAGACCTTCCACATATGTTTTACCAGAATCAAAGACCTGCAACTCATCCAAAAAGGCCACGCCCCATCGAGACACACGTTGAGCGTCTTAAGGGCTATCTTTCGAACGCCTTGGACTTTCTTGGTTATGTGACCTCCCAACTTCTCGGAACATCATATACCACATTTAAACATCATTATCAATCATTTTAAGACTTAATAAGATTGTGACACTAAGTCAATAATGTAACAACCCTAAAAATGGATAAGCTAAGTAATGCTTAATATGTCTAGAATGCCTACGATTAGACCAGGTTCACACGGGTTGATGCGTGTAGAACCATACCTCTGAAACCTTACAAAATACAAACCAACTAACTTGGGGAGTTATTTGATCTAGGAATGGTTGGGTCCAGCATTGTAGGGCTCCCGAATATGAAGATTTACACGGATGAGTCTTTACCGTACTTAAAAAGGGGAAATATTATGTTTGGAGGGTCTAGGCGTAAAATGGTCTTTTTTCAAGGTAAGGGTAGTATCTTAATTACCCTAAATATATAATTGATTATTTAATTAGTAAGGTGGAGGGGTATTTTGGGGAGAGAGGGTCGAAAATTAGCTCTTAGAGTGAAGTCTTGCTCCGGGTTCGAACCTTGGTGGAAGCAATGAATTAAATTTTTTTAAATTTAAGTTGGTAAATTAATGTAATTAATTAAAACATATTATTTATTATCTTATTAAAAATAAAAGGGAAATCAGTTTTATTATTTCATAAAAATCTTATTTGACTAAGTCCTAAACTAGACTCCTAAGCCTAATAAAACTCTCACTCTCTCACGTCTATCTCACTTTCACGTTCAATATCTCTTCTCCCATTAACATTTCTCTATGTCAAATAACAAAGATGAACAGAAAATTTACCAAGGTTCTTCACACTTGAAGAACTCACACAAAAATATAAGAAAAACAAATGATAATCAATCATGTAGACAAAGAGAAGGTTTTCCATCGAGTGGGTTGTTGAACTTTCGGTGTTGGACGTGTGTTTGGAGAAGTTTTTCGGCAGAAAGTCAAGGTTTGAACGTCAAAAAGGTATGATTTCTCTTCTCTCTTGGTCCCTTTCCCCAGAGACCCCTTAAGATTCAGTATATTCCGTCCGAAAACAAGGGTTGTTTCCCTGTTGCATATCCCTGTCACTAGCTCCTAATGATTCATAGGTTGGGTATGTTTGCTGGTAGATATTAGGCATGTGTTGCGTTTTCTTGATGAATATGGTCATGTATGTGTGTTTGAAATCTTATAATTGACAACCTATGTGTTCCGAAATTATGTGCATGTGTGCGCAAAAATGTGGCAATGACTAGGTGTTCTCAGGTTAAGGCTAAAAAATTGTAATGTTATGGTTGTAATCTTACGTGCAAAAACTGATGTAAATCGTGATGATCATATGAAGTGTAATGTACCTGAATTGAGTGAGAAACTCTTGGCTAATCGAATCCATGAAAATGCACCTAAAATGTTCGAAATGAACTATGAAATTCCCTAAGAACTAATGTGTAACTTGATGAAAAGATGCTGAAGAAAAACTACAAAATTTTCCAGTTTCAAATGACGACTTTCAGTCAAGTTAAGAGGGTTAAAGATGTTAAAAATAAATTAAAACAAGTAAGGTCATGGAGGATAGAACCCGTGACCTCACAATGTTAAAAACCATGAAAATAAAGAAGTAAAAAGGAATGTGGTGAAGGGGATTCGAACCATGTTTTTGGCAGGAAAATAAAGTATGAATATATGAAATGAGAGGAGTGGGATTCGAACTCACAACCTCTCGTTCAAGCTTAAGGAAAAATGAAAAGAAATTAAGTGCGAGGTGTGGGAATCAAACCCACGACCTCTAGGCAAAAAAGGAGAGTTATATAAAAAATAAAGTGAGGCTATGGGTGTTCGATCCCACAACCTCATGGTCAACTCGAAGAAGCCAAGGAAAAAGAAATTAAAATAAAAAGGGGCTGTTGGGTTCGATCCCACAAACCCTCGGCCAAGAATGAGAAGATGTAAAGAAAAGAAATTAAAAGAAAATGAAGGCGTTGGGGCTTGATCTTAGGTCCCCAAGCCGTGTGGACCAAAATAAAATAAATGAAAAATGTATGTGTTGTCCAAGGGATTCGAAACCGGGTTTCCTTGCCCAAATTCTTTATTGATACATAAATCGTACGTGAATTAAATATTCAAGAATAATGATGCCTACTTAGATCCATATCGAGATCTTGGCATACATACAAGATGCATATGTCTTGTACCACATAATCTTAGGAAGATATGAATCACTTCAACGAACTATGAACGAGCATACGTGCAAAAATAAGTGAACCTAAGATGTATGGACAATGAAATGATGAAATGAACATTGAAATAATGAAATGAACAATTAAATAATGAAATCATGAAATGAACAATGAAATGACGAAACCCTAGAAAGGTTAAGTAAGAGTGTGAAACACACTAATTGGCCAAGTGCATTGGCATATGATGAAATAAACATTCACGTAAAAAGGGGTGAGTAATTATGAAGATCAAATGTGCTAATGTTAATGAATGTGGTGATAACATGATATGAGGCTAATGGAAAAGATGAAAGCAATCTCAATGAGCAAAAGTAAATATTACCAAACGTACTCACGTATGAGAGTGTAAAGTTAATGAAGAGACCAGTCTCTATGAATACTCTAATGAAAGTATTGAGATTAACACACTCAATACTAATGATGAGAGGAGAAATTATCTATCGAGATATGATTTCATTATACTAGAAGTCAGCTTGCATGACCCATGAGTTAAATGTAATGGAACTTTACACTAAGCACCAATAGACTATCTATGAGCGGTGATGCCTTCTTTCAGGAATGGTGGAGGTTCACATAACTCTCATGAGATCAGACTGTCCGATATGCTGGGTATGGGTCTCCTTATATCTCCTAGTCTTCAAACATATACTACCAATATAGGGATCTGGCGGGGTTCAATTCCCATGTACTCTAGTATGTTTTGGGTCATTTTGGCTGGTGATTCCACCTCTTTTCGTTGTTGGGGAGACACTGGATTTCATGATGCTCACACGATCTATGTCGGTTAAAGTTAAATTTCCCAATGAATGAATGAGGTCAGCCTCAAATAATGCACATAAAGAATGAATGATATCAAAGGTTTTGTGATAGGATGATCAAGAGGTGAACTAGACTTAAGTAATGACACTAGGTCATTTTTGATCATTGCACAACTAACCCGATGAAAGTATTTAACTACATCCTAGGTATAGTTGATGTTTACACTAGCCTATGAAAGATATGAAATGAAGTACATATGAATGAATGAAGCAGACTATTTGTTTGTTAAAGAAGGCTCCCTAGTGGAGTCCCCATATGTTGAGCCCTCATTATTGGAAGTCTTAATGTCAAGTTCATGATTCCATGGTCTCATGGCATATGAATGAATGATATGAAAGATGTTATGTGCTATATGCAATATGTTCTATGTTTTGTGCAATATGATTAGTATGATGATGCATGTTACTCTAATGGCATAACTTTCCTAATCCAAATTTGGAAAGCTCACTAACTTTCCTAATCCCATTTTGGCAAGTCCACTGAGTTGACTTTCCATAATCATGTTTTTAAGAAAGAGTTGTTCTTACTCATGCATGTCCTTGGTGTCTGCTTGCATATACCCATACTTGGTACAAGTGTGTACTAATCCCATACAATATTACACTTTTAGGTGCAAGAACAGGTGGACGCTAGAGCCTACAGGTTGACGTTACATCTATTCGGAAGTGGATCTTTCATCCGGACTTTGTAGGCCGTCATGCTTTCGAGGATGTCTACCGTTATTATCTATCTTTGATATAGGCTATAGCTAGTGGATCATGTTCTACTAGTGTTTCTTTCCACTTTTGTTCAGACCTTGTATTGGTGCCTTTTTGGCAATACGTTTAATGCAACTATGAAATGTTTCTTTCATTTGATTATCTCTATATTAGCTGGTTGATTTGTGAACACCTATGATGTTAAGTTTAAAATGTTTAGCATGAAATAAGAAAACAAAAGTTTTAAATTTTCCATTAATATTAACCTAGATAAAGTAAGAATAACGCACGTAGTCTTGTCTGCGAGCTCTAAGAGATCAACGAATCCGGTCTCCTCTGGGGTCTAGATTCTTGTCGTGACAAATAAACACACATGGACACATGAGACACATAGGTGACTAGTCGTCGAACATTTTTGTCGTCCCTTGACGTTCCACTTCCAAATCACTTCAAATTTTACACACTGCCTCTAAACAATATTAAAATCATTATAGGACTTTAGCAACATAAGACAAACATTTTAGGCTCTAGACACCCTATCTAGTTTTGGGGTCTTACAATATCACCCACATTGGAACATTCGTCGTCGAATGACACTTACACTCTTCAATCACAACAAGGATTTCAATGCATCATACAACATTTAAAAACATTTAAACAACATCTAATCATTTTTGCAATCAATGCGCACAAGCAAGCAAAACCATTACACACTTACTCTTTAATGCATCAACACAAAGGCTCTTATCATGTTCATAAGAGGAACATCCTTCTCCTAATCATAACATGGTCATTACTCCTTAATTCATTAAGAGGTCATCTTTCAAGGCCACACACAGGCAGATTTCAACAATACTCAAAACAAGTAGGCACTCATATTTCAATGCACATAGACTTGAGTTAATTGAATCAACAAAGATCTTCATTAGGTAGACCTAGTGCTATGAACCTCATACTCAATCATACCATGCTTAGTGGAGTCCATGGAGGATTGTCGTTCTCCTCAACACACTTACATGTATCATAAGTTCACAGCTAAGCAAGGTACAGGGTCAATCTCCTCTTAAAATGAGAAATTTTAAACTTTTAACCAAGACATGCTCATGATTCCTTCCTAGTGAAGTCCAAATGGTAAGTCACACCAAGCACATCACAACAATTAGGAAGTGATTTAACAAAATATCATTTTCTAACATAGTACTCACCTTCATAATAAGCATATTTTGAGAAGAATCACACACATCATAGGCACACACATGAGCACTTAGCTAAATTTTCTTTCACTTTTCAAGAATTGGCCTACAATTATGCATTCCACACAATAAAAGTCACATAGTTTGTTAGAAACCCAATATATTTCATTTGAAAGAGACTCAACTTTCCATAAACATTAAACCTCACAAGTCACTTCTACAATGCTCCTTATCTTATCTCATAAAGTCAAAATGCACAACTAGCGTATGAAGATGTAATTTAACATGAGAAAACATGGATTTTATCAAAATTTATCTTTCATGCACTTTGTAATCTCCAAAATATCTTCAAAGTAATGTCAATGAATACATACCAAACATATAAGGTCATGCAATTCATACTTTATGCAAAACTCTTATTCATGAACAAGCTTACTAAAAATTCAATAGATTCATGTTCAAGCAAAAATAGAAGGGAAATGATCGAAAATATCTACAATTTTACTACTCCATCACCATCCCCGCCTTAGGGTAAACCCACTAAAGAGCAACTTAACAAAACCTCAAGAGGATCTTAACTAAAAAACTTTCGTTTCCATCATTTAAAACTGATTACAACTTCAGAAAGAATTTACCATAAGTTAACATAAGAACACCAAGGTATTCTAAAACTTCATCTCCTAGACAATTTAACCCCAATTATCAAGTTAGGTCAACTTCATTCAACCACATAAGGTTTTAATACAATACAATAGACATCAAGGTCATACATCATTAGGGGAAACAATATAGGAGACTTAGTCCTAAGGAATCTTTCTTTTCTTTCAACATTAATGTATGGTAACTTCTAGGGCAATCAAACCCACATCATAACCCTTCAAAGATAAGAGCACTACCCTCAATTCTAGGGAAATATCAATTCAATAACATCAAGGGACTCACAACACGATAAGAAGTTAAGAAAAATTCTACAAATCATCATGCCATAAGACTCTCATTCTTTATTCCAAATAGCAAAACTCCTTTTTACATTCATTATCATGCTCATATACATCAATTCTATACACATTTTTACAACATCCAATTAAAGAACAAATTAGTTTATTTTTCAAAAATCTTACAGTGAACTATCTATCATTACGGTGAGCATGTTTTCATATTCCAAAAAAGCAACATTTACGTAATTGATGGGGAAAAAATGATAATATGATATACAAAACTTTACCAAGGTAAGAATATTATCATCACACCTAGGACCAAGTCAATACAAAGGATTCCAATACATACCAGGCAACTTATCAAGACCACATAGATACAAAGGTAAACATTGAACACTTTTAAGTACATATTCTTAGGGTAGCATGGTTCCTAGGTAGTCACTAAGCATTTCAATTTCAAATCATAGTATTAGGCTACCATCATGTAAAACCATATAGGAACACATCATTCCAAAATAAATCATGTCAACCATAACAACTTGTAGTATGTTTTAACCATATTATGACACACATTCTTCAAGATAAGATGCTATTTCACATAAACTTTATATATAGACATAATTGGCATCACATCATCAAAACATACCAAAATTTACCTTCACACATACTCATTCAAACTGTAAAACCAAGATAAGAATTTCAACTCACCGTTTCTCCCTCAAGCATAGAGAACAATCTCATCCAAGAATCGGACAAGAAAATGTAAGAGAGAGATCTTATAGAGTTAAGTTGTATGGCACGATATGAGAATGATGAAGAAGGGAAACTCTATCGTCCTATAGCCGCTCGTACCATTTTATGTGTCACGTCTAACCACCAATGATACAAGACTCTACTAGACGTGGCAATATGAGACTCCTTGGACCCTAAACCACTTTTAGAAACATCATGCTCTAATACCACGTTTGTCACAACCTGGGAGAACCACCTAGAAGTAACATGGCGTACTTAACCTCTCTGAGGTATTATACAACCCTATCGTTATGATTAATAGCACCGACATAGTAAATTTAGAGCAAAATTTAAAAGTTTTCATAGCACCTCATATGCTAGAAACATTATTTCATATACATATAAAACCTTAGTCATAATACATATATAGATTCTAAGTCTCTTTGCCATCATAAACTCAACATCATTAGAATACATTAGGGACACGGCCCTTAACAACATATTACATAGCTATACAATATTGAGACACTTTAAAGTGAAGACATAAGTAGGAGATCTAGACTTAAGGATTCGTTTCATTGAAATTGAGAATCATGTATCAAGATCCTCAAACGATGTAGACACCCTTTACGCATCCATAACCTACACTTTGTACAAAAAGTAGAGAAAAATGGGATTAGTACAAGAATGCATTAAGTATGGCAACCATGCAAAAACATGCACTAAAAAGGGACATTTTCTTGAAATCATATTTTTGCCTTTTTCAGTAAATCTTTATAAAACCTTTAAAGAATAGAATTTATATCATTCACATAATCCATATGAGCATATTCAAAGGCCAAAGATTTCATAAAATATTTATTATTCATTAACTTCCCAAGTAACCTCTCCAGTGATACTTGGTGCAATGCATCATCTTAAGGCCACAATAAAACATACATACAATATATACAAGGCAACACATACCATCATAGAAGTATAGTACAACATAGACATAGTTAAGTCAAGACCTTCATCATATAGTCAACAATATCAACATCATGCATAAGACTCATATCATGCACATCTTCATAGCAATAGACAAATACTACAATGTCATGCATAAGGAACACATGCATACTGACATGCATTAGAACACCTTCCTTGAACTTCCTAAGGAGCTACTTGTGCAATGTCTAGATGGGTTCATTACTTCCACCTATACTAAGTGACCTTCCTTAAGTGATTCTATTTAGGGTTCTAGTCGTTTTTTTCCATTGTCCATTTTACTTAAGGGAAACTATATCCTTAACCGACATAGACCATGTGATGCTAAGCATGGAATCTGGTGTCATAAAATTCCACACTGAAAGGAGGTGGTCTACCGGCCAAAGTAGAACCAAATGTGACATAGCTTTCTAGGTGGATCCACTAGCTAGTATCCTATGGTGGAAACATAGTTATGGAACTTGGAGGTACATGTGAAAACCCTCTTTATGCCAAGATTAGGCATTCTAGTTATTCACCTATGGAAACCCTATTTATGCCCATTGAGGCATTGTGGTTATCCACCTCATGATATTTATGGTGACCTACCTTCCTACAGTAGGAAGGGACACACACTCATCTTCAAGTTTACTCGATGCTAGGCAAAGTTCCATTGATTTAAAACCTTCATTAACATTACTTTATAAAATTTAAGCTTAGGAGATTCACACCTTATATGCTTAGCTCATAGGTTATAGATGAGAAGTTCTTCAATCAACCTATATCATGTGAAAAAATCCTTTCACATGGACATAGCATATGCATTAGCACTTATCTAGTTTAGCATACACTTGTACAGGGAAGGTGGATGAAATTCAGTCTTTCTTTTTTATGGGAGGAGCAGAGAGAAAAAATAATCTTATTATTTTTGGATATGGAAAACAGTGAAGCACACCTTTCAAGGATCCATTATTTACTAGATCATCATTCAAGTGTATGTGTATGCATATGTATGAGTAAAACTTTCGCATAATACCTTAAATCACACATGTTCATATATCAATGTATAAGTCTATAGGTGAGAGACCATATGAGCAATCCTTTAATATTAACATATTAAAAAACTATTCACATTCATAATTCATCATATCATATACCTAACATCGTATAATATAATACATGTTCATGACATGCCCATTCATTCGTTTTCATATACATAGAAACCAAACCTAGGAACTATCCTATCAAGGTGCACATGTGCAATGCATAGGTGAAGTCCCATACCTTGTCCCATACTAGTATACCTATCAAGTCATCCTAGTTAAGGAATACATGACATACTTCACATACATATACTTTACATGTGTAACAACCTTAAAAATGGATATACTAAGTGATACTTAATGTGTCAAGAATGCCTATGATTAGACCAGGGTTCACACGAATTGATGCACATAGAACCAGACTTCAGAACCCTTGCTACATCCAAGACAACTAACTTGGGGAGTTAGTTGATCTAGGAAAGATTGGGTCCAACCATGTAGGGCTCTCGAATACGAAGATTTACTCGAAGGAGTCTTTATTGGACTTAAAAAGAGGAAATCTTAGGTTTGGAGTGTCTAGGGGCAAAATGGTATTTTTCTAGGCTAAGGGTAATATTGTAATTACCCTAAATATATAATTAATTATTTAATTAATAAGGTGGAGGGGAAATTGGGGGAGAGAGAGACGAAATTGAGATCTTAAAGTGAAGTCTTGCTTCACCCGGGTTCGAACCTAGGTGGAAGCAATGAATTAAAGTAATTTTTATTTAAGCTATTGAATTAATATTATTAATTAATAATTATTATTCATTATATGATTTAAAATAAAATAAAAATCAGATTTTTTATAATTAAGTAAAACTTATTTGACTAAGTCCTAATCTAGACTCCTAAGCCTAATATAACTCCTACTCCCTCTCAAGTTTATCTCTCCATTTACACGCTCAATCTCTCTACCGTTTTCACACAAAATTTCCCTGACAAAATAAGATACAAAAGCAGAAAAATAAACCATGTTCTTCACACTCTAATTACTCACACGAAATCTTAAGAAAACAAACATTAATCGCACACTAGGCTAAGGGAGGTTGTCATTCGAGTGGAGTTAATATTGAGGAGGCTTAGACATGTTCTTGCGTGGAGATTTTCGGGCAGAACCTTCAAGGTTTGAACGTCAAAATAAGGTATGGGTTTTCTTACTCTTGGTGCCTTTCCCAAGAGACCCTTAAGGCTTAGAAGAATCTACTCGAAAACTAGGGTTGTTCCCGTTCTTGTCGAACTTCTTGTCCCTAGTATCCCTTTGATCTCAATGTGAAATAGGTTGGAGATAATGTTGTTGGTATGTTTGCTGGTATTTTGAGGCATAAAGTTTAATTTTCGTGATAAAGAGTTCTTGATTATGTGTTTGAAATTGTAAGCATGTTATGTTATGTCAACCGAAAGTATGTGAAAATGTTTTTATGGTTGAATTTTATGTGCGAATGTTTGTGTAAATAATGAGGGTTAAAAGTGTTGTAATGTTTTTTTGATGAAATGGTAATTCTTGGATTAATATAATCATAAAAATAATACACTAATGAAACCCTAGAAGGGTTAAGTACGACTATAAAATACACTAAATTACCAAATGCATTGGCATATGATGAAATGAACCAATGAAATTATGAAATGAACAATGAAACGATGAACTGATGAAACCCTAAAAGGGTTAAGTAAGAGTGTGAAATACACCAAATGGCCAAGTGCATTGGCATATGATGAAATGAACATTCACGTAAAAAGGGGTGAGTAACTGTGAAGAGCAAATGTTCTAATGATAATGAATGTGGTGACAACATGATATGAGGCTAATGTAAAAGATGAGAGCAATCTCAAATGAGCCTATGTAAATGTTACCAAAACGTACTCACAATGAAAGTATTGAGATTAACACACTTAATACTAATGATGAGATGAAAAATCATCTATTGAGCTATGACGTCCTCATACTAGAAGCCAGCTTCCATGATGTATGAGTTGAATGTCATGGAACTTTATACTGAGAACCGATAGACCAGCAATGAGTGGTGATGCCTTCTTTCTGGAAGGGCGGAGGTTCACGTAACTCTCATGATATGTGACTGTCTTACATGCTGGGTACGGGTCTCCTTATATCTCTTAGTCTTCCACTACACCATTTTAGGTCTACGGCATCACTAAATCTTGACAACGCTTATAAAGTGTTGCCTAAAATACTTTAGGGAACACTTTTAAAGTGTAGCCAATGATTTTGACTTTTAGCTACATTAATTTTAGCAACACTTATAAAGTGTACTCTTTAATGGGATAGAGTTTATCAGGTAAGAGATTTTACCTTCAAAAGTCTAAATTATAGCTTTAAGATTTTTATATGCTTGTATGTCAGTCAGAAATTGATGTTAGGGTTTTTATATTCTTGTGTTGTTGAGATGAATTTTGTTGATTTTGGGAGTTTAGTTTATAGTTGTATTACGTATAAGTGGGCAGATTATCTTTGACTCACTAGTTTTTGCTCTTGAATGTTAAATGTAGAAGCTGAAGCTAAGTCGCCTTTATATGAAGAACTGAGTTGTAGCTAAGTCTTCTTTCTTCGAAGAACTAAATTGTTGAAGCTGGCGATACCTACGATATTTTGTCCCTAATATAGATTTCGTTAACTGTAAGTAGCTACTCTACATGAATTTGAAAAGTTTTTAATGTCTGTTTTAATGTCACTATTTTTTTAGTCTTCCTGAGTTCATAGTTGTGCTCACCTTAAGCTTGGTTTGTTCCTTTGTTAACCACATTGATTATGTCTTGTAGCTATTTTCTTGTAAAATGTTTCTTTTTTCGACTACATGCCTTGAAGTGTTAGAAGTCATTTTGTTGTTTCTCTATTGCATTTTCAAGTGTACATTAGAAACTTTAGTTGAATATTTCTTAGTTGTTTTGGGATCACCTCGTAGTATGAATTTGCTAAACTTTCTTTGTATTTTGAGTTGCACTATATAGAAAATGAATCATATTCCTTAGAGATAGACGATATAGGATATATTTTTCTAGTCTAGAAGGGGTAGAGAGGGAGTGATACGCTCAAACTTACTTCTATGAGAAAGAGTAAAATCCGAAAGTTCGCTTGATTAACCAACAAAAATCACCAACACTCTATGATAAAAGTCTCAAGATAACCTAATAATATTACAGAGTCTAACTAATAATCCAGCGTCTAACAATGCGGAGTCTAACCTCAAAAACGAGGTTTTTCGACGGATCGTCGTGGCCACGACGGACCGTCATGGACTTCGTCGTCCCATACTTCTGCTCTCTTCATTACCCTCGACGGCAAGTATGAAGGATCGTCACAGACACGACGGTCCGTCGAGGGTCTTCGTTCCAAAACACTTAAACTCTTGGAATCTGGGTACTGGGATTACTTCTCTGAACCTCATGACGAACCTGCAGGACGGACCGTCACAGATCGACGGACAGTCGTGGTCTCCGTAACCCCGCACTTAGTCATACTTCCCCATCTTCCTTCAGCAGC
The DNA here is from genome assembly GCF_001406875.1 of Solanum pennellii. Taxonomy (NCBI): domain Eukaryota; kingdom Viridiplantae; phylum Streptophyta; class Magnoliopsida; order Solanales; family Solanaceae; genus Solanum; species Solanum pennellii. The sequence goes on from NC_028641.1 coordinate 42,459,784, forward strand.
TGCACTACGATGCCACCTACGGACCGTCACAAGCACGACGGACCGTCACAAGCTCCGTAACCCCACATTACTGTTTTTGTATAAGTTATGCAATATTATACAGTACTTTAATGTATAAATTCAGGAAATTTTGGATGTTCTGGAAATTATAGAAATTCTGAAAATTTTAGAAACTCAAATGTTGCAATGTACTATAATAAGCTATCCATCTGTGAACCTTATATCAAAATTACATTGCTGCTACTTCTTTAACTTAAACAATCTTATTATTTTGTAGGTTTACTTACTATTAGGAAACAAATTGAAGATATTTAGACAAAGCAAAAACAATGAATCAATCAACAATGCTAAAGAAAAAGGGTTTGAATCCAAAGAATGCTCAAAGTCCATTGAAGAATCTGGATGTTGATATGCAATACCGATCAAGTGCTGAATTGGCCAACAAATTCAAGATTAAGAGAGAACAACTTGCAAATGAACGCAATGATAAAGCTAAGAAAGAGCAGGCACCAATATCACATAAAAGAAAGAATTTGAGGATTTCATTCCACAACAAGGAAAGAGTAAATTGCTTGGGCACAAATCAGTCATTCAATCGTCTTCAAGGGAAGAGCTTAGAACCTCACGTATGATTGCAGGGAAAGGACAAACTAAACAGAGGTTATTTCAACTTGAAGAGTCCATTCAAGATAATGGAACTAAACTTCCTATGAATAATTCTAGGTTCCATACGTCATTCAATAAAGATGTTACTGCTTCAGCACATGCCACTGGAACAACACTAGGTAATGGAGAGGCACGACTGATATTCTTGATCTACCGAATTGCAAACAGGTAAAGATGAAGCCGGTCATACAAGCTAGTACTCTTGATCAGTTTCTAAAAGATCAAGGGATACACAAAGATAATGAAACGAAACGTGACAACAACACAACAAGTGATGTTGAATTTATGCATACTCCTATTATTAATGAACATAACAAAGGATTGGATGATCGTGTGGAACAAGAAGAGGAAATTGACATTGATTGTAGTACAAAAGGTATGTTTTAAACCTTGTAAGATTTAGAACTCATTATAAAAGAAATATCTTATTTCATGTCTGTTACATCAATCTAGAAATGTCGAAGCCAAAAAAAGTTCGAGGACATACAACATGTAAGGATATTCATGCAAGAAATTTGGAAGAAAGAAAGGAGGTGACATTTGATAAAGGACAAGCGGTGGGACCAACTAATAAGATAGTTTCACGATTAAGCAACTTTATAGGAACAATTGCAAGGAATCCTAGATTCATCAGCTTGATGTACACTAGTTGGCACGTGGTGCCAAAGGATACTAAAAAGCGCATGTGGATATGCTAGCAAAATGTCCTTATGGCATTCCACATAATCAATTTCGCCAGTTGATCGAGTATTGGAAACACCCAACTGTTCAAGTAAGGTTAAAATGGTGCATTTCCACTCATCGACTAATTCTGTGTCATATCTATTCTTTTTATACATATCAATTCAATTATCTCTTTGTTTTTAACAATAGGCTATATGCGAGATGAATTCTCAAAACAGGAAAAAACAAAAGTGGAGGCATCGAATGGGACCTATTAATTTTGCTAGAGTACGCGTGGCATTGGTAATACTTAGCTGACATTTCATACAAAATTTGATTTTCATTTTTTTGTACTTTATAAGAACTTACTGATTTTTTAAAATTTCTTTTGATATAATCTGCAGCGTGCAGCCAAAGACAACAACGAAGAACCATCAAAGCCTGAAATATTTATTGCAACTCGTACCAAGACGGGAAAGGAAATCCAGGCTGATACCCAAGTTGCAATAGTAAGTTTTTCAAAGAGGATTATTAGTGAACTTTATTCAGACTTAACATTTATATTGTGGGGAGTCTGACTACATTAAATTTTAATCACGTATGCCTTCTTCTTCTTCTTCTTCTTGTGCAAGTTTGAGGAGATATCAATTATTTGTCGACATTGTTTAATTATTTTTTACGAAAAGTTTTCATAATGTTTTAATGCTTGATCGCTATCGTAGGATTGGAAATGAAATAGTACTTACAATTCACTATGGATGCCAATTTTATTCAATAGGTTGAACTTCATAATCGCCAAAATTCTGGGGAAACAGCTTATGATGCATTTAGGGCAGTGTTTGGAAAGGAGCAGCCTGGTCGAGTTAAGTGCTATGGTAGATCAGTGACAACAAGTTCATTGAAGAAAGATGAGGAAATTAACAATCTAAAACAAAAACATGCCGATGAAATCACTTCTCTAAAGGAAGAATTGAGAGAAAAAATGCAACATTTATTCACTCAATTGCTACAAAACAACCCTGGATTGAATTTTCAGGATATACCAGGGTGTGTTGGATCTAACCTTGCTTCACCTATTGATGCAAGTAGTGCACAAGCTGTAAGAGGCACATATCTTCCATTTTCTTCGGGGTTAGCTCAAGATTCAGTTCTTCAAAAGGTATTTTGTATTTCAAATTCTCTGTTAATAGTGTCAATATTGTTTTTCTTCTAGTTTATTTGGTGTTCTTGGTAATGAAATTCAAAACTTATTTTTACTTGTCTAAGTTTAGTCCACCAATTTATAACTGTTAAGAATGTTTTTGTTTTTGGTTTGAGCATTCGAGTCGTTAGTTGAATAATTGTTCGTTTAGTATTGTGCAATTGAGGAGTCTGTGGCTAACACATTATGTTTTATGGCAGATGCCGTGTTCAATTAAAAAATGATGACACTATTTTCTACCTTTAGCTTCTGAATCCAGCTCATTGTAAAGGATATTGTAGTTGGTCTTTTAATGGTCTGTCTGCACCTTTATGAAGCTATTGCTATTTTATTAATATTGGTGTCTGTTAGCTAGGTGGTTGTGGCTGTTAGTATTAATGTGCTGCAGCCTGTGATTAAAATGTGTACATGCTAGACAATTATAATACTATTGTTATTAGTATAGAGTTTAATGGTTTGCAAACCTTTACCTTTGTAGGGTAGAGAAACCATCTAGAGCTTGACCATTAATAGAAGATCTTGTGGGTAGATTTATTATGTTTGATAGATCCTTAATGGTTACTTCTCTGAACTTCATGACGAACCCGCAGGACAAACCGTCATAGACTCGACGGACCGTCGTGGACTCCATAACCCCACACTTAGTCAGACTTCCCCATCTTCCTTCAACAGTTGCACTACGCTGCCACCTACGGACCGTCACAGACACGACGGTCCATCGAGGGTATTCGTTCCAAAACACTTAAACTCTTGGAATATGGGTACTGGGATTACTTCTCTGAACTTCATGACGAACCTGCAGGAAGGACC
>NC_028641.1:42463993-42510470 GCF_001406875.1 Solanum pennellii
CTCTAGGTAGATAAAAAGTTACACTTTGAAAGTGTTGCTCTAGGTAGATATAAAGTTACACTTTGCAAGTATTGCTTTAGGTAGATATAAAGTTACACTTTGTTAGTGTTGCTCTAGATGACATATAAAATCAACACTTTATAAGTGTTGCTATAGATGAGATATAAAGTAACAATTTATAAGTGTTGCTATAGCTGACATATAAAGCAACACCTTATAAGTGTTGCAATAGATGAGATATAAAGTTACACTTTATAAATGTTGCAATAGATGACCAATAAAAGGCAACACTTTTTAAGTGTGACCAATAAATCTGAAAAGGCAACGCTTTTAAGTGTAGTCTAGCAAAAAAGGTGTTGCTAATGCACGTCTTCAAACCGTGCCCTTATACCTATTTGGATACGCTTTATAAGTGTTGCCAAAGATGGCAACATTTAAAAAGTGTTGCCTAATGTCAAAGGTTACGCTTCTTTTGGGCAGCCCCTAAAAAGTGTTGCTGAATGTCCAAAAGTGTAGCTTTTTATCAAAGGCCACACTTTTTGCTAGTTTAGGCTACACTTACGTGGTGTTGCTGTAGGCAGAAAATGGTGTAGTGTTCGAACCTATACTGCCAATGTAGGGATCTGGCGGGGTTCAATTCCCATGTACGCTAGCATTATTTGGGTCACTTTGGCCGGTGATTCCACCTCTTTTCGGTGTGGGGTTTCATGACACTGGATTTAATGATGCTCACATGATCTATGTCGGTTAAAGTTAAAGTTCCCAATGAATGAAGAAGGCCAGCCTCAAATGATGCACATAATGAAATGAATGATACCAAAGGTGTTAGGATAGGATAATCAAACGGTGAGTTAGATTCAACTAATGACATTAGGTAATTCTTGGTCATTTCACAACGAACCGATGAAACTCTTAAACTACATCCTAGTTATAACTGGTGTTTACACTGGACCATGAATGAAATGAAATGGAGTACGTATGAATGAACGAAGAAGACTTTGTGCTTGCTAAAGCAGACTCCCTAGTTGAGGTCCCATATGTTGAGCCCTCATTTCTATAAAAGTCTTAATGTTAATTCCATGATTCCAAGGTCACATGGCATATGAATGAATAATATGAAAAATGTTATGTCCTATATGTGATATGATATGTGAAATATGTTATGTGTTGTTTGAAAAATGATAAGTTTGATGATGCATGATACATTCATGGCATGAGTTTCCAAATCAAAATTTGGCAGGTCCATTAACTTTCCTATTCCAAATTTGGCAAGTCCACTGACTTGACTTTCCATAAATCATGTTGCGAGGAAAGAGCTATTATTTCTCATGCATGTCCTTGGTGTGTTCTTGGATCTACCCATAATTAGTACAAGTGTGTAATAATTCCATAAAAATATCTACTTTTAGGTGCAGGTGCAGGTGTATGTTAAATCTTACACTACGACGTTGCAGCTATCCGGACGTGGAGCATTCATGCGGACTTGGTAGGCCCTCATGCTTTCGAGGCTGTCTACAATTATTATCTAGCTTAGATGTAGGCTTTAGCTAGAGTGTAGCATGTTCCACTAGTGTTTCTCTCCACTTCTATTTCAGAATTTGTATTGGTGTAGTTTTGGCAATAATACTTTTAATGCAATTATGAATTGTTTCTTTCATTTTATTATATCTATATTAGATTGTTGATTTGTGAAAGCCTATGATGTTATGTTCAAAATCTTTATCATGAAAAATAAGAAAATAAAAAGTTTCAAATTTTCCTCTAAAATTAACCTAGATGAACTAAGAATGACGTATGTATTCTTGTCTGCGACCTCTGAGAGGTCAACGACGCCGGTCTCGTCTGGGGTTTAGATTCCGGTCGTGACAAAGTCATAGTAGTAGACACTAGTGAATGTGAGAACTACCTTTAATTTAGACACCATGACCTATTGTACTTGTAACATGCATGTAAAGTGAGTGTGTGTGTATATTTGTCAACATGATCACATAGTGGCTATGAACAACATATTGAGGCAGCCACCTTCTTAGACCATAATACTCTATCAAGCACAAATCACACAACACACAAAATAGCATAGGAGACAAGTCAACTTCATATTAAAATTAAGACTCCTAACTTGTGCTATTAATGCATTCACATAGGGGTACATAGGCAAAGGATTATTAAACATTTTACTCATCAATTTTAGCACGTATACTTTACCCTAACATGGATATACACATGCTTACACAATAGCCATACAACCGAAATCACAACTAGAATAAGAAAGTAGGCATAAGTTTCACATAGTATCATCATAAGCAAATGTTCATATACTAATAAATTTTGCTTCATGTCTATGTTAAACAAATATATTATGACATTGAATTAAACACCTCCACCATAAGTTTACCATATCACACAATTCCATACAAGGCTTCATAAACTACAATACTATAAGGAAAGTAGAAGAGATAAGCATTCTTACCTATTTCTCACCCTTTGATCATCATTTATTAATACAACTTGTTCATCAACAATTCATATATAGGGAAGTATCTAACTATACTTAAATAATAAAAGAAACCATGTACAAGTCATTACAAGATCATACTATATCATAATACAAGGCATCTCACATGTACTAGGAAGTAGAGAGTCCTAGGTCATCAACTAACCTCCCTAGTTTAGTTCATCATTCATCATGTACCAATAATATACATTTAGGGAAGTATCCAAATATATATAAATCAAATTTAAATCATGCTTCATCTGCCCTAGAATTTAGATCACATAATGTTCGTTTCAACATTCAAATTGTAGGCTAGAAGAACCTAGATCAATTCATGCCTTCCTTTTCTTTTATCATTAAGAATTCATACCCACAATCCTTTAACATCATCAATATAAGGAAGTATATAATGAAAATATAATCTATACGAAATCCTACTATCATTGCTATAACGTTTAGATTACAGTGAACATGTTATTTAAGACATCCATGGAGAATAGAAGAATCATAGGCTAACCAACATTGATAAAACATTAAATCACTTATTTAAAATTCATCCATATATCCAATTAATACAGTAGATACAACCAGAACTACACAATTGAATTCCCTATTAAATCATCGAAAGACCAACATTGCATTGAATAATGGAAAACTAGACTAAACATATTCAAATCTTCATACATTTATTCACATGGTTGATTAATAAATGATTCACCATCAATATACATAATAAAAAGTAGACATAAGCATATTAACATAATTGAATCACAAATCGACATGCATAAGATCAAGATCATAAAGTCAAACCTAGCTAAAATCGAGTTTGTGAAAGATGCATGGGTTCATCATGGAATAGGATTAAAAATCACGTACAAATCCGTATACAATCATCAATATAATCATATTATGATTCTGAAAAAAATTTAAGAAAGAAACCATTGTTAGATTGACGAAGGAGAACTATGATCATGCAAACTCTTTTAAAAACATTGAGATTAACTCTCAAGATGGAAGGATAACAAGAGATGAAGTATCACCATACCTTTATCTACATTAAAATCTCTAAAAATTGATGATTAATCCATGGAAATTCAATATCCATGCTGTTATTTAGTTTCACCAACAATGGAGGTTCTAGAGAGAATATTTTTTGAGGGAAAAGTCTAATTTTGCTGAATTATATTTGGAGTGGGGTCTATCACGTTTTTACTCCTTTATATACATCCTAAAGTATATAAATAATCCTATTAGAATAAGTTTAGTCCGTGGGGTGAATTTACCATTCACCCCTTTATTAAAATAGACGCAGGCAACAGGTTTCAGGCAACCATCGACGAAACCATCTAGTTGCCTTTGGTAAGATGACGGACCGTGCATTGGCTTCCGTCGATTGGTCCTTGGCTAATTTTTTGCTTGATACCTGAATAATATAATTACCAATCGACGATACCTTACCTACGGGCCGTTTATTGACCAACTGGCGGTCGTTTGATTCATCGATTGGCACTGCCAAGGCAATGTCTCGACCAGCCTTGGGTCCTTCTTGTGGGGCATTTTGCGAGGACCTTTTGAAGTCGTACACAGACTTTTCCAACATAAAATCAACCCTCAATAAGTTTTATACCTTACACATAAGTTTTATCCACATCAAACACCTGGAACTAGTCCAAACAGGCTAGGCCTCATCGAGACACATGTTGAGTGTCTTAAGAGCTATCTTCCGAACTCCTTGGACGTTCTTGGTCGTTTGACCTACAAACTTCTATAAACATCATATACCATATTTTAATATCATTATAACTCATTTTAAGACTTAATAAGATCATGAAACACAATCTATAAGAACGCATGGACACATGAGACACATAAGTGACAAGTCGTTGAACGTTTTGGTCGTCCCTTGACGTTCGACTTCTAAATCACTTCAAACTTTACACACTGCCTGTAACAATATTATTTGTAATTTTAGGACATTATAACATTAATACAAACATTTTAGGCTCTATACACCCAATCTCATTATGGGGACTTATAGAAACACCCTATTCATTAGGTCCATAAACGCCACTGGAGCATTTCTGAGACCAAAGGACATTAATAAGAACTAATAATGACTATATATAGTCAAAAATTCCATCTTTGTTATATCATCAACTCTTACCGTAAGTTGGTGATACAGCGATATCAAGTCAATCTTAGAAAAGTAACTTTCCCCTTGGAGTTTATCGAATAAGTCGTCAATCCGAGGGAGAGGATACTTATTCTTGATTTTGACTTTATTGAGTTTGCGATAATCAACACACATTCTTAAGGACCCATCCTTCTTCTTCACAAAAAAAACTGGATCCCCCTTAGAGAAATACTAGGTCTTATGAAGCCTTTGTCTAGCAAATCATTGAGTTGAGCCTTCAACTTTTTCAATTCGGCAGGAGCCATCCGATAAGGAGGAATTGAAATGGGATTTGTATCCGGTAGCAAATCAATACAAAAAAGAATTTCCATTCGAGAGCAATACTGGGAAGATCATTAGGAAAGACCTCTGAATATTCACTCACTATGGGGACCTATTCATTGGGAGGAATTTTGGAGTCTAAATCTTGGACTCTTACAATATGGTATAGACAACCTTTAGAGATTATCTTGCATGCTTTTAGACAAGAGATGATACGACCTCTAGGAATAGAATTTCCCCCTTTCCACTCTACAACGGGATCATTTGGAAAGTTAAACTTCACTACCCTCGTTCTACAATTAATAGAGGCAAATCAAGAACAAGAATGCAACCAATCCATACCCAATATAATATCAAAATCAAGTATATCAAGTTCTACTAGTGCAACATAAGAAAATCTATTGGGAAACATTATAGGACAATTTCTATACAAAATTTTTGCAACAACTGACTCACCACTGGAGTAGACACTATAAATGGTTCATGCAAAATATCGAGCAAAATGTCAAATTTTATGGCTACTAGAGGGGTAACAAATGATAAAGTAGCACTGGGGTCAAGTAAGACATATACATCAATAGAGAAGACTTTCAACATACCGGTCACCACGTCGAGAGAAGTCTCTTGCTCATCCCTAGAGCAGAGAGCATAGAAGCGATTCCTCTTTGGAGATTCACTAGAACCACCTGCTTGAGCTTGACCACCCTTTGATTGACCCTTCATATTAGGGAAATCCCTAACCTTGTGGCCACTCTTGCCACAGCTAAAACAATTGCCCCTTCCAACCAAGTATTCACAAAAATGACCCTTTCCACACTTGGCACATGTAGGCTTCTCATTGGGTGAGTTTCCACTCCTTCCCTTGTGGTCTCTAGGTTTAGTCACCTTATCATCACATGCCTTAGGGAACTTTGATGGAACTTTATTAGAGACCCACTTCTTAAATCTAAGCTTGTCTTGCATCTCAAACCTATTCTTTGAACAACATCCATCAAAATATCTTACCCTCTTAGCATCTCTACTCTTTCTATTACATATTGCCTCTTCCGCATGTTTGGCATGCACCATAAGGCGATAAATATTCATGGTGTCATGTAACATAGTTGAATGACACTCCTCTTGCAAATAAGCGGACACCCCCATCACAAAGTGACTCATTTCATCCCTAGGATCGGAAACCAAAGAAGGATCATATTTTGACAATTTAGTGAATTTTGAGGAGTATTCATGAACACTCATACCTCCTTGTGAAGGTTGATGAACTCCCCACTTTAGCTTCCCACATTTCCCTAGGAAAAAACCAATAAATTAAAGCCTTCTAGAAAATCTCCAAAGTCACAGACCACCCCTTAATGGCCTATTATTCCTCCATTGGACATACCATACTTGAGCCACATCCTTGAGTTGATTAGTGGCTAACTCTACCTTCTCACTAGTAGCCAGCACCATAGCAAAGAGTATCTTATAGACCTCATGAATGAACTCTTGGGGGACTTATTCAACCTTAGACCCGTAGAAAGTATGAGGATTCATCCGAGTGAAATCCCTTATACGGGAAGCAATGGTTGCAAATTGTTCATTAGGATGGGGTAAAACCTCCCGATTATCCCCACGGGGGGGAGCTCCCGCATTGGCCATCTCTTCTTCAAGACTTCATGCCGCATTCCTTCTAGTATTCATTTCTTATAATAACAAAAATAGGATTAGATGCGAAAGCACACCATAAGTATATTCAAGTGACACGATATTACATTTCAACGAAAGTGAGAGTTTTTTTTTAGCATCAGGTAGGTTCCTATCAATAAGTGTGGCGCACTTCACAATTATGAATATGAAATTATATAAACTTGGTTGAGATAGATATTGACTCAAAGATAACTGAACCTCACGCTCTGATACCATGTTTGTCACATCCGAATTTACCCCTTAGAAACTGGTGTGGTCGTCCTATTTGAGGACTAAGACTTCCTTCTTTTTTTTACATCATTACATTCATTAGTCAAATTTAGTGAAAAACTTAAAACTTTTAATTATTTATACTTGTAGGTTTACATAGATCTCTACATACACATAACATATATATATTGAGTATACATAGACCCTTCGTATAGGAAGGTTACATAGTCTTCTACTCTTATTGCACGTAAGTATATATATAAGATAGAACATAGTCTTCAAAGATTGTATCATATCATAACCATCAGGATTAGAAGTTTGGGCATAGCCCATACTTCAATGTAAAGATAGCCACATATAGGCTTTATACAATCTGTACTCAAATTAAAGGAGATAGAATATAAGAGTCTTAGAACTAAAACAACAACATAAGATCGATATTAGCATTTCCCTCAAAAAATTAGGACCTAACCCTACTTGTATGATCAAAGGATCAAAGCATTCTTCAAGTCGCCTTTAAAAACACTTCAACGACCGGAACCTAAAATGTTTGGGAAAAAGAAAGTAATTGGGTTATTACGGCACTTGTACGAAGTATGAGACCATATGAACACATACTTTGAAATCATACCAACAAAGAGGCACATTTATCAAAACATGCTATTTTATTCTTTGAAGAACCTTATAAATAATCAAGGAAATCATACAAATCAAAAAGGCATATTCATCAAGTCAAAACAAATAATATACTTTTAAACATACTTTAACCTATAATCCAATATAACCCTACCATCAAGTAATTACATCACAAGCGTGGATAAGATTTCATCATGTCATATTAAAGCAAGACTACTACCCATGAATCCTCATAAAGACAACAAGTGCAATAACCAAGCAGAGCCCCATAACCTTACTCAATCAAGTGACCAAACAAGAATCATGTATAATATTTAACTTAACATAACATAACCTTTTCATGATACACAACATCATACTTTTTAAACATAGACCAATTACATGTTTATAAAAGTATCAATCACCATATAGTATCATTTACATATAAAGTCATCATACAATAATATAAACCTTCTAGAGCTTCCATCAAGGCAAACTAGTAAAAGGCATAGGTAGAGTAACATACCCCTACCTAGTCTAAGTCAAACCCCTCAAGTCACCTTAGTTTATCCTCATTTGTTCATTTTTAATTTAGGGAACACTTGCCTTAAGTGACATAGACCACAAGAGATAAGTGTGGAATCCGGTTTTGTAAAACCTTACACCAATGGAAGGTGGTCTACCAGCCAAAGTAAAACCAAACATAAAAGGAGCTTTCTACGTGTACAAATAATCTTATCATAACAATATAAACCAACACATATCCATGAGTGAACTAATCAACATATAGTATCAAAGATGTGCAAATTCATCATATACATGTCATATAACATTATAAGTCTAATCTTATATAAGAACATCCTACTAAGACTCCCATCAAGACTAATTATTTCAATACTTTGGTAGAGTCTCGTACCTCTACCTAGACTAAGTTAGACCCCTTAGATTATCATAGTTAGAGTTTAATCCTTTAGTTCATTTTACCTTTTGAGAACATCTTTCCCTAACCAACATAGTCCACATGAGCTATTGTGGAATCCGGTGTCATAAAACCCTACACCGAAGGAAGACGGACTACTTGCCAAGGTAGTACAAAAACAATAAACATAGAAACTATGTGGATCCAATAGATAGAATTCCTATGGGGCAACACAGTTCAAGAACAAGGAGATATATTTGGGAACCACTTTATCCTACATGCATTTTAGTCTCCAATCTGAAGAGTTTATTAGTGATCCTACCTTCACTAAGTGCGAAGGGACACTTCGCACTCTAGTTCACTCGGTGCTAAGCTAAATCCCCTTTTGAAATGTCTTCAAGACCTTATTATCAATCATAGCTTAGTTTATGTCATAGGGTCTAACACATGTATAACATCATCATCATATCTCAATAAGAATTGTATGAGTATAATTCTTTCATCACAATTCATGTAGGTGAGGCCAACACATTTTCATTTTTATCCATAATAAGGCACATTTGTAATCATCAACATCCTTATAACATTTACATCTTAATTGACATCACAATTATAATCAAGACATTTCAGTTCAACATAATACCACCATATCAATCCTAAAACAAGGCATACTCCAACACAACATCATGTCCTAATCAGAATTAACCACAATTTGAAGTAAAGGATAGAGATCATAAGAATTACAAAGCCTCCTTTATAGTAGATCATCAAGGCCTTACCATAAACCCTAAATTCAACCTAATTTGGGTATATATCATCATAAATCAATAATTAACATGATAACAAGACTAGAAGAAACAATATATTACAATTCAATACTACATCATAGCTTAAGACAAGATATTTAGGTCAATTCACCTCCTAACCTAGATCTTCTCAAGAACTAGCATGAAAGACTAAAATTCACTCTAATTTGTTCATAATTAATATAACAACATCATATAATAGTAATTAAACCCATAACAAAGTTAACTTAATCAAATACAACCCAATTCATATCAAGTCCAAACCTAGGGTTAACGGATAACGGTCATCTCATACAAACTAGACCAAACCATAAAGATATATCATAATTAGGTTATAATATATGCTAATAAATGGATATTATTCAATATAAAACATAAACAAACCAATTCACTAACAAAATTTTTGAGATTGAGAAAGACCCGCATGAAAACCTAACTTTTGAAAATACTTTGAAGGAATCCTTTGAGTAAAGAGGTCTCAAAGGTGAATTAGATCCCATACCTCAATGATTGATGAAGATTTGATGGTTAAATTGTCTCTGTACGGACCCCAAATCCCTCCCCTAGCTAGCCTTCAATGGTGTGTTCCAATAGAGAGAAAAAGAAAAGAGAAGGAAGAGAGTTTTGTTCTAAGAGTTGTAATTAGACTAATGGGGTTGGGATCTTTATATGGGGGTTAATTAAGTTGAGTAGTATTCCCTTAATACCTAACTAACCACCAAACCCTTTAATTAATTAGTTAAGACTAACTTAAAAACGTGCAGGAAAATGGACCCTTACAGACTAGACCCCGATGGATGATCCGTTTGTGAGTCGACGGTCACTGTGCCCTTCCTTGCTGCACATTCGTCGTTCTTATCAGTTACTATGAAATTTGATCCCTTCAAGGAATTGGCTATGTTTTTGATAGACGGTTGGCAATGACGCCCCGTCGATCCACGCACGGATCATCGATGCCCTCTCGTGGGTGCACACTGACGAGGCAATGTTTGACTCCACATGCAAGGGTCCTCCTCAAGGGACCTTCGTTGGTACATGGGGAGTGTGACCCATTATTTTGAACCATGAATCGACTTAAACACATGTTATCCACCCTTCCACAAATATTCATGGATTTTCGACTCCTACAGGCTAGTCATATAGGCTAAGGCACGCTAGTACCTCCTAGAACTAGTTTCCGGATGTCATGGACGTTTTGGTTTCTAGACTTCCTAATTGACTTATAAACACTAAAATATGCCTTAAAACAGTGTCTAGACCTTATGAAACTTATTTTAGGCTTTAAGAAACGTCTTGAAGCATATATGATTATTATGATGTTAATCGCTTGAGAGTAAGGCATATATGATGATAATGAGATGTGATGCTTTGAGAGTAAAGCCTAGACTATGCATTATTGATTGTTTATTTTGTAGTATTAAAGGGATACTTCCTACAATGAATTTCTAATCATAATTGTATTAATCAAATGAATTATTCTAGGTTAAAAGGACTGATCACCTAAAATGAATATATAGACTAAATTTCAAAATAAATGATGAGGATAGAAGCTAATACATATGAAAGATATCTGGTGATTTGAAATACTCATTAGAACAGAAAAAGAGGTGATTCTCCACGTTCCTGGTATGATTAATGGACATGGAGTCAAGTACCCATGATCATTATGAAATTATGTGGAGGAGCGTACACGTGTCATATGATGTAATTGTTGAGGCGAGTACCCATGATCTTAAAGTAAGTAAGGCAAAAGGCGAATACCCATTATCCTTTCAAAGCTAGATAAAAAGGTGAATCCATATGTATTTGAAATTAATTACGAATAATGTGATTAGGTTATGAATATGATTAGCTTGGAGTGTCTTTAGATATCTCTGCAATAACATAAGATTGAGTCATGGTGGATGACCTACGTCTTCTCTAACTTCAAGTTAAGTGACTTAAGGAAGTATTCCTCTTTCAATATGATGATTAATATGTGTTGATTATGATTTATGCATTATGTTGATTAATGCCTATGTTTATGTCTTCTATGAAATCTATCATGTTTAGTACATGTTTGTACTAACGAATACTCTTGCTTACTTTTGTTATAAAACTGTATGGTCCAAATATATTGATTGTCACACTCGTGCCTAGCTTTATAGTTTATCAAGGAGTGAAGATATTGTGAGTCCTCAAAGCATTCGAGGATTTGACCACCACTTTCCTAATGTCTTTCTATTATGTTTTGGACTATTGTATGGGTTGCCCCAAGGATATTCGATTGTTCATATTAGATGGTTTGAGAAAAGTGATATGGAATTCTACTTATTTTATTAAATACTTCAATTGCATTGAAATGTTTACAAAAATTTACCATTTTCTATTACTTTATGGTATGATATGCTAAGTGGATTGTATGATTTTATATCTTCAGTGCACCCCTGGGTTGTTACATCTAGCTATCATCAATGTAGAGTCAGAATAGGATGAAAGCCATCACGACTCAGTATGGTCACTATGAATTTGTAGTTATGCCTTTTGGACTAACAAGCTCCCGTAAAACTTTCATGGATTTAATGAAAAATGTGTTCAAATAGTATTTGGACTTGTTCATCGTCATCTTTATTGATAATATCCTCATTTATTCTTAGAATGACAAAGAGTGTGTGACTCATGTAAGATTTGGTTCTGCAAACCCTCAATGGTCGCCAACTATTCGCTAAGTTCAACCAAACATAATTCATGATAGAGTTTGTCAATTTTCTTGGATATGTGTTATCTGGCGAAGGGATCCAAATAAATTCTTAGAAAATTGAGAAAGTACAACACTGGCCTAGACCACCTCTCCGACATATATAAGAAGTTTTTTCGGTCTGGCCAGTTACTACAAGAGGTTTTTTTTAAGAACTTTCATCTGAAGCTACCCATTGATCAAGTTGAATCAACTTTCACTGGTAAGGTGAATCTGAGAAAAGCTTCATAAAAATAAAGACCAGGTTGACTACTATAATATTTTGGAAACTTGTAAACTAAACTAGTGTCTAACCTAAAACTAGTAGGCTAAGTTAAGCTTGACATTATAATATAGGCTTAAAAATAACTCCTTGTACCTTAAAATTAATTTTTATATGTTAAAAAAGTCAAGGACTAAACCCCATGGACCAACCATGGATCTTTGAGGAAAAGTCCTGAAAAGATGCCTAGGTAGTGACCCACGAAGGGCATATAGGCCCCATAGGTCAACCAACGGTTCACCAGCATGGCTCGTGGTCCCATCCACGGTCCGTGGGTCCCAGTCGTGGATAACATCTATAACTACCTTTTCAAAATTTAGTCTTGGGGTCCTTTGGTAATTTCCTTTTCATTTAACAATCATGTGGTGTCATTTTAAACTTATTTTAAAGATCTATATAAGTATTCTCCCACCCAAGAATAACCCATCGAAGATCATAATTAATAAATCCCCAAATAAAAACAAAACCTCTCCCATATTTCTCTCACAAAAACCTCCATTGAAGAGGAAGAAGTTGAAGTCTATGTCTCAAGAACTCATATTTTTTACCAAACCTTTTGAGGAATATTAATCTAAGGTATGGTATCTTTGATTCATGTTAATATTTTCATCCATGAAGTCCTCACACTCTCAATTTTAAAGTACAAAAGTCTCTAAAACCTTGGATTTTAGCTTAAAGTCATGGATTCTTTCTCAAATGTTTTCAATCATTTAATTATATATATATATATATATATATATTTATATATATATATATATATATATATATCTGTGTGTGTGTGTGTGTGTTTCTGTGTGTGTGTGATGTAATAATTCTAGATTGATTGCTCGAGTGTGACCTATTCTATGGCCTTGAAGGGAAAAACATGAGAAATTACCTATGTGTATAAGACTTGTATATATACAATTAGATTTCTTTGAGAGTAAAGCGAAAACATTATAATCTAATTTTTGTGTTGAATTGATGGTTGTCCTTACTTGAGCACTTAGGTATGAATATCATATACTGTTTCATATGTAGTGATTCTAAGGTTGGAGACCAGTCACCCCTAATGAATCTTTGATCTTTAGCATGAGTTTGTTGATTGATTGTCAAGACACCTTTCCATAGCTTTCACTTTTAGTAAAGAATTAACATAAACTCAACGATAATTATGCTTACCACTGAGTGAATTATTATATGATTTAAAGCTATGACGATAGTAGAGGCCGAATTTCAGGGAACAATCTATGGGATGGAAGCCATTACGTTTGTAGAGGTGGGGTTTTAGTAGAAATCCTCTTAACCCATAACATATGTTTCCTCATAGGTCTTTTAGCTAGTATATAAACCTGAAAGTTAATAATTGAGTTATACTTTAGAAAAGTAGGACACCTTTTTTTGGTGTGGGGTTGACAATTGATTTGATGATTAAGCTGTTATGGTCTAGGTCGGTTGAATATAATCTCACTAATATAGAATGAACAAGAATTGGATATATGAACTATAATTACTTAATAAATTTTCCTCAGTGTGCGTACAATTATGTGATCTTATTCACACATTGCGCACGGATTCTTTGATGGTTCTTATGGTTTGTTTCCATTATAGTAATATGATAATTATGTTGAATATGCTTGTATATTATGGTTTTGCACTATCTTTCATGATGATTCTTAACTTGGTAAAGTGCATACTGTTCATAAAATGTCCCTTTTGCATGTTTAAAGGTTTTCATGCACAACTACCATAATTAGTGCATTTTAGTACTAACTCATATTTCTATGACATTTTTCTACAAAATATAGGTTCTAACGTTTGAGGTGATTCCTTCCAGTTCAATGATTGGACTGACTATTCTCCAATGTTTGTGGTATGTTCTCATGGATCCAAGCACTAGTGATATATTGTTGTTTCATTTCTCTAATTGTACTAGACTTACAAAATTTCAATTGTAATTGTTCTGACCCTATTAATGAGACGTTAATCGTAATAGATGGGTAAATGAAACTATGTATAGACTTCCGCTTTTTTTAATGAAAATTTCGTAAGACTTTAGAATGTGTTTTTACTCTTTATTATTCTTTACTTATATGATGATAAGCTAAGTGAGTTACATAGTACCTTTAGGGGTATTATATTCCATGTTAGGTTTAGGGATACCCGTGGGTCGTGAAAAACTTGATGATCAAAGCAAAAGGTTTAGAATGATTCTAGGATGGATATCTCATAAGCCATGTCAAATAGATTCTTCTTCATGAGTATGAAGCGCATAACATTTATGAGTGAGAGGCTATAAGATATTTAGTAAATTAAACTTCTTTCATTACTCTTAATTCATGCCATCGAGTTTCAATCTACAAAGTGTTCCTTTTAACATTTCTGTTGTGTCTTCAGGAAATGAATACATGAAGGGATAATAGAAGAAGGGTGGAAGAGGAAACTGTGAATCAAAGGGTTACTCAAGGTAATCAATCTCCTCAACATGAACAAGCATTGGTCGATCCTCCGGCTATGATAAATGTGTAGATTAGATTGGCTTTTCTAATATTGATTAAAGCCATGATGGCCTATGAAAATAGGGATGTTGGAGCTCATGGAAAACATAATATGAATTTTGTTGTTTCAAGGTTTAGAGATCTCACAAGAATGAATCCCTCTATGTTCTTTGGTTCCAATGTGGAAGAAGATACTCCGGAACGTGTGGAAGAGGTGTACAAGATAATCTATGGTATGCGGGTGACTTCGGTAGAGAAAGCGGAGCTAGCCATTTATAATTTGAGGGGTCTTGCCCAGGTATTTTATAATAAATGCAAAAAGAATAGGCTGGTAGGAGAAGGTCCCAAATATTTGGAGGTTTTCAAGAAGGCATTCCTTGATAGGTTCTTTCCTTGATAAGGAGAATCCAAGGAGGAAGAATTTATCAACCTTTGTCCAGGAGGTATGAGTGTTGAATAATATTCTCTAAAGTTTACCGAACTGTCCAAGTATGCTCCAGTAATGCTGGCGGATCCTAGGATAATATGAATAGGTTTGTGATGGCTAAATCCAAAGTAGGAAGAAAAGAATGTCGCACGAAAAATGATCCTTCATTACATGGATCTCTCACGTCGTATGGTGTATGCCCAACAAATGGAGAGTAAGAAACTCCAAGGCAATAATAGGGAGGTGAAAACACCTAGAATCGGTTAAGAGAATTTTTCTAATATTAAGTTTAATGGGCAAGGTCGGCGAAGGTTCAAGGAAATATTCTCCAATCAAAGCTCCTCTGGTAATCCAAGGGTTGACAAGGATAGGGTTTCCAACCTTAAACCTCAAAGAGGCAATAGTGGTGGTTCATGTGTTCTGAGGCCTAATTATGCAAAATGTGGTAGAAATCATGAGGGAAAATTCTTTGTTGGCTCAGATAGGTGTTGTGGGTGAGAAAAGACTGGGTGAAAGATCAATGATTCCCGGTAATAAAGGGAAACGAAGGAATAGGTAAAAAAAACTCCTCCATGATCAAACAGGTTCCAACTCCAATGCTCAAAATCTAAACCGCTTTTATGCTCTTTAATACAGAGGTGACCAAGAAAGCTCCCCGGATGTGGTGAACTGTATGTTTTAAGTCTTTTCTATTGAGGTATATGCATTGTTAGATCCCGTTTCCACTTTGTCCTTTTTTACACCTTTTTTATCTATGAAGTTCGAAATACTCCCCCAAATTGTTCATAGAGCCTTTTTCTGTTTCTACCCTTGTTGGTGACTCAGTAGTAGCAAAAACAGTTTATAGGATTTGTCCTATTTCTTTGTATCATAAAGTTACTTTTGTGTATTTAGTAGAGTTAGACATGTAGGACTTTGATGTGATTTTGTTATGCCTTAGTTTCATGTATATTATGACTTAATTGATTGTAGGACTTGGGTTGTCAAATTTCAATTCCCAAATGAGATTATTTAGAGTGGAAAGAGGGATATTCTATCAGTAGAGGTCAATTTTTTTGTTGTATAAAATCTATGAAAATGATATCCAAATGGTGCATTTACTATCTTGTTTAGGTGATGGATGTTGAGTCTGAAACCCCTTCTCTTGAATCGGTCCCCGAGGTGAATGAATTTCTGTAATTCTTTCCCAATGACTCACCTAGAATTCCTCTCGAACGGGAAATAGATTTTGTCATTGATCTTTTGCAGGATACACAACCTACCTCCACTTCTCTATATGAAATGGCTCATACTGAGTTGCGGAAACAATTAAGGGATTTTCTAGATAAGGGTTTTATTCTTCCGAGTATCTCTCCTTGGGAGCTCCAGTGTTTTTTATTAGAAAGAAGTATGCGTCTCATAAAATGTGCATTGATTAATACCAACAGAAAAAAGTGACAATAAAGAATAAATATCCTCTTCAAAGAATCAATGACTTGTTTGATCAACTAGAAGGGTCTAGGTTTCTCTCCAAAGTTGAACTTCGTTTAGGCTATCACCAACTTAGGGTGAGAGGGGAAAATATACCCAAGACGACATTCCAAACTAGGATGGGCACTATGAAATCCTTATGATGTAATTTTGCCTATCTTCTGCCTGGCGACCTTTATGGACATAAAAAGTAGAGTGTTCCGACAATATCTTGATATATTTGTTATAGTATGTATTGATGATATCTTAATCTATTCAAGGAGTGAGAATGTGTAACAACCCTCAAAATAAAATAAGAAAACTAGAGTCTATCTTGAGTTTTATGAGTTAATAATGTGTTAAAATTATGAATAATAATCATAGAAGTCCGCTTGAAGAGTATAGAAGTTGAACATCGAAGAATGGCCAAGAAGTTTGAAAACTAGCCTTGTGTGTATGCTAGTGTCTTCTTGTCGGTTGTGCATATTATAGGTTGTATTTTGAAGTCTAAAATATGTGAGGATGAACGTAGCACTTATAGGGACATGACTAAGGTCAAAACGTCTGGGAAAGACTACCCAAGGACCAACTAAAGGGTCCATGAGGAGGACCCAAGGTGTGGCAAGAATGCTGCCGAAACAACCTATTTTTGGGACTTTCTAAACGTCACGCAGACGAAACTTAAAAAGCAAAAATGTCACATTGCCATGAGGGCTTGTCCACGAACCAATCTACCTCAAAATTAATTCAAGAACATAGATGTGGAGGTCTCTCCGCGACGCGCATCCATATCCAAAATTTGGTCGCGTTGTTTTTAAGTCAAGTTAGACTTGGTTAAAGGGTTAAATTATTAAAGGGGTCTTTGTCACAGCCCTTTTTCCCGCGCGGAGTGGAAGGAGATTTCAAATTAAAGTGACGGTATTGATTTAAGAATTAGTTTATTTTTTTCATAGTCGCCACTTGCAACTGAGTGATGGTCTTCCAAGTAACCTTTTTGTTCAATCCCTAACCAATGGGAAATGACTTTTATTATGGCCTGCAAACCAGAAATTCGGGTACGGAATTTTGCTGATCGAGGGGAAGCTATTAGGGATCACTCGGGTCCTGTGATTCTAGCGCAGTAACTTTTAGTGACATATACTTTAATTATTTATTATTATTGGGATATATTATTTTGAGACCGACTTTCTCACATTTTTATTATATTACTTTTATTTGGTCTCAACTCAAATGCATAATTGCACTCTTGGTCTTGACATTTGGAGACATAAATGTCTTCCCCTCTCGAATTCCTCACGCCTAATAATTGTCTATAAGTGTTACTTCAAATTGATAAAAGTTATTTATATATTTAAACAAGGTGATTCACCACATCATTGAATTTTAAATGTCTAAAAAAAGATGTGTAACCACATTCTTAATCGAAATAAATATTTATTAATATGCCTAAAACTCGTGTAATGTTAAGACCTATTTCGATGAATATAGGTCATTTACGAAGATTAGAAACCAAAACGTCCAAGAACGTTCGGAAGTTGGTTCAGAGAGGTACTAGCGTGCCTTAGCCTATTTTACTAGCTTTTAAGAGTCGGAAATTAATGAAATTTGGTGAAAATGTTGGTGACACATGTTACTGATGTTTCATGGTCAAAACGCCCGGGTACGACTCTCCAAGGACAAACCAAGGGCCATTGAGGAGGACCTGATATGCTCAAACTATACTTCCCTAAAGAAGTATAAGCGGTCGTATCAAGTCAAGAACCAAATTATTAGGTTGGGGGCGATCCCACGAGGAAAATGATTTAGCTATGATTGATAATTAATGGTTTAAAGAAATTTCAAAAAGGGACTCTAGCTTTGAACTAGATTGAGGAGTGTCCTTTCCCACATAGGGAAGGTAGGAGCACAAAATTACTCTTGAAATTGGAGACTATAATGCATGAATCATAAATAGGGTCCCAACTACGTCTCCTAGTTCTTGAACTATGTTTCCCCAATAGGAATAATAGCTAGTGGATCCACGTAGTTGTTATGTTTTATGTTTTGGTACTGCCTTGTCAAGTAGTCCGCCTTCTTTCGGTTTAGGGTTTTATGAGAACCGGATTCCACATTAGCTCATGTGGTGTATGTCAGTTAGGGCATGATGTTCCCAAAAGGTAAAATGAATTAAAGGACTTAAACTCTAAATAAGATAACCTAAGGGATCTAGATTAGTCTAGGTAGGGGTATGGGACTCTACCTAAGCATCGCACTAGTTATCCTTGAGGCGAGTCTTAGGAGGAAGTTCTTATATATGTTTATGTTGTGATAATATATGATATGTACATGATGAACTTGCACATTGTTAATACTATATGTTGATTAGTTCACTTATGAGTATGTGTTGGGTTATGTAGTTAAGATAAGATGGAATGTATATCTAAAAGTTAAATTATGTGAAGTTGGACATTGGTCATGGTTTCTTTTTGAGGCTTCTTGATTAAGTAAGGTTATTGGGCTTTGTTTGGTCATTGAACTTGTTTATATGAAAAGGATTCATGGATAGTTGTGTTGCTTATTATGATATGATTAACACTTAGTCATGCTTGTGATGTTATTTGTTGATGATAGGGTTGTAGTAAATCATAGGTTCAAGTATGTGGAAATACATATTACTTGCTTGAGTTAGTAAGCATGTTTTGTTGATTGGTATGACTTGCTTGATTTGGCATTAGACTTTTAAAAGGGTAAAATGGCATGTTTTCACTCAATGTACCTTTTTAGCATGCTTTGCTCTTATATGTGCATATAGTCTCATACTTAGTTCATGTGGAATACTAACCCCATTTTTTCCTTTTTCCCAAACATTTTATGTTCCGATCGTTGAAGGCTCGTTCGAGACGACTTGAAGAAGGCTTGGATATTCTCTATCATCCAAGTGGGTAGGTCCACACTTTCCGATGATGATGCCAATATCTTGCTTAGGAAGTTGCTTTTGCTTTTTATGACTTCTATCTTCATTCCACTTTCATTGTTTACGACTTGTATAAGCCTATATGTGGGTTCTTTGCCTTTGATGTAGGACTATGCACAAATTGCTATGATCTTTTAGATGGAATGAGACTTGACAATCATTGAGACTATATTCTATTTTATGTATATATGTATGTGCAATAAAAGTACAAGGGTATGTAACCTTCCTATTCGAAGGGTCTATGTAGACTCAATATATATATATATATATATATATATATATATATATATATATTATGTGTATGTAGAGGTCTATGTAAACCTCCAAGTAGAGTTAATAAAAGTTTTTAAATTTTCCGCTTAATTCGACTTATGAAAGTGATGATGTAAGCTAAGAGGATAGTCATAGTCCTATGAGAGGACGCCGACGCTGGTTACGTCTAGGGAATAAACCAGTATGTGACTATTTTTTACCATACTTTCATTTGAAAGACAAATATGCAATCGAGTCCTTGAGCCTACATATCCCGGGTTATAAGGGAATCAGGTCACGTGTAGTTCAAGGCGATATGGTGATGAATTAGAAGTTAAGTGAGGTTCCATCAAGGCTCCAGATTGTTGCTGTTATCGTTAATTACATAAAAATGAAAATTAATATCAAAAGAAAAATAAAAGTACAAGCTTCTATCTATGCAGTTTCTCTTGACTTTACTTGATTCTTGACTTTCAGATATCACGTCGATTTTGTTGAGTATCTTGGTCTTGAATGGATTTGATGCCTAACTTGCCACTTAAAGTGAGTTTTGACACTCTTCAAAATGAAAAATTATAATATTTTCTTGAATGACTACATGTTTTTTCAATCAGTAGCTGAATAGAAATAGACATCAAGAAGTCAAGTAGCTACATGCATTATAGAAGTGGATTTTTGGAGATCATGGTGATTGATCATTCAGGAAAAAAATAAAACTTTATTCTTGAAAGTATTAAGATTAACACACTTAATACTAATGATGAGATGAAAAATCATTTATTGAGCTATGACGTCCTCATACTAGAAGCCAGCTTCCATGATGTATGAGTTGAATGTCAAGGAAGTTTATACTGAGCACCGATAGACCAACTATGAGTGGTGATGCCTTCTTTCGGAAAGGGCGGAGGTTCACGTAACTCTCATGATATGTGACTGTCTGACATGTTGGGTACGGGTCTCCTTATATCTCTTAGTCTTCGAACCTATACTGCCAATGTAAGGATCTGGCGGGGTTCAATTCCCATGTACGCTAGCATTATTTGGGTCACTTTGGCCGGTGATTCCACCTATTTTCGGTGTGGGGTTTCATGAAACTTGATTTCATGATGCTCACATGATCTATGTCGGTTAAAGTTAAAGTTCCCAATGAATGAAGAAGGCTAGCCTCAAATGATGCACATAATGAAATGAATGATTCCAAAGGTGTTAGGATAGGATAATCAAACGGTGAGTTAGATTCAACTAATGACATTAGGTCATTCTTGGTCATATCACAACGAACCGATGAAACTCTTAAACTACATCCTAGTTATAGCTGGTGTTTACACTGGACCATGAATGAAATGAAATGGAGTACGTATGAATGAACGAAGCAGACTTTGTGTTTGCTAAAGCAGACTCCCTAGTTGACGTCCCATATGTTGAGCCCTCATTTCTAGAAAGTCTTAATGTTAAGTCCATGATTCCAAGGTCACATGGCATATGAATGAATAATATGAAAGATGTTATGTTCTACATGTGATATGATATGTGAAATATGTTATGTGTTGTTCGAAAAATGATAAGTTTGATGATTCATGATACATTCATGGCATGACTGTCCAAATCCAAATTTGGCAGGTCCATTAACTTTCCTATTCCAAATTTGACTGACTTGACTTTCCATAAATCATGTTGCAAGGAAAGAGCTATTATTTCTCATGCATGTCCTTGGTGTGTGCTTGGATTTACCCATAATTAGTACAAGTGTGTAATAATTCCATAAAGATATCTACTTTTAGGTGCAGGTGTAGGTGGATGTTAAATCTTACACTACGACGTTGCAGCTATCCGGACGTGAAGCTTTCATGCGGACTTGGTAGGCCCTCATGCTTTCGAGGCTGTCTACTATTATTATCTAGCTTGATGTAGGCTTTATCTAGTGTAGCATGTTCCACTAGTGTTTCTTTCCACTTCTATTTCAGAATTTGTATTAGTGCCGTTTTGGCAATAATACTTTTAATGCAATTATGAATTGTTTCTTGCATTTTATTATATTTATATTAGATGGTTGATTTGTGAACGCCTATGATGTTATGTTCAAAATCTTTATCATGAAATAAGAAAATAAAAAGTTTCAAATTTTCCTCTAAAATTAACCTAGATGAACTAAGAATGACGTATGTATTCTTGTCTGCGACCTCTGAGAGGTCAATGACGCCGGTCTCGTCTGGGGTCTAGATTCCCGTCGTGACAAAGTCATAGTAGTAGATACTAGTGAATATGAGAACTACCTTTAATTTAGACACCATGACCTATAGTACTTGTAACATGCATGTAAAGTGAGTATGTGTGTATATTTGTCAACATGATCACATAATGGCTATGAACAGCATATTGAGGCAGCCACCCTCTTAGACCATATTACTCTATCAAGCACAAATCACACAACACACAAAATAGCATAGGAGACAAGTCAACTTCACATTAAAATTAAGACTCCTAACTTGGGCTATTAATACATTCACATAGGGGTACATAGGCAAAAGATTATTAAACATTTTACTACTCAATTTCAGCACCTATACTTTACCCTAACATGGATATACACATGCTTACACAATAGCCATATAACCGAAATCACAACTAGAATAAGAAAGTAGGCATAAGCTTCACATAGTATCATCATAAGCACATATTCATATACTCATAAATTTTGCTTCATGTCCATGGTAAACAAATGTATAATGACAATAAATTAAACACCTCCAACATAAGTGTACCATATCACACAATTCCATACAAGGCTTCATCAACTACAATACTATAAGGAAAGTAGAAGAGATAAGCATTCTTACCTATTTCTCACCCTTTGATCATCATTTATAAATACAAATTGTTCATCAACAATTCATATATAGGGAAGTATCTAACTGTACTTAAATAATAAAAGAAACCATGTACAAGTCACTACAAGATCATACTATATCATAATACAAGGCATATCACATGTACTAGGAAGTAGAGAGTCCTAGGTCATCAACTAACCTCCCTAGTTTAGTTCATCGTTCATCATGTACCAATAATATACATTTAGGGCAGTATCCAAATATATATAAATCAAATTTAAATCATGCTTCATCTACCCTAGAATTTAGATCACATAATGTTCGTTTCAACATTCAAATTGTAGGCAAGAAGAACCTAGATGAATTCATGCCTTCCTTTTCTTTTATCATTAAGAATTCATACCCACAATCCTTTAACATCATCAATATAAGGCAGTAGATAATGAAAATATAATCTACATGAAATCCTACTATCATTGCTATAACCTTTAGATTACAATGAACATGTTATTTAAGACATCCATGGAGAATAGAAGAATCATAGGCTAACCAACATTGATCAAACATTAAATCACTTATATAAAATTCATCCATATATCCAATTAATATAGTAGATACAACCAGAACTACGCAATTGAATTCCCTATTAAATCATCGAAAGACCAACATTGCAGTGAATAATTGAAAACTAGACTAAACATATTCAAATCTTCATACATTTATTCACATGGTTGATTAATAAATGATACACCATCAATATACATAATAAACAGTAGACATAAGCATATTAACATAATTGAATCACAAATCGACATGCATAAGATCAAGATCATAAGTCATACTAGGCTAAAATCGAGTTTGTGAAAGATGCATGGGTTCATCATGCAATAGGATTAAAAATCACGTCCAAATCAGTACACAATCATCAGTATAATCATATTATGCTTTTGAAAAAATTTAAGAAAAAAACCATTGTTAGATTGAAGAAGGAGAACTATGATCATGCAAACTCTTTTAAAAACATTGAGATTAACTCTCAAGATGGAAGGATAACTAGAGATGAAGTATCACCATACCTTTATCTACATTAAAATCTCTAAAACATGATGATTAATCCATGAAAATTCAATATCCATGCTGTTATTTAGTTTCACCAACAATGGAGGTTCTAGAGAAAATATTTTTTGAGGGAAAAGTCTAATTTGCTGAATTGTATTGGGAGTGGGGTCTATCACGTTTTTACTCCCTTATATACATCCTAAAGTATATAAATAATCCTATTAGAATAAGGTTAGGCCGTGGGGTGAATTTACCATTCACCCCTTAATTAAAACAGACGCAGGCAACAGGTTTCAGGCAACCATTGACGAAACCATCTAGTTGCCTTTGGTAAGTTGACGAACCGTGCATTGGCTTCCATCGATTGTTCCTTGGCTAATTTTTTGCTAGATACCTGACTAATATAATTAACAATCGACGATACCTTACCTACGTGCCATTTATTGACCAACTGGCGGTCGTTTGGTTCGTCGATTGGCACTGCCAAGGCAATGTCTCGACCAGCCTTGGGTCCTTCTTGTGGGGCATTTTGCGAGGATCTTTTGAAGTCGTACAAAGACTTTTCCAACATAAACTCAACCCTTAATAAGTTTTATACCTTACACATAAGTTTCATCAAAATCAAACACCTGGAACTAGTCCAAACAGGCTAGGCCTCATCGAGACACATGTTGAGTGTCTTAAGAGCTATTCTCCGAACTCCTTGGACGTTCTTGGTCGTTTGGCCTCCAAACTTCTAGAAACATCATATACCATATTTAAATATCATTATAACTCATTTTAAGACTTAACAAGATCATGAAACACAATCTGTAAAAACGCATGGACACATGAGACATATAAGTGACAAGTCGTTGAACGTTTTGGTCGTCCCTTGACGTTCGACTTCTAAATCACTTCAAACTTTACACACTGCCTATAAACAATATTATTAGTAATTTTAGGACCTTATAAAATTAATACAAACATTTTAGGCTCTATACACCCTATCTCATTATGGAGTCTTATAGAAAGACCCTATTCATTAGGTCCATAAACGCCACTAGAGCATTTCTGAGACCAAAGGACCTTACTAAGAACTAATAATGACTATATGTAGTCAAAAATTCCATCTTTGGTATATCATCAACTCTTACTGTAAGTTGGTGATACAGCGATATCAAGTCAATCTTAGAAAAGTAACTTGCCCCTTGGAGTTTATCGAATAAGTCGTCAATCCGAGGGAGAGGATACTTATTCTTGATTGTGACTTTATTGAGTTTGCGATAATCAACACACATTCTTAAGGACCCATCCTTCTTCTTCACAAACAAAAATGGATCCCTCTTAGAGAAATACTAGGTCTTATGAAGCCTTTGTCTAGCAAATCACTGAGTTGAGCCTTCAACTTTTTCAATTCGGCAGGAGCGATCCGATAAGGAGGAATTGAAATGGGATTTGTATCCGGTAGCAAATCAATACAAAAAACAATTTCCATTCGGGAGAAATACCGGGAAGATCATTAGGAAAGACCTCTGAATATTCACTCACTATGGGGTACCTATTCATTGGGAGGAATTTTGGAGTCTAAATCTTGGACTCTTACAATATGGTATAGACAAACTTTAGAGATTATCTTGCATACTTTTAGACAAGAGATGATACGACCTCTAGGAATAGAATTTCCCCCTTTCCACTCTACAAGGGGATCAATTGGAAAGTTAAACTTCACTACCCTCGTTCTACAATCAATAGAAGCAAAGCAAAAATGCAACCAATCCATACCCAATATAAAATCAAAATAAAGCATATCAAGTTCTACTAGTTCAACATAAGAAAATCTATTGGGAAACATTATAGGACAATTTCTATACTAAATTTTTGCAACAACCGACTCACCACTGGAGTAGACACTATATATGGTTCATGCAAAATATCGAGCAAAATGTCAAATTTTTTGGCTACTAGAGGGGTAACAAATGATAAAGTAGCACTGGGGTCAAGTAAGACATAAACATCAATAGAGAAGACATTCAACATACCGGTCACCACGTCGGGAGAAGTCTCTTGCTCACCCCTAGAGTGGAGAGCATAGAAGCGATTCCTCTTTGGAGATTCACTAGAACCACCTTCTTGAGCTTGACCACCCTTTTCTTGACACTTCATATTAGGGAAATCCCTAACCTTGTGGCCACTCTTGCCACAGCTAAAACAATTGCCCGTTCCAACCAAGTATTCACAAAAATGACCCTTTCCACATTTGGCACATGTAGGCTTCTCATTGGGTGAGTTTTCACTTCTTCACTTGTGGTCTCTAGGTTTAGTCACCTTATCATCACGTGCCTTAGGGAACTTTGATGGAACTTTATTAGAGACCCACTTCTTAAATCTAAGCTTGTCTTGTATCTCAAACCTATTCTTTGAATAACATCCATCAAAATATCTTGCCCTCTTAGAATCTCTACTCTTTCTATTACATATTGCCTCTTCCACATGTTTGGCATGCACCATAAGGCGAGAAATATTCATGGTGTCACGTAACATAGTCGAATGACACTCCTCTTGCAAATAATCGGACACCCCCGTCACAAAGTGACTCATTTCATCACTAGGATCGGAAACAAAAGAAGGATCATATTTTGACAATTTAGTGAATTTTGAGGAGTATTCATGAACACTCATACCTCCTTGGTGAAGGTTGATGAACTCCCCACTTTAGCTTCCCACATCTCCCTAGGAAAAAACCAATCAATTACGGCCTTCTAGAAAATCTCCAAAGTCACGGACCACCTCTTAATGGCCTATTATTCCTCCATTGGACATACCATACTTGAGCCACATCCTTGAGTTGATTAGTGGCTAACTCGACCTTCTCACTAGTAGCCAACACCATAGCAAAGAGTATCTTATATACCTCATGAATGAACTCTTGGGGGACTTATTTAACCTTAGACCCGTAGAAAGTATGAGGATTCATCCGAAAGAAATCCCTTAGACGGGAAGCAATGGTTGCAAATTGTTCATTAGGATGGGGTAGAACCTCCCGATTAGCTTGGGCCGTCATAGCCTGGGTTTGAGTGGTGGCATCTTGTGCTTGGGTAGTAATGGCTTGGGCCGTTTTGAATAGAGAGGCCCTTATGTTCTCATCCGTCAAAGGAAGAGAATTCACTGGGGCTTGGTCATCATTCTCACCTTCCTCAAGATGAGGAACTTCATCACCACGGGGAGGAGCTCCCGCATTGGCCATCTCTTCCTCAAGCCTTCATGCCGCATTCCTTCTAGTATTCATTTCTTATAATAACAAAAATAGGATTAGATGCGAAAGCACACCATAAGTATATTCAAATGGCACGATATTACATTTCAACGAAAGTGAGAGTTTTCTTACCATCAGGTAGGTTCCTATCAAGAAGTGTGGCGCACTTCAAAATTATCAATATGAAATTATATAGACGTGGTTGAGATATATATTGACTCAAAGATAACTCAACCTCATGCTCTAATACAAAGTTTGTCACATCCGAATTTACCCCTTAGACAAAACTGGTGTGGTCGTCCTATTTGAGGACTAAGACTACCCTCTTTTTTTTACATCATTGCATTCATTGGTCAAATTTAGTGAAAAACTTAAAAATTTTAATTATTTATACTTGTAGATTTACATAGACCTCTACATACACATAACATATATATATCGAGTATACATAGACCCTTCGTATAGGAAGGTTACATAGTCTTCTACTCTTATTGCACGTAAGTATATATATAAGATAGAACATAGTCTTCAAAGATTGTACCGTATCATAACCATCATGATTAGCAATTTGGGCATAGCCCATACTTCAATGTAAAGATAGCCACATATAGGCTTTATAAAATCTGTACTCAAATTAAAGGAGATAGAATATAAGAGTCTTAGAACTAAAACAACAACATAAGATCGATATTGGCATTTCCCTAAAAAAATGAGGACCTACCCCTACTTGTATGATCAAAGGATCAAAGAATTCTTCAAGTCGCCTTTAAAAGCACTTCAACGACCGGAAACTAAAATGTTTGGGAAAAAGAAAGTAATTGGTTTATTACGGCACTTGTACGAAGTATGAGACCATATGACCATACCAAGAAAGTGGGACATTTATCAAAACATGCTATTTTTTTCTTTGAAGAACCTTATAAATAATCAAGGAAATAATACAAATCAAAAAGGCATATTCATCAAGTCAAAACAAATAATATACTTTTAAACATACTTTAACCCATAATCCAATATAACCGTACCATCAAGTTATGACATCACAAGCGTGGATAAGATTTCATCATGTCATAATAAAGCAAGACTAATCTACCCATGAATCCTCATAAAGACAACAAGTTCAATAACCAAGCAGATCCCCATAACCTTACGCAATCAAGTGACCAAACAAGAATCATGGCTAATATTTAACTTTACATAACATAACCTTTTCCTGATATACAACATCATACTTTTAACAACATAGACCAATTACATGTTCATAAAAGTACAATCACCATATAGTATCATTTACATATAAAGTCATCATACAATAATATAAACCTTCTAGAGCTTCCATCAAGGCAAACTAGTAAAAGGCATAGGTAGAGTAACATACCCCTACCTAGTCTAAGTCAAACCCCTCAAGTCACCTTAGTTTATCCTCATTTGTTCATTTTTAATTTAGGGAACACTTGCCTTAAGTGACATAGACCACAAGAGATAAGTGTGGAATCCGGTTTTGTAAAACCTTACACCAATGGAAGGTGGTCTACCAGCCAAAGTAAAACCAAACATAAAAGTAGCTTTCTAGGTTTACAAATAATCTTACTTAACAATATAAACCAACACATATCCATGAGTGAACTAATCAACATATAGTATCAAAGATGTGCAAATTCATCATATAAATGTCATATAACATTATAAGTATAATCATACATAATAACATCCTACTAAGACTCCCATCAAGACTAATTAGTGCAATACTTAGGTAGAGTCTCGTACCTCTACCTAGACTAAGTTAGACCCCTTAGATTATCATAGTTAGAGTTAAATCCTTTAGTTCATTTTACCTTTTGAGAACATCTTGCCCTAACCAACATAGTCCACATGAGCTATTGTAGAATCCGTTGTCATAAAACCCTACACCGAAGGAAGACAGACTACTTGCCAAGGTAGTACAAAAACATAAAACATAGAAACTATGTGGATCCACTAGATAGAATTCCTACATGGCAACACAGTTCAAGAACTAGGAGATATATTTGGCAACCACTTTATGCTACATGCATTTTAGTCTCCAATCTGAAGAGTTTATTAGTGATCCTACCTTCACTAAGTGGGAACGGCCACTTCTCACTCTAGTTCACTCGGTGCTAAGCTAAATCCCCTTTTGAAATGTCTTTAAGACCTTATTATCAATCATAGCTTAGTTTATGTCATAGGGTCTAACACATGTATAACATCATCATCATAGCTCAATAAGAATTGTATAAGTATAATCCTTTCATCACAATTCATGTAAGTGAGGCCAGCACATTTTCATTTTTATCCATAATAAGGCACATTTGTAATCATCAACATCCTTATAACATTTACGTCTTAATTGACATCACAATTATAATCAAGACATTTCGGTTCAACATCATACCTACCTATCAATCCTAAAACAAGGCATACTCCAACACAACATCATGTCCTAATCTGAATTAACCACAATTTGAAGTAAAGGATAAAGATCATAAGAATTACCAAGTCTCCTTTATAGTTGATCATCAAGGCCTTACCATAAACCCTAAATTCAACCTAATTTGGGTATATATCATCATAAATCAATAATTAACATGATAACAAGACTAGAAGAAACACTATATCACAATTCAATACTACATCATAGCTTAAGACAAGATATTTAGGTCAATTCACCTCCTAACCTAGATCTTCTCAAGAACTAGCATGAAAGACTAAAATTCACTCTAATTTGTTCATAATTAATATAACAACATCATATAATAGTAATTAAACCCATAACCAAGTTAATTTAATCAAATACAACCCAATTCATATCAAGTCCAAACCTAAGGTTAACAGATAATGGTCATCTTCTACAAACTAGACCAAACCATAAAGATATATCATAATTAGGTTAGAATATATGTTAATAAATGGATATTATTCAATATAAAACATAAACAAACCAATTCACTAACAAATTTTTTAGATTGAGAAAGACCCGCATGAAAACCTAACTTTGAAAATACTTTGAAGGAATCCTTTGAGTAAAGAGGTCTCAAAGGTGAATTAGATCCCATACCTCAACGATTGATGAAGATTTGATGGTTAAATCGTCCCTTTACGGCCCAAAATTCCTCCCCTAGCTAGTCTTCAATGGTGTGTTCCAATAGAGAGAAGGAAGAGAGTTTTGTTCTGAGAGTTTTAATTAGACTAATGGGGTTGGGGTCTTTATATGAGGGTTAATTAAGTTGAGTAGTCTTCCCTTAATACCTAACTAACCACCAAACCCTTTAATTAATTAGTTAAGACCAACTTAAAAACGTGCAGGAAAATGGACCCTTACAGACGAGACCCCGATAGATGATCCGTTTGTGAGTCGACGGTCACTGTGCCCTTCCTTGCTGCACATTCGTCGTTCTTATCAGTTACTATGAAATTGGAGCCCTTCAAGGAATTGGCTATTTTTTCGATAGACGGTTGGCAACGACGCCCCGTCAATCCACACACGGATCATCGATGCCCTCTCATCGGTGCACACTAACGAGGCAATGTTGGACTCCACATGCAAGGGTCCTCCTCAAGGAACCTTGGTTGGTACATGCGGAGTGTGACCCGTTATTTTGAACCATGAATCGACTTAAACACATGTTATCCACCCTTCCACAAATTTTCATGGATTTTCGACTCCTAAAGGCTAGTCATATAGGCTAAGGCATGCTAGTACCTCCTAGAACTAGTTTCCGGATGTCATGGACGTTTTGGTTTCTAGACTTCCTAATATACTTATAAACACTAAAATATGCCTTAAAATAGTGTCTAGACCTTATGAAACTTATTTTAGGCTTTAAGACACGTCTTGAAGCATATATGATTATTATGATGTTAATCGCTTGAGAGTAAAGCATGTATGATGATAATGAGATGTGATGCTTTGAGAGTAAAGCCTAGACTATGCATTATTGATTGTTTATTTTGTAGTATTAAAGGGATACTTCCTACAATGAATTTCTAAGCATAATTGTATTAATCGAATGAATTATTCTAGGTTGAAAGGACTGATCACCTAAAATGAATATATAGACTAAATTTCAAAATAAATGATGAGGATAGAAGCTAATACATATGAAGGATATCTGGTGATTTGTAATACTCATTAGAACAGAAAAAGAGGTGATTCTCCACGTTCCTGGTATGATGAATGGACATGGAGTCAAGTACCCATGATCATTATGAAATTAAGTGGAGGCGCGTACACGTGTCATATGATGTAATTGTGGAGGCGAGTACCCATGATCTTAAAGAAAGTAAGGCAAAAGGCGAATACCCATTATCCTTTCAAAGCTAGATAAAAAGGTGAATCCATATGTATTTGAAATTAATTACGAATAATGTGATTAGGTTATGAATATGATTAGCTTGGAGTGTTTTTAGATATCTCTGCAATAACATAAGATTGAGTAGTGGTGGATGACCTACGTCTTCGCTAACTTCAAGTTAAGTGACTTAAGGAAGTATTCCTCTTTCAATATGATGATTAATATGTGTTGATTATGATTTATGCATTATGTTGATTAATGCCTATGTTTATGTCTTCTATGAAATCTATCGTGTTTAGTACATGTTTGTACTAACGAATACTCTTGCCTACTTTTGTTATAAAAATCTATGGTCCAAATATTGATTGTAACACTCGTGCCAAGATTTATAGTTTATCAAGGAGTGAAGATATTGTGAGTCCTCAAAGCATTCGAGGATTTGACCACCACTTTCCTAATGTCTTTCTATTATGTTTTGGACTATTGTATGGGTTGCCCTAAAGATATTCGATTGTTCATATTAGATGGTTTGAGAAAAGTGATATGGAATTCTACTTATTTTATTAAATACTTCAATTGTATTGAAATGTTTAAAAAAATTTACCATTTTCTATTACTTTATGTTATGATATGCTAAGTGGATTGTATGATTTTATATCTTCGGTGCACCCCTGGGTTGTTACATCTAGCTATCATCAATGTAGAGTCACAATAGGAAGAAAGCCATCACGACTCAGTATGGTCACTATGAATTTGTAGTTATGCCTTTTGGACTAACAAGTTCCCATAAAACTTTCATGGATTTAATGAAAAATGTGTTCAAATAGTATTTGGACTTGTTCATCGTCATCTCTATTGATAATATCCTCATTTATTCTTAGAATGACAAAGAGCGTGTGACTCATGTAAGATTTGGTTCTGCAAACCTTCAAAGGTCACCAGCTATTCGCTAAGTTCAACAAAACTGAATTCATGATAGAGTTGGTCAATTTTCTTGGATATGTGTTATCTGGCGAAGGGATCCAAATAAATTCTTAGAAAATTGAGAAAGTACAACACTGGCCTAGACCACCTCTCCGACATATATAAGAAGTTTTTTCGGTCTGGCCAATTACTACAAGAGGTTTTTTTAAGAACTTTCATCTGAAGCTACCCATTGAACAAGTTGAATCAACTTTCACTGGTAAGGTTAATCTAAGAAAAGCTTCCTAAAAATAAAGACCAGGTTGACTACTATAATATTTCGGAAACAAGTAAACTAAACTAGTGTCTAACCTACAACTAGTAGGCTAAGTTAAGCTTGACATTATAATATAGGCTTAAAAATAACTCCTTGTACCTAAAATTAATTTTTATATGTTAAAAAGTCAAGGACTAAACCCCATGGACCAACCATGGATCTTTGAGGAGAAGTCCTGAAAAGATGCCTAGGTAGTGACCCACGAAGCGCATATAGGCCCCATAGGTCAACCAACGGTTCACCAGCATGGCTCGTGGTCCCATCCACGATCCGTGGGTCCCAGTCGTGGATAACACCTATAACTACCTTTTCAAAATTTAGTCTTGGGTTCCTTTGGTAATTTACTTTTCATTTAACAATCATGTGGTGTCGTTTTAAACTTATTTTAAAGACCTATATAAGTATTCTCCCACCCAAAAATAACCCATCGAAGATCATAATTCATAAATCCCAAATAAAAACAAAACCTCTCCCATATTTCTCTCACAAAAACCTCCATTGAAGAGGAAGAAGTTGAAGTCTATGTCTCAAGAACTCATATTTTTTACCAAACCTTTTGAGGAATATTCATCTAAGGTATGGTATCTTTGATTCATGTTAATATTTTCATCCATGAAGTCCTCAAACTCAATTTTAAAGTACAAAAGTCTCTAAAACCTTGGATTTTAGCTTAAAGTCATGGATTATTTGTCAAAATGTTTTCAATCATTTAATTATGTTTTACTTACTGTTTTATGGTCTTTATCTGATAACATCTCCCATGGATCCATGAATTCCCCATAACCCTAATTTATGACTTGACATTTGGGTGAATTGTAGTAAATATGGAATATTACTTGTAGTAGTTTAGTTAATTGGATCATGTAACCATATATATATATATATATATANAAAAATACATGTTGCATGATTTCAAATGAAATGTCCTCTTTAAATGCATGTTTTGTGTTCTTGCCATACTTAGAGTATTGTTGTACTAATACCATTCTTCTTCATCTTTTTACACAAAGTGTAGGTATTGATGTCTAGTGGTGTCTTAAATGAAGAGCTTGGATAGACCTTCCAATTAAAGTAAAGGAACCCTTACGATTCAAGGGTTTCCTACGTCAAAATGTTTCTTTAGGTTGATGTAATAGCATATATATTATTTTATGTTGTTAAGGGTTGTCTCCTTATTCTACTCTGTTGGTGTTGAGTCTAAGATTGCAAAGAGACTTAGAGTCAAATTATGTATTTATGTATGTGTGTATATATATATATATATATATATATATATATATAGATATAGATATATATTTGTGTGTGTGTGTGTGTTTGTGTGTGTGTGTGATGTAATAATTCTAGATTGATTGCTCGAGTGTGACCTATTCTATGGCCTTGAAGGGCAAAACATGAGGAATTACCTATGTGTATGAGACTTGTATATATACAATTAGATTTCTTTGAGAGTAAAGCGAAAACATTATAATCTAATTTTTGTGTTGAATTGATGATTGTCCTTACTTGAGCACTTAGGTATGAATATCATATACTGTTTCATATGTAGTGATTCTAAGGGTTGGAGACCAGTCTCCCCTAATGAATCTTTGATCTTTAGCATGAGTTTGTTGATTGATTGTCAAGACACCTTTCCATAGCTATCACTTTTAGTAAAGAATTAACATAAACTCAACGGTAATTATGCTTACCACTGAGTGGATTATTATATGATTTAAAGCTATGACGATAGTAGAGGCCGGATTTCAAGGAACAGTCTATGGGATGGAATACATTACGTTTGTAGAGGTGGAGTTTTAGTAGAAATCCTCTTAACCCATAACATATGTTTCCTCATAGGTCTTTTAGCTAGTATATAAACCTGAAAGTTAATAATTGAGTTATACTTTAGAAAAGTAGGACACTTTTTTTTGGTGTGGGGTTGACAATTGATTTGATGATTAAGCTGTTATGGACTATGTCGGTTGAATATAATCCCACTAATATAGAATGAACAAGAATTGGATATATGAACTATAATTACTTAATAAATTTTCCTCAGTGTGCGTACAAGTATGTGATCTTATTCAGACATTGCGCAGGGATTCTTTGATGGTTCTTATGGTTTGTTTCCATTATATTAATATGATAATTATGTTGAATATGATTGTATCTTATGGTTTTGCACTTATCTTTCATGATGATTCTTAACTTGGTAAAGTGCATACTTTTCATAAAATGTCCCTTTTGCATGTTTAAAGGTTTTCATGCACAACTACCATAATTAGTGCATTTTAGTACTAACCCATATTTCTATGACATTTTTCTACAAAATAAAGGTTCTAACGTTTGAGGTGATTCCTTCCAGTTGAAAGATTGGACTGACTATTATCCAATGTTTGTGGTATGTTCTCATGGATCCAAGAACTAGTGATATATTGTTGTTTCACTTCTCTAATTGTACTAGACTTACAAAATTTCAACTGTAATTTTTCTGACCCTATTAATGAGACGTTAATTGTAATAGATGGGTAAATGAAACTATGTATAGACTTCCGCTTTTTTTAATGAAAATTTCGTAAGACTTTAAAATGTATTTTTACTCTTTATTATTCTTTACTTATATGATGATAAGCTAAGTGAGTTACATAGTACCTTTAGGGGTATTATATGCCATGTTATGTTTAGGGATACCCATGGGTCGTGAAAAACTTGATAATCAAAGCAAAAGGTTTAGAATGATTCTAGGATGGATATCTCATAAGCCACGTCAAGTAGATTCTTCTTCTTGAGTATGATGCGCATCACATTTATGAGTGAGAGGCTATAAGATGTTTAGTAAATTAAACTTCTTTCATTACTCTTAATTCATGCCATCGAGTTTCAATCTATAAAGTGTTCCTTTTAACATTTCTGTTGTGTCTTCAGGAAATGAATACATGAAGGGCTAATAGAAGAAGGATGGAAGAGGAAAATGTGAATCAAGGAGTTCCTCAAGGTAATCAATCTCCTCAACATGAACAAGCATTGGTCGATCCTACGACTATGATAAATGTGGAGATTAGATTGGCTTTTCTAATATTGATTGAAGCCATGATGGCCTAAGAAAATAGGGATGTTGGAGCTCATGGAAAACATAATATGAACTTTGTGGTTTCAAGGTTGAGAGATCTCACAAGAATGAATCCCTCTATGTTCTTTGGTTCCAATGTGGGAGAAGATACTCCAGAACGTGTGGAAGAGATGTACAAGAAAATATATGGTATGGGGGTGACTTCGGTAGAGAAAGCGGAGCTAGCCATTTACAATTTGAGGGGTCTTGCCCAGGTATTTTGTAATAAATGCAAAAAGAATAGGCTGGTCGGAGAAGGTCCCAAATATTTGGAGGTTTTCAAGAAGGCATTCCTTGATAGGTTCTTTCCTTGATAAGGAGAATCCAAAGAGGAAGAATTTATCAACCTTTGTCCAGGAGGTATGAGTGTTGAGAATAATATTCTCTAAAGTTTACCGAACTGTCCAAGTATGCTCCGGTAATGCTGGTGGATCCTAGGATGATATGAATAGGTTTGTGATGGCTAAATCCAAAGTAGGAAGAAAAGAATGTCGCACGAAAAATGATCCTTCATTACATGGATCTCTCACGTCGTATGGTGTATGCCCAACAAATGGAGAGTAAGAAACTCCAAGGCAATAATAGGGAGGTGAAAACACCTAGAATCGGTTAAGAGAATTTTTCTAATATTAAGTTTAATGGGCAAGGTAGGCGAAGGTTCAAGCAAATATTCTCCATTCAAAGCTCCTCTGGTAATCCAAGGGTTGACAAGGATAGGGTTTCCAACCTTAAACCTCAAAGAGGCAATAGTGGTGGTTCATGTGTTCTTAGGCCTAATTATGCAAAATGTGGTAGAAATCATGAGGGAAAATTCTTTGTTGGCTCAGATAGGTGTTGTGGGTGAGAAAAGACTGGCTGAAAGATCAATGATTTCCCGGTAATCAAGGGACACGAAAGAATAGGTAAAAAAACTCCTCCTTGATCAAACAGGTTCCAACTCCAATGCTCAAAATCTAAACCGCTTTTATGCTCTTTAATACAGAGGTGACCAAGAAAGCTCCCCGGATGTGGTGAACGGTATGTTTTAAGTCTTTTCCATTGAGGTATATGCATTGTTAGATCCCGTTTCCACTTTGTCCTTTTTTACACCTTTTTTATCTATGAAGTTCGAAATACTCCCCCAAATTGTTCATAGAGCCTTTTTTCTGTTTCTACCCTTGTTGGTGAATCAGTAGTAGAAAAAAAAGTTTATAGGATTTGTCCTATTTCTTTGTATCATAAAGTTACTTTGGTGTATTTAATAGAGTTAGACATGTAGGACTTTGATGTGATTTTGTTATGCCTTAGTTTCATGTATGTTATGACTTAATTGATTGTAGGACTTTGGTTGTCAAATTTCAATTCCCAAATGAGATTATTTAGAGTGGAAAGAGGGATATTCTATCAGTAGAGGTCAATTTTTTTGTTGTATAAAATCTATGAAAATGATATCCAAATGTTGCATTTACCATCTTGTTTAGGTGATGGATGTTGAGTCTGAAACCCCTTCTCTTGAATCGGTCCCCGAGGTGAATGAATTTCTGTAATTCTTTCCCAATGACTCACCTAGAATTCCTCTCGAACGGGAAATAGATTTTTTCATTGATCTTTTGCAGGATACACAACCTACCTCCATTCCTCTATATAGAATGGCTCATACAGAGTGGAGGAAACAATTAAGGGATTTTCTAGATAAGGGTTTTATTCTTCCGAGTATCTCTCCTTGGGGGCTCCAGTGTTTTTAGTATGCATCTCATAGAATGTGCATTGATTAATACCAACTGAAAAAAGTGACAATAAAGAATAAATATCCCCTTCAAAGAATCAATGACTTGTTTGATCAACTAGAAGGGGCTAGGTTTTTCTCCAAAGTTGAACTTCGTTTAGGCTATCACCAACTTAGGGTGAGAGGGGAAAATATACCCAAGACGACATTCCGAACTAGGATGGGAACTATGAATTCCTTATGATGTAATTTTGCCTATCTTCTTCCTGGCGACCTTTATGGACATAAAAAGTAGAGTGTTTCGACAATATCTTGATATATTTGT
The DNA here is from genome assembly GCF_001406875.1 of Solanum pennellii. Lineage (NCBI taxonomy): Eukaryota > Viridiplantae > Streptophyta > Magnoliopsida > Solanales > Solanaceae > Solanum > Solanum pennellii. The sequence goes on from NC_028641.1 coordinate 42,501,529, forward strand.
TATAGTATGTATTGATGATATCTTAATCTATTCAAGGAGTGAGAATGTGTAACAACCCTCAAAATAAAATAAGAAAATCTAGAGTCTATCATGAGTTTTATGAGTTAATAATGTGTTAAAATTATGAATAATAATCATAGAAGTCGGTTTGAAGAGTTTAGAAGTTGAACGTCGAAGAATGGCCAAGAAGTTTGAAAACTAGCCTTGTGTGTATGCTAGTGTGTTCTTGTCGGTTGTGCATATTATAGGGTGTTTTGAAGTCTAAAATCGGTGAGCATGACCATATAACCTATAGGGACATGCCTAAGGTCAAAACGTCTAGGAAAGACTACCCAAGGACCAACTAAAGGGTCCATGAGGAGGACCCAAGGTGTGGCAAGAATGCTGCCGAAACAACCTATTTTTGGGACTGCCTAAACGTCGCGCAGATGAAACTTAAAAAGCAAAAATGTCACATTGCCATGCGGGCTTCTCCACGAACCAATCTACCTCAAAATTAATTCAAGAACATAGATGTGGAGGTCTCTCCGCGACGCGCATCCATGTCCAAAGATTGGTCGCGTTGTTTTTAAGTCAAGTTAGACATGGTTAAAGGGTCAAATTATTAAAGGGGTCTTTGTCACACCCCTTTTTCCCGCGCGGAGTGGAACGAGTTTTCAAATTAAAGTGACGGTATTGATTTAAGAATTAGTTTATTTTTTTCATAGTCGCCACTTGCAACTGAGTGATGGTCTTCCAAGTAACCTTTTTGTTTAATCCCTAACCAATGGGAAATGACTTTTATTATGGCCTGCAAACCAGAAATTCGGGTACAAAATTTTGTTGATCAAGGGAAGCTATTAGGGATCACTCGGGTCCTGTGATTCTAGCACGGTAACTTTTAGTGACATATACTTTAATTATTTATTATTATTGGGATATATTATTTTAAGCAACTTCCCTGACTTGCAACTGATGGTAACGAGACCGCAATTCAATATTGGAAAAGCATTTGGCACCTTGTAACTGATAGATTAAGTCATCAATCCGTGGAAGGGGAATAATTAATTTTTATAGTGACTTTGTTTAGTTGTCTATAGTCAATACACATCCGTAAAGATCCATCTTTCATTCCAACAAAGAGAACTGGGCACCCCATGGGGAAGTACTTAGCCTGATAAAGCCTTTATTGAGTAAGTCTTTCAGTTGTTCCTTCCATTCTCTTAGCTCTGCAGGTGCCTTTCTATAGGGAGGAATCAATATAGGTTGCATATCAGGAAGAAAGTCTATAAGGAAATTAGTTTCCCTTTTTGGGGGAATTCTTTGAAGATCATCAGAGATACCATTGGAAATTCATTCACGATAGGAATTGACTGAAGAGTCATGGTCTTTTTATAAGTATCTTCTGCATGAACCATATGGTATATACATCCTTTAACAATCAATTTTCGAGTCCTAAGGTATGAAATAAACATACCCTTAGGTGTAGTTTCATTACCCTTCCACTCAAGGAATGGCTCACCTGGTAAGTAAAATCTGACTATCTTGGAACGACAATCTATATTAGCATAGCAAGCTGCCGACCAATCCATACTGATGATAACATCAAAATCTAGCATAATCAACTCAATTAAATCAACGGGGTTGGACAATCATTAATAAAACATCGTGCAATCTCGATAAATAGGACTAGCTAAAATAAAGTCGCCAATCGATGTAGACACCTCAAGTGGTTGTTGAAACAAGTTAGATTGTATTTAACTCTTACTATTAATAAATGGAGTAACATAGTAAAATGTAGAGGCGGGGTCTATCAATGCATAAATATCTTGAGAAGATATCGTTAATAAACTTGTAACAACATTATCTGAATCATATCGGTCTGAGAGTGTATAAAAGTAGTTTTGATCATTACTCGACGTGTATCTCTTTCACCTCTCCCTCTACCACGGCCCAGAGCATATTGTGGTCCTAGTCGTAGGGCACGGGCTGAGGGTGAAGATGCTGATGTGGATCCTAAAGGGTGAGCTAGATCTCCTTTGCTCAACATCGGGCACCAACTAATAAAAGGTCATGTCTGCCCACATTGATAAAGTGCACCTAAGCCTTATCTAAACTGCCTTGTATGCGGAGTACCGTATTGTTTACAATGAGGAGTGGTATGTCTTATCTGTACAGAATGATCCTATTGACGACCATCAAGATGGCCTGAGCTCTAACCAGGTCGTAACTGAACATAACAATCAAACCGTGGTCCCTGCACCAGTGGTGAGACACTACCCACTGCCCGAAGTGGATATCGATGGAAATGAGGCCTAATATTACCATGTGGCTCCCTATAAGATCCTATAATATGGTCCCTCTTATTCTGCTCCCTATCCCTGCGGGTATCACTAATCCGTTGAGAAAAATCTTCTATAGTTCAAGAGAAATCTTATCTTCTATAAATATTTACATCATCAGATAGGGATTCTACCCTAAAATATCCGATTAAGTGACGGTGAACTCTGGATCTCATGGTACGTACAATATCTGGTGCATATCTTGCCAAAGAATTAAACTTGTGTCTATAACCCCTCACAGTCATGGTTCCTTTTTTTAGATTGATAAACTTGTCAAGACGAGCCTCTTGAACTTCCCGTGGAAAATAGTGGGCAAGAAAGGCCTCAGTGAAGTCCTCCTACTCTGTCGGCGAAACATCAGGCCCTATAGATCTCTCTCATGCCTCATACCAAAGAATGGCTACATAACGTAGCCGAAAAGAAGCCAACTCCACAGCCTCTGTGATGAAGGAAAGCATCACCCTCAATACTCTCTCTCTCTATATATATATGGTCTATAAATTCTTGGGGATCCTCCGTAGTACTATATCCTCTAAGTAACGGAGGGGACAAATGAAGAATCTCTTGTACCTTCAATCTTTCTGCCCAGTTTCTCCGAGTATCTACTCCTAACTCTAGTAGTCTCTCATGAATAGAAATCATCCTAGTTAGAAATGGTGGAAAGGCAGTTTTTATAAAACATATGTTACAGGCCCTCCCTATTCACGTACATTCTGCAGTAACTCCTCCAGCTACTGTTCTTAAAAAAATTCAAATGCTTATGGCTGAATTTTTCTAGGGATTGAAAAGTGATGGGAAGAGGTACCATTGTGATTCTTGGAAAAACCTAAGCTTCCCTTATGATAAAGGAGGAGTGGGCATGAGGAATCTAAAAGATATTTTCAAGGCCTTCCAATTCAAACAATCGTGGAATTTTAGAACCAAACAAACCTTGTAGGGAGAATTTCTGAGAGCAAAATACTGTCAAAAGTCCAACCCTGTCAGCAAAAAATGGGATAGTGGAGACTCTTTAACTTGGAAATACATGCTGATGAACAGACAACAAGTGGAGAAACACATCCAATGGAAACTACAAGCTGAAAATTGTTCCTTTTGGTGAGATAATTGGCTTTGCATTGGACCATTAGCACAATTCACCACCAATAGTAACAGATTCAACAACTTTAAAGTGGATGAATTTTGGGAGGAAGGAAAATGGAGCTGGAACAAGCTGATAGTGCAGGCACCTGCTAGCCAACTCACTAACATTCTTGCAACAGAGATTTCCCCTCAGCAACAGCTGCCAGACCAGGCAGTATGGAATCTCAACACCCATGGAGGCTTTAGTTGCTCATTAGCTTGGGAGTTTATGAGAGAAAAAAGAGCTCAAAATCATTTCAACTCTCTTTTATGGCATAAGAACATTCGTTTAAAGTCATCTTTTTTATTATGGAGAACACTTAGGGGTAAACTCTCTACTACTGAAAAATATTTTGATGTTTTCAATGTTAAGTGATGGTTTTATGATATAAAAAACTCAATGGACCCATGATCATGAAAATTCTTAAATTTTGACTTATGAATTGGGTTTGATGAATATGAACAGAAAATATTAGAATTGTGTTTATACTATCTTGTATTGTGATTATCTATTACCATTTATTGCCTAAATTATGCCCATTGAAAACATTTGTATCGCTGAAGATTAATATTATATAGAGGTACCAATTTAGATCAGCAAGTAAGGAAGCTTCGAAGTATCTTCCGTGAAAGTGCTATGGAGACATAACAACATCAAGGAAATGACTTGGGAAAGCGGAAGAGGAAAATAGTGTTAGGGTTAGGGTTTGTGTTAGGGATAGGGTTAGGGTTAGGGTTAGGGTTTAAGGTTCTTTAAGGTTTTAGGTTTTGGGGTTTAGGATTTTTTATCTAAAATCTATGGTTTAGAATTCATTTTTTGGGTTTAGGTATTTTGGGATTTTTCTATTTATTTTAATTACCCTTGTATGAGTAGGGGCTTAGCGACGCCCCTAGGCCTTAACATTTAATAAAATTAAAAGTACAATGTGGGGGGCATAAACCTCACCCCCATACTTATGATGGTTTCGAGTCAACTTTCCAAAAGGAACTAGACTCCTCCCCTTACAAAAAAGGTTATTCCAAAATTCTAGGCACCCATAAGAGAGGACTCCTCCCATACATAGACTCTAGGAAATATAAACAAGGGAGACTCTCCCTTTACAATGTCAAAAATAAACAAACATGTCCTAATTATTCAAAGGAGCTATAATTTTGAATTATAGCTCAATTGAAAAGCTAACTGAATATTAAAAGAGGTTATTTAATTTTCTTAGTCTTCTTCCTCTGAAAACGAGGAATTTCCAGTAGGTCTAACTAATAATATTCTTTTACTTATTTAGGTAATTCTTGATAATTATAGCATATTTATGTACTAGTGAAATTGTGACTGTATATGGACATGGCGTCAGCCAGCCAATTTGCTTAACTGAATATGTGTATACATTTGAATTCTTGTGTCTGGGAGATGACTGTTTCAATCAGCATCAACATTAATAATATTGGGGGGTTTTGGACTTGGGAGTATTGAGTCAATACATGTGCTATTGTACTGGTTGGCTGTAGTAGCTTGTTTGTTTTATAAGTTATGAATGCTGAGGTTGTTCCTTATAGTTGGGTTCTTAGAAGTCCCATTTTGTGGTTGGTCTGCCTGCTCTGCTGCTTGCCTGGACTTTCCTTCTCCTGTTTGATTTACCTCCTGTTATTCCTGCATATCAAGGTTAGACAAAATATTTTGAGTCTTAAATTTAGTTATGCATGTTGTTTCCTGCTCCTGTTGGTGGGTACTACTGCTTCTTTGTTTTGGAGGTGAGACAGGTCTCCAAACTGCCTTGGAGGTGGTTTGATTTTGATTTTTTTGTTGCCACTTTTTTTATGTATGCCACTGTTCCTCTTGTTTATTCCTTGATTGATTGTGCATAGCAGCCTTCTTGAGTTCTTCCTTTTGACTTGTGTTTTGTTGATACTTAGTTCCTTCTTTAAACTCAGAGTTACTTGTGTACTGTCTTTGAATCTTGAACTGACCCCCCTGTTCCTGATCTTCCTTGGATTTTCTTTCAGTTTCCCATTCCTTCCTTTTCCTGATTTCTTCATCCCTCATCTTAATTGTACGCTCCTCTTCTATATACCCCTGATGCATGTAGTACATGCAGTAGTTTAGGATGCCCTCATATTCAACTTTCAACCACCTTCCTTTATTGGGGTTAGAGCTTTTAAAACCCAACGAAACATAGGAAGGTCTAGTTTTGGTAAGATCCACTTGAACTTTGACTGTAAGAATTCTACCTCTAGTTCTTTGAGATGATGGTGAGTCTAAGAATAACACCTTCCCAATTGAACTAAGAATAGTAGTTAACAACAATTTGTTATAGAAATGCCAAAGAAAATAAGGAATAGCCACCCAAATTGGGACAATGAGAGTCTCCTCTTCAGGGGTAAAATCAGGAGTCCATGTTTGTATCCTCATTACATGTCCTTGAATGTTCTTTCTAAGCTTTGTCAAAACAGTTTGGTACTAAAACTCATTTTGAAGGTCAATGTAAACATGCCTAGCATTGAAGTGTGTAATTTTCACACTCCCGGTGAGGGGAGTTTGGAGTATGAAACTTTTCCTAACTAACTCAATTTTAGGAATTGTATTAGTAAATTTGCCCACTAGTGTGCACTTACACACCTCAGCAACCTTCACATAGTAATCATACTCCTCAAGAAGCATACTGGGAATCCTTGCCTAGTTGTATGTATAGGATCATTGAAAACTATAGGGATTTCATTCTTATCTTGGTTATATCTTAATCTTGCAGCAAATGATTGCACATCAGTATAAGGAGCCGGCTCAGAGATTTTATCAAGCTTAGAATTATTACTAGAATTTTGACAATGCAGCTGATTATTTATAGCAGTGCCCTGACCTTCATTATTGCCTTGCTTAGTAAATTCCTGATGATGATGATGAGACTAGTGAGTCCTTTATTATGTATTTTAGTCCTCATAATGATCATACCCTAGAGAATGAAACCCAAAAAGTAACTCAAAGTCAGGGGCTATCTCCAAGGGGTTTTCAACATGACAAATTCCACTTCAAAAAAAAAAGATGTTAATACTGTCACTGCTTGCAGACCTAATACTAGGCTCTTTTCCTTTAGATCTTCCCAATGATTAGTACAATCATATAGAATGTGAGAGGGATCAATAGTCAAGGAGTGTTGGAGAGACTCAAGATGCTCAGGAAGCTCCACCATTTATCAGTTATTATCATTGTGGAACCTTTCTCAAATAGTGTTCATGTCCAAAGCTTTAAAGTGCAGTTAGACATGGAAAATGCTACTAGTAATTGAAATGGTAAGATTTGGATTTTCTAGAGCAGTGATATTGACTGTAATATTCTTGATGAAGATGAACAGCAAATCACTTGCAACATGAAACACAATGAATTACAATATCAATTAACTAGTACCTTTGTCTATGCTAAATGCAAAGATCACCTCAGAAGACCTCGTTGGGAAAAAATGATTCAGCAAGCTACCTTGAATGATAACCCTTGGTGTGCTGTTGGTGATTTCAATGTTATAACTTCTGTGGAGAAAAAACTTGGAGGGGTGCCTTATAACATGAGGAAAAGTATGGATTTTATTGGTGTCATTGAAGCCTGTGGCCTTTTGGACATTGGTTTTAGTGGTCAGAAATTCACTTGGTCCAACAAGAGAGGTATTAATCCCAGAATCTAGAAGAGGCTTGACACTGATATGGTAAATGATTCTTGGTTGGAAAATATGCCTCAAACAACTATAACTCACTTGTCATCTACTGGGTCTGATCACTGCCCTCTTATTATGGAAATGGTTTCCATATCTACTGATCATATCAAGTACTTCAGATTTCTCAATTGTTGGGTAGACAACCCTTAATTCATGGAAACAGTAAAAACTTGTTGGGAGAGTGAAGTAGCAGGTACAGGTATGTGGAGATTTCACCAAACAATGAAAAGGATGTCAAACACCCTTAGTGGTTGGTCTTAGAATGAATTTGGTGATATTTCCAAAAGGTTAGGATGTATGAGAAACAAGTGCATAATGCGGAAGAAAATTACATCACTAACCAAAGTGACTCAAATAGAAGCATCAGCTATGAAATTAATGCTAAGTACATCAAGTTTCTCAAGATGGAAGACAATATTTTGAAAGAAAAAACAAAGCTTCAATGGTTTAAGGAGAGTTATACTAACTCTAAATACTTCCATTATGTGATAAGGGGAAGAAGAAGGAAGTTATTTATTCATAAAGTTGTCAATGAAAATGGAGGCTGGATACAAGGTGATGACAAAGTTGCTCAGGTAGCTTGTGAGCACTTCAAAGAAATCTTTACTGGTGAAGAAAAGCTTATCAATGAGCATACCTTGGAATGCATTCCAAGGATAATTAATCAACACCAAAATTCCCAGATTACCAGTGTTCCTAGTATGGATTAACTAAAATAGGTGGTTTTCTCTATGAATCCTAATTCGTCAGCTGGTCCTGATGGTATGAATGGATACTTCCTTAAAAAAATTTGGCGTATTATCAAGAATGATCTAATGGGAGTTGTCCGGGCCTTTTTCAGTGGACAGATGATTCCTAAATATGTCTCCCATTCTTGTATTGTGCTACTCCCTAAAGTGAATAATCCAAAAAAGATGACTGAGTATAGGCCAATAAGTCTGAGTAACTTTACTAGCAATATCTTTTCTAAGTTAATGAGCAACAAACTTAGCCCTATCCTCCCTTCTTTAATCTCTTCTAACCAATCTGGGTTTGTTAAAGGTAGAAGTATTTCTGAGAACATCATGCTTGCTCAGGAAATCATTCACCAAATCAAATAAACAAATATTGGTAGCAATGTCATTATTAAAGCAAAAGCTTATGACAGGGTCTCTTCACATATATGTATCTGGTGCGAGGAAAATGGGATTTGCTGAGGTATTTATTGATATGGTGTGGACAATAATGGCTAATAATTGGTACTCAATCATTGTCAATGGTAAGAGATATGATTTCTTTCACTCCTCCAGAGGTCTCAAGCAAGGTGATCCACTTTCTCCGGCCCTATTTATTTTAGGTGTTGAGGTACTATCAAGATCTCTAAACAGACCTCACAACCATCGGAATATCGTCCAAAGTCAATGTTCTAAGCCATGAAAACATTTTATTTTTCTTCCAAACCAAAAATAAATCTTAAGAGAGGGTTACTATGGAGTTCTTGCATGATGAAGATTAGTTTTTGACGATTTCTACCATTAAAAGTTGCCCCGCGGCTAGAAACATGATCTCTACCTGTAGCAATCATTTTCTCCTTCTATTATCTGCGTTTGGAGCTAGTTTTTGAAGATATAAATTTGTATTTATTGATTTTTCTTCAAGTTTTACACTTGGTTCACTAAGATAATCATGCCGACTGTTTTATGATTGTTCTTATGAAGTTCTTTAGGCATTTCATCAAGTTTAGGCCATTTGGTAAATCTATTAATTTAAGAACAATTATGAACTATTTTATAGGTGCATACCAGTTTTATATATATATATATATATA
>NC_028641.1:42510706-42554464 GCF_001406875.1 Solanum pennellii
AAGAACAATTATGAACTATTTTATATATGTATACCAGTTATATATATATATATATATATATATATATAGTGTTTGAGAAGCTTAGAACGTAAGGAACAACTTTTTTGAAGAATCTACCACCATTCGAGCATTCATTGGAAAGGTATGTTAAAGCTAAGCTACGTCCCTCATTTTAGCACCACTCCTCGGAAATTCCTAACACGCTGAATGTGATATTTTGCTATTCTCTTTCTAGAATTACCTTTAGTGGAAGGCATTGGGATCTCAACTTGATCATTTTCTTAATTATGTTATTTTGATGTTCCACTCGTTCAGATAAATAGAGTATTCGACATCTACATGTCTTTTTATCGGTATCCTTGATTATATGTCCGCATGTATGAATTCTTATTCTTTTTTTTGGGTGATGTGACTTTAAATATCACGGGAGAGCCTTATCACTTGTAACCAGCCCTCTTTAGCCACTAAAGTTATTATGAAAAAAATCTTTTAAGTAACTCACGACCTTCAAAACTCTCTGATATAACTTAAATGTTTAAACTATTAAAACACTTGGTTTTTGGAGTACCTTTTTGATGATTTATCTAGTAACCAAGTTATATCTAAGTAAGTCACCTTAAACTTTTTATAAAAATTTGTAAGGTTAGATTATCTTTCAAAAATTTTAGTTAACTTTTCAAGATTTTTCTTTTTGGTAAAACATACGAGGTTCCACGGGATTGTTATATAATATACACGAGTTATAATGAGGTTATGAGAACAGGACTACAAACGGTTCTAGATTGGCAACATGACAACAGTAACTTATGTGTTATAAATTCATGACATGACATTCTACGCATTTTACTTCCGAGCTATAATTGGGAGGTTTGTGGCCAATTGGCTACATTTATACGTATGAGACACAAATGGCCACAAGTTGACGAATATAATGTCGGTTCGCTACCGGAAGCACCACAATTGCTAGCATTTCATTGGGTATGTCATGCATTTGCATATATATATATATATATATATGCATATACATATATATATATATATATGCATATATATATATATATATNATTATATGAGCATAACATGCATATTGAGTAGTACAGGGCTAAATGTCAGCCATGGAGATTATTTGAGTGTCAGTTTCAAGTGGTAACATTATTACCTTTTTTATAGTAAATATTTATGATTCTATTTTCCGCTTTACATGCCAGTAAATTTCTATTCGTATTGACGTCCCATTGCCTGGGGATGCTACTTTTTGTTCTATTCAAGCCGGTACATGCATGAACTCAAATCGATCCATCCAGTAGGATTCAGGTTTTTTTGTGAGTTGGTAAACTCCATCTTATCCTAGGGCTGCTAGAGGATGTTTACTTTTGATGTACAGTTGGGTATAGTGGGGACCTTGTCTGGACAGTGCTTATGTCACTCATAGAGGATATTGGGTACACAATGTTCTAGGGTTTCTTTTGTATGTTTCAACCTCTAGCCAATAATCTTCGCATGTATGTATGTGCGTGTACGAAAGCATGTCTTTAGTTGTGCCCTCGTCGGCTAGATAGTGTATCTTTATTTTTTAGGCTTGTCTACCATTGTTTGTATGGTTTTTTTTATCAATCAGGTCATGACCTTCAGATTCCAGGCTTCACATTTTAGAGGTTGTGCTATCCAATCTTTTTGTCTCACTGTTTTGGTTTAGCTAGTATGTTTTAATGGTAACTCGATCTTATAGGGTATAGAGTGCCAGTTACTCCCCTTTTTTAGGGGCATGACATTTTGAATAGCCAACTTATGCCAAAAGCCTAAGTTGGGGCGTGGTGAAAAGAGAAGGTACATCAAAAAGTGTAAGAAAGTCACCTTTGACCTATGGTACATTGTGCCTCTCTAGCACACAAGCACATCAAAATCCTCAACTGTCTGAATAGTACATTATGCCTCTCCATTAATTTGTGAATGAAAAGCAATGCTAAGAGTTACTTGAATGCCTAGACCATTCTGAAACGATCTCCAAAAATGTATTGTAAATTGAGCTCCTCTATCTAAAATAATGGATAATGGAGCTCCGTGAAGGCGAACAACCTCTTGAATGTAAAACTTTAAATAATCTTCAGCTGAATATGTCATTTTACTGGCAAGAAATGAGCAAATTCTTTTAGCCTATCGATAATTACCCAAATGGAATCAAACCTTTGTGGAGTGTGAGGAAAATTAGTGATGAAGTCCATATTTATCATATCCCATTTCCATAACGGAAGCTCAATATACTGGGTTAAGCCCCCAGGCCTTTGATGCTTTGCTTTAACTTGTTGGCAGTTTGGACATTTAGCTACCATCTCCGTAATATATTTTTTCATGCCATTCCACCAATAGATCTATCGAAGGTCTTGATACATCTTCGTAGAAAATAAAAAGTTGTGGAATAAAGTAGAAAAATGCAAAAAGAAATGGGTTTCCAACGATCCATGGAAGATGAATAATGGGATGGCTCGTGAGCACGAACAAAAATGATGAAGGGAAGGGAAGGAATTGTTGTTCACACCACATGTCATGAGGATAAGATTCACTAAGCCTAAATGAACATACCTTTACACTCAACCCCTTTACAAGCCTTTAAAATCCTTTGTGATCTTGAGTGAGCTGAAGCAATAGTTGGCTGGAAAATAGGGGCAAACCTGTGGGTTAAGTCGTGTATTGTAGTCATCTTTGAGAGTGTGATCTTTGCATTTGATTCTAGATCTTTAAATTGAGAACTATTGTGTGTGAATATGGAATCATTCTTTTTTTTTAGGGAATTTGAAACTTTTGTTGGTCCTGAACTTGCATTTGAAGCAAGTGAGCTTGAGAGTCTTTGGTAATGGTAAGTCACAACTTGAATATTTCAGCACATAATTGATCCTCGCATGAGTGATTTGATTCTTTTTGTGTGCACTCATGATTGAATACCGTAAAACACTATTTGAGATATCCTTTTTGAACTGCTGAACTTGGAGTTTTACTTGAGGAATTGAGGAAAAGCAAATTCTTAAGTTGGGGGTGTTGATGAGTCAACAATTTGGACTCATTTAGGGCTTTTCTTAAATAGATTTAGTGCCCTCAAATGCATATTTTGTCCCTATAACTGATATAAATCCTTGATTTTCAAGGTTTTTGTTGAGGAACAAGCATGGATACTAAGAAGCAAAAAGGAAAAAGGCAGATGAAAAAACAAAGGAAGAAGGCCTGAGGATTGCCTAACCCATTAAGCGAGTCGAGGAATGGCCTTGATCTCACCTTATGTTCCAGTGCGCTAAGTCTTGAAGGAGAAAATCAAGTCGGCGATAGATATAAGCAGTCAGCGAGGCATTGAACAGTTCCGCAATGTAGTTCTATACCACCCAAAGTTATAGAACCTCAAGGATGTTTAAGGCAAAAGCAAAACGGTGATACAAATGATAAAGGGTTGATCACCGATCTCGACTTACTGCATCGAATGATCCATCGCAGCACAACCTTTTGAGAACTATAAATACTTGTTCGACTTTTTTGTTTAGTGGCAATCTTCGGAGATATAGAATTTTAGACCATCAAATTTATTATTAAGTTTTGAGTGTTAAGATAATTTTTCCTTAGCTTTGAAGATTTGAAGATTTCCAATTCCAAGAAATTGGAAGTGGATGTTGAATTTTTTCATTGTAGACTTTTGCAAAGAGAATATCAATCATACTCGGTTGATGGAAAAATCAGTTAGTATCGATTTCTTGATTCTTACTATGTCTAGCTAAAACCCCAATTCTTGGGGTGTTACTATGTTGTAGTTGCAAATGCAATCTTAGCTTAGTGTTTTTGTCTTGCTCGATAGAGGTTTTGAATCCAAAACTACGGAATCGATGGTCTCTGGGTATTGGGTTGTCTTGGGTTCAGCTCGAGAGAGGGAATCCTAAATCCTCTTACATATACTCATCTTGAGAGAGTGAATGGACTAAGGTGAAGGCGGTGCTTAATTGCTGCTTATTGGTATTCTAGAGAAACCAATTTTATTCGTGGTAAACGGATCGAAAGAGAGAGAGTTTATCCCTACTAAAGCCTAGCTTAATCACTAATATGCAACTATTTAATATTGATTTCAATTACCCAGTCATTTAGTATCGATTTCTTGATTCTTACTATGTCTATCTAAAACCCCAATTCTTGGGGTGTTACTATGTTGTAGTTGCAAATGCAATCTTAGCTTAGTGTTTTTGTCTTGCTAGAGAGAGGTTTTGAATCCAAAACTACATAATCGATTGTCTCTGGTTATTGGGTTGTCTTGGGTTCAGCTCGAGAGAGGGAATCCTAAATCCTCTTCCATATATTCATCTCGAGAGAGTGAATGGACTAAGGTGAAGGCGGTGCTTAATTGCTGCTTATTGGTATTCTAGAGAAACCAATTTGATTCGTGGTAAACGGCTCGAGAGAGAGAGAGTTTATCCCTACTAAAGCCTAGCTTAATCACTAATATGCAACTATTTACTATTGATTTCAATTACCCAGTCATTTAGTATCAATTTCTTGATTCTTACTATGTCTAGATAAAACCCCAATTCTTGGGGTGTTACTATGTTGTAGTTGCAAATGCAATCTTAGCTTAGTCTTTTTGTCTTGCTCGAGAGAAGTTTTGAATCCAAAACTAAATAATCGATGGTCTCTGGGCATTGGGTTGTCTTAGGTTCAGCTCGAGAGAGGGAATCCTAAATCCTCTTTTATATATTCATCTCGAGAGACTGAATGGACTAAGGTGAAGGCAGTGCTTAATTGCTGCTTATTGGTATTCTAGAGAAACCAATTTGATTCGTGGTAAACAGCTCGAGAGAGAGAGAGAGTTTATCCCTACTAAAGCCTAGCTTAATCACCAATATGCAACTATTTACTATTGATTTCAATTACCCAATTGTTTATCTTAGCTTGTAATATCATATCCCAAGAATCATGTCTCTATGTTCGTATTTTCGTGTTTGTTGTCGTAGTTGATAATTAACTAAAAAAGCCCTTTGATATTTTACACTTGTGTTACTCCTAATTTGATATATTTTTATCCGTAAATGTCTTTTAGCTATGATTGACTTGAATTTGGTTCGTACTTGGCTACTATTTCTTGAAACCACTCCTTGCGGGAACGATCCCAACCCTTGGTTGTGTTATATTACTACCCACAATTGTTGACACTTGAACTGGAATTAGTGTTGTGATACGTGAAATCACTGGGAATCACTTCCATATCTGTCTTCTCGTTACTTGGTACTCGAAACCATCATTGAAATTCAGTGATGAACACTAGGAATGGAAGTGAAGTCTGATGCTGCCTAGACCTTACTATCTCTTGGCCAATAATCATACCAAACTTAAGGCATTACCCATCAATGATGCAACCAAGACAAACTGCATTCATGTGATGGAGGATCAACTCATTCTGGGATGGCATAATAGTGTTGCTGATAAACCAAACCAATACCTCGCTGCTACATTGAGATCTTTCTTCTTAATATTCACCCCATCCTCGGTCCACCTAGGAGTACCATTAGATAATAGAGGAGCCAACACTTTTTGATTGTGTCCAATGAGATTGTTTTGATCATTTATTGATAGTCATAAGAGATAATCTTTGTACACTCCAACACCATTTGATGTCGTCACTATCACACATCATTTTTTTGCCCCTAACAACCACATAATCCACCGGCTTGAATGTGGCAACTTTCCTTTTCCGTTGTGGCACTAGGGTTCTATAGAAAGAGTAGAACTCCTGGACCCAATTGAGAATGTAAGGGCCGGGGTTTTTGTGAAGATTTGAAACTTGTGCGACCTCAAGGTGCGATAGACTATCACTCCATCTATAGTCAGTGTCTTCTGCTCGATAATGTTCCTCAATCCCTTATCCTTCATTTTGTTCATGGACAGGGGGGAAGGACCATGTACAGGTGGTGATAATAATCCCCAGTCTCAAAAGTGATAGCATGAGGGTCATGGTTCTCACCCTTACTCCCAGATGTGGTGAGGCGAGTGGCATACAGTCCCTCACTATAGGATCTAACCCCTGGTGACTCAGGGGACAACACTTTTCCTTTGCCTTTGCCCTTCCCACATGTTGTGGGAAGTTTTGTAGCCTTTGCCTTGGATGCAACAACATCCTCATTGATTGTGATATCCTTTGCCATCTTACGGAGTGGTATGTCTCGGCCTACTCCTTTGGTCTAGCCATATCTATAAAGCACATCGAAAATAGTTAGAAACAAGTCAAGTAAAATGCAAAAAATAAGTCATAGAAGACTCGCCAAACCGATCGGTGAGTCGCCATGTCACTTAGGCGAGCCAGATTGGGCTCGCCAAAAGGACCGGATCAAAATTTTCCCAGAAAAATAGCATGTTAGAAATGAGAAGGGCCTTTCAGCGAGTTGTCGACCTCATTCGGTGAGCACATACCAGCCCGCCGAAAGATACAATGTATTTTAGGGGGCGATCAATGAAGACTTCCGGTGGGTTATCGACTCAGGCGAGCTCAGGCATCTCACTGAAAGTTACAAACTCAAACCAACAAAAGCATCAAATTAAAGGCGAATAAGGAGGATTTAAAAGAACCACGGAGTGATTCGGAGAGTTCGACCCTACTCGCCAAACTACCCAACATGCCTATTTTAAACCCCAACTCCCAAAATAAAACTTGTAGCCCCCGAAAACAAAATCAAACAACGAACCCACTCAGTTACGCTTAGACCCATTAAACCCATGCAACAGGGGTACACATACTTCCCCTATATTAGCCAAAATTGGACATTTGACGACTTTAACCCTTAAGAATGACGTCAAACACTTCATCATTGAGAAAACACGTCATTTAGCACAAGTTACTCAAACTTCACCAAACTAGACATAATAATAATTAAGAACAATTCATAAGATTGCAATCAAATATAAAGCACGAAAATCATGGAATCAATAATTTAGGTAATCAAGGCATGCTATCGAAACTAAACATAGGCAAGCAAGCATACATATATGATTACAGAGAGGCCCAACACACATCAGCACAATTTATGACAATGCAATTGAGTTTAACCTCTAATTACGAGTTTGGTCGTTTGGAAAAATCAACCTTTAATGCTGAACTATGATTTGAAATGCTTGGCGGCAAAAAATTCAAATTCCGAACACAAAATCGACGAGCAAAAAGTAATAATATGCCAAAATATAGGAAATATAATGTGTGGTTATGATTATATGAAGTTAAAAGAGAGAGAATACAAAAAAGTTTGAAACTTTAAATCTTTGGCCTTTTAAAAATCGTCCAGTTCAACCTTTTTAGTGATATTACTCGACCTGTCCGAACCACTCACTCACACACCGAGTGGTTCCTTACCTCACTGAGGTTTACAATACCTTTAGTTAAGTTGGAGTTCCAAACGGCCGACTAAGTCAGACTCGTTGACTTGTTCAATGATTTGCTGACTTATCCATAGGCCCGCTGAGTTTTACAGACTCCATCTTCAAAATTGCTTGAGTCCAATGGCGGTCCAAGTCGGGCTGACCGACCTCTTCAGCGAGTCACTAACTGGACTCCTGGCTCACCAACCTACATTTTTCAAACACAATCCACACATTAACCTGCACAATCAATATTCATTATTCAAAAATAAGAAATAAAACAATAAAAACTTAGGTTGCCTCCCGGGAAGCTCCTTAGTTAAAGTCGTGGCATGATGCAGGTACCCATTCAAGCTTCGTTCTTTGAGTTTGCCACTAGGTAATCCCCCTTGTTGTGTTGGTTTAAGATGAGACGAATACCCATTTGGGTCTTCAACTGCTTGATAGAGACGGAATGAGAATTCAACGTCTTACTGAGAGTTGACACATCTTCCTTCATTTCTTTCAACACCTTGTTAGACCCTTCAATCTTATTTAGAATACGTGAGAGCATAACCTTACTTCGTACACCCCCATAATCTTTATACTTTTGACGTTCGTGGGGAGAAATATATCTATTATTCTCTCCATCTCTTTCCTTCTAAGTAGCATTCCAATCAGACCACTCTCAATCACAGTCTCTCTAGCATCTCTATTCAAACCTTGGTTACCACCTAGTCTTCGGTATTTGCACGATAACCAACTCTTTGGTTGACTAGGAAATGTACTTCCTCATTGTCCTATACTTCAAACCTTGCTTCTTCGGGGTTCAAACCACCAACATCGACAACATTAACACTCCTAATATTAGCGCCCATGATGTTCTTGGCCAAAAATGTCCAACTCAGTCATCATTTTTCCATGTTTTGGTCCCAACCTGATCTTTTTAAATCTTTTCTTTGGTCAATTTAAAAGTGAGAGGGGAGACTTGATCTTAATGCATGTACCATGCTGGTTAATTTTGGTCCTTCCATCCAAGAGTTGGGTTTATATAACATAAGGTTGTTGCATTAAAATCCTGGAGAAAGTTGATTATCCACTCTCTTGTTCACCGAGTAAAGGCTTCGGTAAAATTATTGCAGCAAAATGTTGTCAGGCAAACCATGAGTTGGGCATTGCATTACCAACTTTTGAAATTGTATCCAAGTCTCATGGATCACCCTCCAAATAGTTGAAGCTTTAGATGTTGTCCTGAAGAGTCATCGTCTTTCAAGAGGGAAAGAATAGCACTTGAAATGAGGTAATAAGTTCTTTCCACTAAGTGATAGAATCTCTTGGCAACTCATCCAACCACTTACAAGCTTTTCCCATTAGAGAAAATAGGAAAAACCTCAGTCGGACCGACTCTTGAGATGTGTTGCTAATGGAGAATGGCCTGCAAACATCAACAAAATTCTTTATATACTTATTGGGATCCTCATGATCCAACCCACCAAACAGACCCTTAAATTATAAGAGCTGCAACATGGTGCTTGCAATATGAAACACAATGTTCCTTTCAGCGAGAGACAAGTGAATGACACCAACTCCATCTACTCGATTTAGGTCATTGACGTTTGGCTCATTGATATCATTAAGATTTCTGATTTCATCTTGGTGGACCATTTGGCTACCATTACTTCCATTAACACTCGTTTCCTCTGTTTCAACAGTAACACAAAAACCAAAAATCAAAATAAGCATATTCAACTATGACAAAAAAGAATAAAATTCAACTTTATCGAAAGAATCTCAAATAACACCATTCCCCGGCAGTGACATCATTTTGATTAACATGTCAAGTATACTTCATCCAATTCTAAGAATCAACAATTGCTAGTCAGTATAAAATCCAACTAAATGAGTTGGGGTCGAATCCCACAGGGTGTGATACGTGCTTCAAATTCAATTGGGAAGTATGAACATGATCAAATCAGTCATAGGATTAAAAGTTATAGAAAAAATATCATTCAAATTAAGGGGTGACACGAATGTCAAATGGGGATTTTGTTTATAATTAACAACTACAAATAGTCATGCAAAATAAAAATTAACAATAATGGGACAAGTTCTTAGGATTTGATCGATTACATGCAATTATAGATGTATGGGTAATTGCAACTATTAGACAAAATGCTAGATGTTAGTGAGTAAGCTAGGTTTTAGGGGAGGTAAACTTTCAATCAACTATTTACCCCGAATCAAGTGATTTCTCTCGAACATCAACAAGCATTCAAAATAAGAGCATCCCAAACCTTAGTCCATTCGCTCTCTCAAGCTGAATGGTGTGGGATTGAGTTTCGGATTCACTCACTCGAGTTGAACTCAGGTCAACCCAATACCCACTAACCATCAACCAATAATTTTGGTTCTAAAACCTCTCTCTTGAGAAAGCCAATAATACAAACCTGGAACTGCGTTTTCAACTACAATTCCTAAATTAAACCACACCGATTAAACTCACTTTAAATAAAATTTAAACTAACAATTAAAAATATTCATAAATTAAATCAGTCCATAATCAGATGATCACACCATAAGAATTGGGGTTTTATTAGACATTATAAAAAGGTAGAAATAGTTACCAAATAGATTATCCATAACAGGGTAAGTGTAGATTCATCCTTACAATGATTTAATTTGAAGAATCTCAAAGACCCTCTTCCAATTTCTCAAAAGTGAATTTCTTCAATTACTCAAAGCTAAAGAAAAACTGAAGCTTCTCCAGGTGCTAAAAACTTAATAATAGATTGTTCTAAAATGTATTTGATAAGAAACTAAATGTTCAAAAATGTACTTATAGTCGCCAAAAATGTGTTGCGCAGAGACACTCGGTGAAGTATGTCTTGGCTGGCCAAACCACTTGGTGAGACGCCCTTTGGTCTATTCCTTCGTCATTTGCCTTGGTACTCAACATCCTCCATATTTGTAACTCTGGGCATTCTGGCACTGCATCACGAAACTACTCAGCGATCCACCGACTATTCCCTTCCATCACCAACTTGGTTCTTTCCTTTAGGGCTTTTCACACTGGAACTTTAGGTGGTCAAACAGTCATTTGTCGTCTCGCCAAGTGAACTTGGCGATCACTAGGCTTCCTTTCTTCATCCTTTCAGCCTGTTTTGTTCCTTTTTGTTTGTAAGTGTCCTTGATTTGTTTCTTAATACATATACCTTAATATCAAGGGTTTTACATCATTGATTGGCACAAATTAAGAATTTGAGGACACTAAATCTATATAAAGTAAGCCCTAAATGAATCCAAATCTTGGACTCATTACCCAATCATATTTTAGCAATTTAGTAAGGTTTTAGGAGTCTAAAAGAGACTAGAACTAGTTTCATTCATCCCCAAAAGTATCTAGGGTTTTAGAGAGAATATTCAAGAGGACAAAAAGTTCAAAGTTTCAAGCATTTGTTCAAGAAATTCAAGATTTCGTCAAGAACCTAGTTTTTTGACGTATGTAAGCTTCCTTAGCGTTGGGTTCGTTCACCCACACATCAATCATAAGTTTCTTTTGCGAATCTATCCTTAAATATTGAGCAATTTAATTTCTTGATGAGTTATTTATAAGTGTTCTTGAATTTTCCTTATAGATTAAGTTTTGATGTAAGATTCAACTTGAGTCAACTTCAAACGACCATATCTCTTAGAATATAAAGAGTTATGTAAGACATAAGTTATTAGATTAAAGGTATTTGAGTCTAATTTCTAACTCCACCAATTCTGTGTCAATTCAATTGCTAAATAAAATGTTATGAATATTTTAGTAACCTATACATTATTGTTATGAATTTAGTCGACGGGAAAACACTAAAAATGGTTGGTTTTGATTTTTACCTCCAAGAAAACCTTAAACGAATTTATTGGCTAATAAAAGGCTTGAAACAATCAGATTTTTATATTTTCGTTCGTCATTTTCTTCTCTCTCAAACCTTAGGGCAAAACCCTAAGGAAAAATCAAAGTATAAGACTCTATTTAAGAATATTTCGATCATTTTCAAGATTTATCTTCAAGGTAAGTCTTTATCCAATAACTCCATTTTGTTCAAATCAAAATCTTCCATAAAATTATAAATCACTAATGAAAATCATAATTTTTTGCAATAGATATTTCAAAAAACTAATTCAAGAATCTTAAGAAAGGTTTTCTTGATTGTTTACCTTCAAGCTAGGGTTTCAAGTCTTTTAAACAGATCTTTTTTCAAGATTATTCAAGAACCTTATTCTTCCAAGTATGTAAGGTTATAATCATGTTGGACTAGTTTATCCTCACGCCCTACATCTACTTTCAGTAAAAGAGTAATCTAGATCCTTTCTCTAGATTTGAGTATTCTTGAGATAGTTGATTTTGAGTTCTTTCGTTCTTCAGTTCATATTTCTTTTAAAATTTCTAGTCCTAATTATCAAATTTCAATATTGTTATTGAGATACTTCATATTATGAATCATATTTCTTGAATTCATAATTCAAATTCAAGAAAGAGTTAAGAGTAGAGTTCTAGAAAGCTTTTGAGTTCAACTGTGAATCCTTTGAGATCAACTATCGATATGAACTAAGTTTTTAGGAAGTTAGTATGAGAATGAGAAGATTTGTATATATGAGTTCCATATTTTTATGCATACCCTTGTGTCGAGTCGTTCATGCCCATAAATTCCGCATGAACTTCATAAATCAAGCATCTTTGAGTGGAGTCGTATCTTCAAGTTTTAAGTCTTGAGTATTGAGTTTCAAATCCCTTTTGAGCTTTTATTCCTAATCATGGAACTATTACATGTTACCCATGAAGTCCTTGACTTGAGTAATTCATGCCCATAACTCCGCATGAAACCTATAAGTCAAGCAGTCTAGTATTGAGTAGTATTATTGAGTCTCGAGTTTTGAATACTAAAGTTCTTTATTTCTATTAAAATTTGTAAGTTGAGTGGTTCATGTTCATAATTTCACATGAACTCTATGATTTGAGTTATAAATTTTTAAAAGTTTTTTAAAGCCAACACTTGAGTTCCTAAACTAAGTTTTGAGAAAGTAAATATGAGTTTTGATGAAAGAGTTTTCTAAAACATGATTAGTATGAAAATCGAGTATGCCATCAACGCATGAGTAGTATGATATCTATATATACCATTAATGTTTATGCAGTATGACTTCTTGAGTCATCAATGATCATATTATAATATAATTTTGAAATGATTTTGAGATAGAACAGAGTTGAGTTCATTTTTTTTTAAAATGATATGAGAACTAAGTATTCCCAAGAGTAAATGTTTTAACATAGAAGATGAGAGAAAACTCAAATTTCCAAAAGAATTTTGAACAATTTGAGTACCATCTCTTTAAGAGAAAGAGTTTTGAGTAACTATAAGAGTTATGTTTTAAAGAATATGAGCTAGTTATATCTTGGGAGTAGAACTGAGCACCGATATGGGGGAGAGTTCAAACAACTCACAACCCCCATAAACCATGTAGCCAACGTCGGTAAAAAGGGTTATACTTTTTAGATGATTCCTTAATATTTTTTATCATAGACTAGTGGATCCACTTAGTGAATAGGTATTATACCCTGACAAAGTATAGGACAGTTCTGGTAGAGTGGGCGAGACGTTGTACCATCACATAACTCATAGTGATGGTTGTCCATTTGAAAAACTCCCACAGAGATATTTGTATTTTTATATAATATACACAGAGATTACTTGTTTTTTCATATACAAACTGAGTATATTGTATTCTTTAATAGATTGAATTGCTTTCTATTGTTTTAAAAGATTTTCATCTATGGAAAAGAGGCCTAAAATACCTTTGAAATATTGGAAATGGTACAAAAATATCCTGTATCCATCTATTGGCTTCAAAATACCCTTCTCACCCACCCATTGGCTCCAAAATACCCTTGTCATTCACCTTTGGATTCAAAATTGACCACTTATTTAATGATTTTAAATCTAAACTATTTAAATATTTTTTTAAATACATGATGCTCAACTATTTGTCATAATTTAAGCTATTAATATAATTTATAAATCAAACCACTAGCCACTCATATGTCTCCCCTTTGATAGTTGTTGAAGCTGAAAACTCACAGGTCCAACTTTTGGGTGTTGTTGAAGTTGAAAACACACATCTGACGCCAGTTCACATGTTCATATGAAGATTTCCGGAAGGTATGCTCAATCACCACACACTCATCTAAGTAAATCAGGTGGCACATTGGGAAAGACTTTGATGTACTGTTCATGGAAACACCGTTTTGTAAATTACAAAAAGTTTAATATGTACAACGATGTGACTCCTCATTTCAAAAAGAGAAAAGGCTCAAATATGCCATCGAACTTTGAGAAAAGGCTCATTTATGTTATCAGTTAAAAGTTTGACTTATTTATGTCATTACCGTTAAAGAAAAGGCTCATTTATGCTATTATCTTTTAACGGTGGTTTTGCAAAACCATTTTTGGATAATTCGGTCACGTCATCAATTTTTTAAATAAAAATAATCATAATTCCGAAAAAAAATTAAATTAATTTTTTTAAAAAAAATTATTTAAAAAATGATTATGTGGCCAATTATAATTCGACTACGTCATTACTTTATTTAGTAAAAAAATTAAAAAATTAATTCAATATTTTTCAGAATTATAACTTATTCAAAACAACCTTCAGAGATTTGATAAATTTCTTACTTCGTCACTTTAGGGTAAAACTAAATCTTGTATATGATTTTGGTGTGTTTTTTATTCATTTGCTAATTAAATTATTAGTTATTTAGACACTGCAAACTGCGATTTAGTTGTTTGAGGAGAAAATTGTCTTTGCTAGTTATGTCTAAGAAAAACTAATGTATACAAACAGACTGTTTAATATAGTTTTATATGTAAATGATCAGACAATGGTGTTTTATTTAAATGAAACTAGATTTATATCAAGTTATATATATATATATATATATTGCTTGTTGCTAACTAATAACGACACATGATTTATACAACATGTTGATGTGATAATGTACTATATTCGCAAGTTTTGCAAGTAATGTCCTGAGAATAGTGCAAAAATTACTATAACAGATCCATTTTTCATTTATTGAATTGTGCAAATCCATGATACTTGAAAGGCCAGTGATAATTTTTGTAGTGATTGTGGTCTGTATGCCTGTTCTTTCGCTGAATATATGTGTCGAGGAGATATGAACAAATCAGTGTCAATTTTTGATGTTGAGAATCTTCATTTGAGATATGAAGCACTACTGTGAGATTACGAAAAGAGAAAAATTGATATTGATACTATATTAGTAAAAACAAAACATCTAGGAAAGGTGATCAGTTAATTCCGAGGGGGAAGGATTAAAAAGCTTCATTCATTAAGACATAGTTTCATGAAATTTCTGATGGATATTAATCTTTTGTTATACTTTTGGATAGTACTTTAGTTGCACTGATATGTTTTGGTGGTTTTGAATTTCATTATTGTTGGATATTGTGTTCATTTAAGAGTTTATCTACTTTTTGTTGACATTATTTTTTGATTAATTTCTTGTGATAACTTTATTGTGTGAGTTTAATTTATAGTATAGTATATTTTAATATAAATGTGTGTGATTGATATAAAATTTAAAAATGTGTACTATTGGTATCTAATAGCAATATGTCAAACATGTGTGATTATTACATCATTATGTTCATTGTGGTTTCAAGTTACATATTATAATTTAAGTAGTTCTTAAAGATTCAGATTGTTTTTGGTATATAATATCAACATTTTAATTACTTTATACAATTATTATTATGACAATGATTTTATTATTACTCCAATATACCAAAATTCTTTACTTCAAGTACTTGGTTACATATTCATTGCTTCAGGCTTGTATATAATATAACAATTTCAGGCACTAACGTACACCAATTTTTCTTACGTTATCAGCGTGTATGAATTATGAATTCACTTTAATTATTCTTTTCGTATTCAATACATTAGATTGATTTATAATATCAGAATATCGGCCAATTCAACCCCCCCCTCATTTTTATCAATATTCGTGTCTATTTCACAACAAGAAAATCAATTCTTTTACGTTAATAATGTGTATTAATTTTGATTTCAATTTAAACGAATCTCTCACTTTAACTAGTTATTTTTCTCTTCATTAATTTTATGTTGGTATATAATATCAAAATATCAGCCACTATATACCCCACATTTTTATCAATAGTTATGCATATTTCAGAACGAGTACACTAAATGAGTATGTGATAGCCATAATATACAACCATCATAAACAATTACCACTTCAGTAATATGAATAAGACAATAAGCATTAATATACTTTGAAATAAAGTTTAATTATCTTAAAAAAGCTTACCATGTTATCAAAAACCATAAAGATTCAACTACATGATTAACTTTCTGTGTAGAATTAAAAAAAAATAATATTACCACAATGTTAATTCTCATGTGATTCTTATGAGCAAAGTCTTCTTTTTATGTCCAGTTATACCACATTCACTACAAGTGACTTTTCTCTTCTTGCTCTTTCCTTTGTTGAATCCCTTTTTGCAATCATTTTTCGACGAGCTTTCTTGCAACTGGTGGTAATATTACCTCTTCCAAAACATGTGATGGCACATTCCAAATGATTTCGCAAGGCAATGATTGAATTGGTATTGCATAAGTTTCCTGATAATTCTTTTTACTATAATAAGTTGAACAATAATCATTACGATGTTTATTCCTATACTTTGATAGAAATAATTGCACGACTACAAAGGATCGCATCATGTTAAAATCCGCCACAGTTACTTATTCGAGTATTCAGATATACCGTTAGCCTCTTTGCACCATCTATAATTGTATGAAGGTATTCTTTTGATGTCCATACCTTCATTTAAAAACATTTATTAATTATAATAAAATGAAAACATATCATCTATATAAAGAATTCATAATACTTACAATCATAGGATGTGATTTTCTTTTATTGTCCTCCAACATTTTATTGTATTTATTTGTCAAGGTTGTTGTAGATTTTCTATCTTCTTCGTTGTGTTCCTCATTCCAAGCTTCAACTGTTTTACGCACGAATTCCTAAAAAGAAACTATTGATAACCTTTTTCCAACAAGAATGACATTATTTATTGATTCTGCTACGTAACTTGTTAGTTTTCACGTCTTTTTTACTGGTGAACATGTGGTGATCATTTCTCATAATTTGTTTTCATTAGATATGCACGGTATTTTGAATTAATCTGATCCATTATTCCCATCAATTCATCAAACTCTTGCTAAAGTGAAGAATAATTTTCTCACCTCTTATGTATCTCTATGTGTCTTCTTTGATAAATTGGTCCACATATAGTTAATGCATGTGCAATGTCTGAACTCGGGATAAACAGTTGTAGTACCATTTCTTATACTTTTATTTCTATCAAGAAACAAAGCACATATCTTCTCTCACCGAATGGATTTTTGAAATTTTCAAAGAACCACAACTATGAATTATTATTATTTGAATCAATAATTCCGTATGAAAGCGGCAAGAAGTCACCTATACAACAATCTTTTACACAATAAATACGACATAACTCTTTTTGTATAAAAAAAATCAATTTTAATTTCAATAACAGTATAAATAGTACATCCAGGATCTAATGTGCTAGCTATCAACATTGTGCCTTCATAAGTTGATTTCAATTTTTTACCGTCAAAGATAACTATTGACCGACAATACTCTTAGTCGCTTATACTTGCATCAAGTGTTGTAAATGAATACAAAAAATGATTTTCATCTATTTTTTTATAATTCACAGTTTTCATGGGTATAAAGGGGTTTTCCTTCATTATAAATCAGATCTGTGAATCTCTAAATATTATTCCTCAAGAGAAATAATAAGTCTTCTCTCTTCTCCCTACTTTATTCTTCTCATTGTTTCATATAATTTCATAACACAAATACTTATAAAAATAAATTATATTAGTTATTTAGGTTGCTCACCTTTTTTTGAGAGAGAACACACTCTCTATGTAAAGTGTACAAAAATGATATAATAATATCAATACAAGATTATTAAGTAAGGTAATAGAATACCGACATATTTAAAATGATTTTTGAAAATTCATAACAAGTTCAGTTATCTCTTTATGTCTTTTCTCTTTAAAAAATAGAAGTCATGTTGTGGAGTGAAGAGTTGTAAGGTCTGAACCTCTAGTCATTTCAAATTCAACTATTGTGCCGAACGTTATAGTATAGTATTTTTTTGGCAACAAAGATGTCACATATGTTATAACGTACATTGTTATTTTATAGAATATTTTCATAATATTTTATTGATTGACATGATACACATATGCAACGCACTATGCTAAGCCTATCTAGTGTAAAGATATTAATACATAATTTTGATAAATTATATCATATATTATTATAAGTGGGAAGATCTAAAGTGCAAAGTTGAATTACCATTTTACCCATATACTAAATCAAAATGTTAATTTTGAAATATAAATTGATTAATATTAAACATTAAATACTAATTATATAATATTATATTATATACTTAAAAGTGGAAGTTGTTAAGTCAAAAGTTGAAAAATGAAAATATTAATAGAAATTATAAATTAAATATTTTTATCCTTTTAACAACTAAATTTAATTATATTTTTGAAAAAAATTTCTTTTCTTTTGTATTTATTTTTATTTCTCGCCCATCATATCATATCATCATATCATATCACTATATATCATATATTATATTAAAAGGGGGAAGTCACAAACGTAAAAACTGAAATACCATTTTATCCTTATCCTAATTTAAAATATTATAAAATATCAAAATAAGATAATTTTAATTAATAAAATATGTAATTAAATAATAATATATTAATTACCTAAACATTGAAATATTTAAATAAATAATGATATTCAAACCACATAAATGGTGAGTGAATGGAAGTTTAGTAGTGTTTTTTAGGTGTTTAATTTTTTAGAAGTTCAACAGTCTATTTAATGCTCCATATTCAGTTTTTCTCAATATGTCCACATAATTTATTTACTTCAATCTTAAACAAGCTTCCTCATTAATCTTTTGCCTCAATTTTTGTTTTTTCCCCCTTTTTGATGTAAAAGTTGGACCTTTCTAATTTTCAATTAATATTATTTTTTATTATTCATGCTAAACGTAGTATCTCTATAATTAAAAGTTATCTCTTCAATTCATATAAGTGCATCTTTAAAGGTAATGTACATTGTATTAACTTTTCCTTTTTCCAGCCATTAAATTTTTGTAGCAATTTATTATATTCTTAATTGCTCTCTATAAAGGTCCAAAAGTTGTTTTCTTTTTAAGTGGGAAGATCTAAAGTGTAAAGTTGAATTACCATTTTACCCATATACTAAATCAAAATGTTAATTTTAAAAATAAATTGATTAATATTAAACATTAAATACTAATTATATCATATTAAATTATATACTTAAAAGTGGAAGTTGTTAAGTCAAAAGTTGAAAAATGGAAATATCAATAGAAAGTTTAAATTAAATATTTTTATCCTTTCAACAACTAAATTTAATTATATTTTTGAAACATTTTTCTTTTCTTTTGTATTTATTTTTATTTCTCGCCCATCATATCATATCATCATATCATATCATTATATATCATATATTATATTAAAAGGGGGAAGTCACAAGCGTAAAAATTGAAATACTATTTCATCCTTATCCTAATTTAAAATATTATAAATATCTAAATAAGTTAATTTTAATTAATAAAATATGTAATTAAATAATAATATATTAATTACCTAAACATCAAAATATTTAATTAAATAATGATATTCAAACCACATAAATGGTGAGTGAATGGAAGTTTAGTAGTGTTTTTTAGGTGTTTAATTTTTTAGAAGTTCAACAGTCTCATTTAATGTTCCATATTCAGTTTTTTTCAATGTGTCCACATAATTTATTTACTGCAATCTTAAACAAGCTTCCTCATTAATATTTTGCCTCAATTTTTATTTTTTACCCCTTTTTGTTGTAAAAGTTGGACCTTTCTAATTTTCAAATAATATTATTTTTTATTATTCATGTTAAACGTAGTATCTCTATAATTAAAAGTTATCTCTTCATTTCATATAAGTGCATCTTTAAAGGTAATGTACATTGTATTAACTTTTTCTTTTTCCAGCCATTAATTTTTCCTAGCAATTTATTATTTAACTTTTTCTTTTTCCAGCCATTAATTTTTCCTAGCAATTTATTATATTCTTAATTGCTCTCTATAAAGGTCCAAAAGTTGTTTTCTTTTTATTGTTCTATTTTTTTTCTTCTCATATACATTTTTTCCAGGTATGTATATGATCACTGCTAATATTTCACTGTTAATATATCATTGTTTTTGTTTTGTTACTTTCGTTTCCTCTTGAATTTCATTGGTTTATCAACATGTTTTGTTTTTTTATTTCTTTCCACCTTTAGCCTTTTGTCTGAGCAATTCTTTAATTGAGGCTTTCAACTTTGAAAAATGTTTTTTGTTTGTGAAACTTCCATGAATTTATTTGTCAAAATATAATCCATATCAATTATATTGATTTTGTTCGATTAGAAATTACATTTATCATTAGTTAACTCATTGTCTTTTTATGTCTAATTATTAATATTTTTACAGGTTTCTTGCTTATTACTTTCACATGATTGGCCTAGTATTATTATAAGTGGGAAGCTCCTAACTTCAAAGTTAGATTATCATTTTGCTCTTTTAAATTTTTATTTTTCATTTTTTATTTTCTTGGGAATTTAAGTAAAAAAAAGTCCAAAGGTCATAATTTTTTAATAAATAACTATGTCTTCTCTAAGAATATTTCAATTACTATATTGATATATAACTATACTTCTTCCATGAGAGATGACCAACGTAAGTTTTTTTTTTTTTTATTTTCAGAAATGAAAGATAGTTTTTTTCTTTAATATTGATCAACTTTTTCATTTGTTTATTATCAATATCTTAAAATTGAAAGACTTTTTTTATATTATGTATATTGCTTGTTGTTTTGTCTTGTATTATTATAAGTGGGAAAGTTTTAACTTCAAAGTTGAATTACCATTATACCCCTATACTATATTAAATATCTTGTCAACTAAATTTTAATATTAGCTGAATTCTCTGCATGTGCCCTATATTTAGTATAATCTATTAATCTTTTTGGACATTAATATATTCTTTTTTTTGTAGATGCTTTCATCTTTCAACTAAAACTTAGCTGAAAAGTTAGAGACTTGGGTAATGAGGAGTTGTAACACAGAGATATAGGTGAAGGGTGATGAACAGTGGTGGAGCCACACGTAGTGAAGGGGTGTCGACCGACACCCCTTCAACGAAAAATTACGTTATGTAGATAAAATTAAAATATTTTTTGTGTATATCTATATTACATACTGACAATCCTTCTACACGATTTTATTTCTTTATATTTTGACACCCCTTAGACCAAATTCTAGCTTCGCCACTGGTGATGAAGAGTCGTATAGTATGTTTAAGAGTCAATTAATTCTATAAATGTATCTCAACATTCGTTTACCCAAATTTTCCAATGCTTTAGTTTCTTGCCAGCTTTAATATAGTTCATATTCTTTAATTTCTTATGGAAACCATTCAACAAGTTATGTAAAGCCAGAATTTCAAAATGAGGGTGGCATCCCAAGTAACGGCCTGGTATACTAATTCTGCAGCTAATCTTCCTTTATGAATGACAAGACGGCAGTCGTTCGTCTTTGTGTGACATATAGCAATGAGTGGCTCCTTGAATGATATGTGACTTGTGGTTTGAAATCTTCTTGTTGAATTCGAGAGCATCTTCCGATGAAATAATGTCAGCAGACCCATGAACTGTCAATACCCTGTACCATGTGTTATTTCATCAGCTAGTACCTTAGATCTGATCAAATCAATGTCTATTAAAGGTGAGAAAATATAAGCGTCTATGTATGCAACAATCTTGGTGAAAACACTATCATACAACAACCACAATAGCGAGGTAGAGCTGTCACCCATCAGCTTTTAACTAGATTCAATAAAATACAACTCTTAGATGGCATTGAAAACAAAGAGAGAAGGTATTGATGTATTTGAAATACCATCAGCCCAACCTGCAATTTTTGTCAATTTGAAGGTATGCTTCATCCATGTTTGTAGCAAGTAGATCCATTAAACTTTTCTCGGTAACACGGTAATCAAAGTTCCCTACAAATAGAGAAGCATATTTTCAGTTCTCCAAATAAACCCTCTGTCTAAGCTAATATTATAGTTCATCTGCATCTTGGTCTCAACAACCAAAGAGAAACCAAATAAATACTATAGAAAGTCACATGGTTTTTGTTTTGTGACCAGGTTAAGTGAATCTCTCTGAACGTGGATCCAGTAGATGCATTCAAGATATACAAAATGAATATTTCCTGTACAGTTGACTCACACCTCTTCCTATCAAAAACTTAAAGAGCTTAGAGAATCCCGTAATAAAATAGAGCTATTTACAAAGCCTCGTGGCTAAAGGGATAGATTTCTACATTATTAGTTTCTTCAATTATTAGGCGGACAAATAATGAAAACATTGCATAAACGGGGATAAGAAATTAT
This sequence comes from Solanum pennellii, assembly GCF_001406875.1. Classification (NCBI taxonomy): domain Eukaryota; kingdom Viridiplantae; phylum Streptophyta; class Magnoliopsida; order Solanales; family Solanaceae; genus Solanum; species Solanum pennellii. The sequence goes on from NC_028641.1 coordinate 42,532,720, forward strand.
ATATTCTACCTTTGACTTTTTATCTCTCTTGAGACGTCAAACTTGCTAAACATAGGAATGACAGAGACATGAAGAAAAACAGGGGCAGTCGTGTGTTCCCATTTACTATATAACTTAGGAAAAAGGCAAATTCCACTCTGAAAAGTGGAGATGCTTATATGCATAAGCAGAATCAAGATTTACTAACATTGACTGCTTTCTATTTTCTATTGAGAAGTCATTACCTGCTACGTTTTTAACATCATTGTAGCCATATTTCTTGGTTGCTGCCTCGAAGTCCTTTCCCAAGTGCTCTGCAATGCCTTCCTTTAGATTATAACAGCCAGACAGATTGATGACTGTCTGAACATCATGATGCATAGAAGCATATAGAAGCACAACATTCCCTCCTGCAACAGTTTATTTCAGATAGTTAATCAACATACAAGAACATGAAAAATGCAAGGACAGGCTGTCCTGGACAGCAATAGCAAAATGAATAAGGGTACAAGAGCTTCTACCCTTCTCTTTATCTTGAACTTTGATTTTTCAGTTGCACCTTAACAGGATTTCAGGAAGAAAAAGCCATAATGCAATTACGTAGGAGAAGAAACATTTATGTCTGATATCAAAAGATAATATTATCATATCCAGAGAACACCAATTAAGAAGGACCGCTAAAGCATAATATTTTCACGTGCAAACCTCTCTTTCTTCACCATTGTGAACAAAATACATTTGATACACTATCCAATTTTACGCAATAAATGACAAACCTTCCCTATGTCCAAGGATCGCTGTTACTTTGCGGCCTTCTCCATTGAAATATTTAACCACGGAGTGCAAGTCATCCACCTCTCTACAATAGTTACCATACTGAAACAAACCTTCGCTTTCACTAGAAAACAGTAGATAATGAACCAAGAAATGTGAAAGAACTAATGTTAGTCATTGTAAACAGAACTTTAGGACAATAAGTTTCTGAAAGCGATGATGAGGAGAGAGAAAGTTAATTAAGGAGAATTATGGAATAGAAATGCTGTAAACTTGTACTCTTTGACGCATCACAATGACCTTAAGTTAGGTGTATATTGCAAGTACTTTACTATCTCTACAAGCAATCAATAAAAGAAGCTCTAAATTCCAAAATTTAGAGTTTGACCAACCCTGCCCACATTATTGGAGTGATGATTTTTTCCCTAAGAGAAAAGGTCAGCACACAGTTTATCTTTATTTGGGAGTTAAAAGCCTCTAGTTTCAGGAAATTGAAGTAATACTATCGATCTATGTCGAGGAAGACGTAGAAGCCATAGATTAGAGACAGACTGAATATTACTAGTTCCTAAAACCAGTTATAACTGCACTCTTTGCACATAAAAAGTGAAGGAATAAGAAGAAGATACCATTCACACCAATAACAATAGTATGCCTGTAGAGCATTCAGAATAATAAAATAAAAAAGCTATCCCTTATATAGAAATTGCCCGAACAATATAGATGGTGCTTTTAATACCAAGGGCTTACCCATTTCCAGGAAAATTAAAGCGAAATGCACTGATACTTTCTTTTTCCATAGCCGAAGCAAGATTCACCAAAATGTCAAAGTCCTATCAACAGAAACACAATGAAAAGTTAGATGCTTCATCAGCAACTCTCCCACTGTTAAACAGACTACATATATACTTACTTACCAATAAAGAAGCATGGAGAAACAGTCATCTGCTGTGATACTTAAACTTAAAGTTTTATCTCTTCATAACAATTTGCTCGAAAGAGTGGAAAGAAAATTTGCAAGTACTTGCATCATATTGATACAAGTAATTCCCAAACTACCGCTCGTACTTATATTTGTATGACTAGATGCTGTACAATCTTCACGAGGCTGAGCACTAGCTAAATACTGATGCTCTACTAGTATAACCCAATGTGCCTTACCAAGGGCATTGCCAAACTAGATTTGTTTACCTCAAATGAACCTAAATATTGACATCAAGAAACACTACCACCACAACAACAACAAAAAAGCCTCGGTCCTAACCAATCACGAATCAACAAAAAATCAGCAAAAAATTTGTCAAAAGCAAAGAATGTTGAAACAATACAGCCTAAAAATCTTATCAACAAGACATCCTTGGTGCAGTCTACTACTTGGGAATCCAAGGGTCTATTGGAAACAACCTCTATACCTCACACAATGTAGGGGTAAGGTTTGCATACAATTTACCCTCTTTAAACCCTAATCATGGGATCACATCAGGTATGTTGTTGTAGCCTACTACTAGGGAATTATCTGACATCATTCTTACACCTCCATCAAAATGCAGATTTAGCAAACTTCAAATGAGAGAGTATGCTTGGTCGTTTGGTCATGTCTTCCGTGGACCTTCAGATGTGTCCGTATGTGTGAAGCCATGATGAGTGAAGATGTTAAAAGTGAGATGAGGTAGAATTAAAAACAAATTGAAGGGAAGTGTCTTGAAAGACCTACAGTCTCTTAGTACCAATGCAGATTAGTGGAATACAGCGAGTGGAAGAAAAAGATTTATATAGGCAATACCATTAGTAGGGAATATATTTTAATCATGTTAATACATTTACTTTAGTGATGCCTATCAGTACTTCTCATCTTTACTTTTATTTTGTATAATGTTCGCCCGAAATGAATTCAAATCAGGAACATGGTTAGTGCAGATTATAAGCCAATCCTAACTGAACATCTTCTCTTCTCATTCAATTATTTTTTTAGGATGTTCATATTCACACCATAGCAGCTCAAGAGATTCGTAAAGATAAAATCAGAATGTCACAGTGGTGGCATGCTAGTACTACATAGATCTAAAACAACCGGGACAACTTACTTTCTAAAAACTTATGTCAGCTCCACTGGACTAGATGACTTGTCCAGTGGCACTTGACAAAACAAGTTTAGTAGAGAATTTGAAGAAAGTGCTTGATAGGCAAATGAAGAACAAGAACTATAGTAGAATTGGAACAGTTCAAACCTTCGAGGATTTGAATCCATGGCACAAGACAACAATCTCCCTAGATCTAGTATCATGCAACACACCAACTAGTTTCTCATTGTGTTGGTTCAGCACACTAATCTCCTTCTGCACAGCTGCTGAACATCAGGACACGTGCATCAGTAAGTAAGCAAAAGAACACAACATGTGCTATTAGTTGTCAAGGAATTCTATGTTGCCTCTTTCTCCAGTATAAGTGGGTTGATGAACATATTTTACCAGTTCCAGTTGGTATCACACTCCATATTGAGCATGGAGATGAGTATTAAATCTTTAACAACAAAATGTAAACAAACAAAAACAGGGATTATGTTTAGTTACTCAATGAGGTGGACTCTCTTGTTAGCCATGTCAAGCATTATTTATGGCGTAATTCAGTGTACATCCCAGAATAAATTCCGAAACAAAGTTTGCGGTCAATGTAACGAAGTTGCTGCAGCTAATTCGGTGTTAGCTACACAACTATTGGGCAGAAGATAGGAAGTCAGTATACTAGTCTAGCCAGGGAGTAGAGTATTAGTTACACGACTGAAACACTATTGCATAAAGCTGTTTGCAAACACTAGTAGCACACTGTGAACACCAAGTACCTACAACTTCAAAATGACATGGATAACTTACAAAGGAAGTTTGATAAGATTTGCAAAAAAAAAACAAGTCTAAGTATGGACTGCAGGGTTTAAAAAAGTTATGGAAGAAAAAATTAACCTGTAGGGAGGCCATCCAACAGCATAGGAAGCGGTCTAGAGAGAGGGTTGGTAGAAATTTTGAAATGGGCCTTCAATAGAAACACAAGGGACTCCTTGTACTTAGCAACAAACATGGGATCTGGAAAGAGATGTAACCCTTCTACTTGAGTGTGCCTAATATTGGGGGCATACCTGATGTTCCTTGTTGCAGCATCATGTAAGGCCAAAAACCCTTTTTTTGTTTTCCACCAAACAGCTTCCCCGTTTCTTATCCCAAGGGGCTCATCCAATTTATCATCAAAATCAATCTCTCTGTTAGACAACCGATCCATCCAAGTTTGTTCAGGTAGGCACTCATTCAATCTGTAGTCAGTGTTACGCGGTATGGTAAAAGGTGAAATATGGGATCTCTTGCTCCAAGAGATTGGATTCCCATATTGGTTCATAATCCAAATATCGAACCCAGTGTCATGAAGAAAGGAACCAACCACCAACTGAATGGACTGATCAGTTGTAGAAATATCCACTTTAAAATCCTCCCCACCCAACAAGTAATTTGAAGCGACAGTAACTTCTATGCTGGAAGGAAAATTCATTTCTGAAAAATTCTCCGTCTTTACATTATAAAACAGAACACTATTTCTCTGATGGGTTTCATCTGCCTTTTTATAGGCAACCCAGTGTATCGCCCCTTTCATGAACACATTCTTTTTTCTTGCATAACTAGATGGAGCCAGACTGCTCACATCTTCCCATTCAATCGGCTCATCAATGTTAGAAGGTCTAAACCAACATATATACATCTTATTACGCTCGTTTGTCGAAAGAACAAGGACTTTGTAAGTGTTTTCCTCAGCATTAAATCCTAACCCAGCCGTAAAAATATAGAGTGATTCGTTTATTATTGGCAGTGCTACTGTTTTCTTGATAGCGGGGTTGGAAACATAAAGCTGTTGTTTAACAGCTGATCTGTTATCCACCACAAGCACTAATCCCCGGCAAGTAGAGAGGAACTCAAAATTGAGTGATCTACAGATTCTGATCAATCAGGATCCTCCTCAGACAACAGAACAGATGCATATCCATATTTTTTAGAATCATTGGCGAAGGTAACAAGTTCATAGGATCGACAACTTCTTTCCATATGTGACTCAATAAAGTCGGTAGATGTTATGATACTAGCTACTCCTTTAGAGACAAGCTTGTTTCGAAGAAGAGATTTTATTGGTGATCTTACCAATATATCAAACACTGCTTTCTCTGGAACTTCAGCAGTAACTATTTCCCTCTCTTTTGATGAAGGCTCCATGGTTTCCTGCAGGACAACAAGGTATTAACATTAAACTAATTCAACTATAACATAAGATGATGCAGCTCAGAATCCTTTAATCGAATTAAAAGCCACGCGACAGAACCTAAAGAGTGAATATCCTACACTCAGAACCCTAATTGGGAGCTCAGATTTGTAAGAAGAAAGAGAGAGAAGATAGTATTGCTTTTAGAAACAATCCTTGCCTTTACAATACCCAACTATCAGTTTATAAGGAGTGCAGCTCCATTAGCAGGAGTGTTAGTTGTAACTAACTACGTGACAACTGACTAACTAATGACAGCTTTCCCCCATGTGCCAACTAACTACTTAACTACTAACTATTGGTTACAGATACAATGAATTAACTATGGGAATTGGAATACAATTGAAATAAGATCATATTATAAGAGCTCAGAAGATTGATGAACTCACTGAAAATGTGAAAATACCTGAATCGACTTCAAAGCAGAGTCAAAACAGAGTAAATGTATAAACATGGAATGAAGTGGATTGTGAAAATGTATGAAATAATGGAACCCCATTTCATGGAAAGAGAAATGGAGGAGCGTGAGAAGAACAAAATAGAAAATCTGTTTGCGAGGGAAAATGAATACCCTTCCTTCTTAAGCAAATTAAGCAACTGGTACTACAGCAAATCGACCATAACCCACTCACTCACTTAGTTAATTACAGATATACTCTTGTGCTGTAAACTGATATATCCTCCCTATATGTATTTTGTAGGAGAATCAAGCCGTGTACTTCTAGACAGTTTCTAAATAATGATTTTTGTATTGTGTATGATAACATTTACACGGCATAAAACCAGATGCATATACACACAAAATCACAAGCACGGATTAAAAAGAAAAGGTCAGAGCAGCTTAAATAATTGCAAGAGAGTATTCTTGTTAAGGGTCACTACAGCTTCGATAGTTAAGTACTTGCTACGTATGTTAGCACACAAAACTTTCACCAAAATAGAAAATATGTTTGTGAGGGAAAATGATTTCCCTCCTTAAGCAAACTAAGCAACTGGTACTACAGCAAATCGACCTATAACCCACTCAATCACCCACCCGATCACTCACTTAGTTAATTACAGATATACCCTTGTACTGTAAACTGATATATCCTCTCTATATGCATTTTGTAGGAGAGGCAACCCGAGTACTTCTAGACAGGTTCTAAATAATGATCAATATATTATGTATGATATGTTTACACAACATAAAACCATGCATGTACACAGCAAATCACAGGCACAGATTAAAAGATAAGGACAGAGCAGCTTCAATAATTGCAAGAGACTATTCCTGTTTAGGATCATTATAGCTTCAATAGTTAAGTACTTGCTATCTATGTTAGCAGACAAAACTTTGACCAAAGCAGAGACTCTGTTTGCGAGGGAAAATGAATTCCCTTCCTTCTTAAGCAAACTAAGCAACTGGTACTACAACAAATCGACCTATAACCCACTCACTCACCCACCCAATAACTCACTTAGGTAATAACAGAGTAAATCGACCTATAACGCAGTTACTCACTAAGCTAATTACAGACAAACTCTTGTGTTGTAAACTGATGCATCCTCCCTATATGTATCTTGTAGGAGAAGCAAGCTTTGTATCAATGTATTATGTATGATTTACACAGCATAAAACTAGATGCATATAACAGCAAATTACAAGCATGCATTATAAGAAAAGGACATAGCAGCTTCAATAATTGCAACAGATTATTCCTGTTAAGGGTCATTGCACTTCGATAGTTAAGTAATTGCTAATCTAAGTTAGCACACAAAATTTTCACCAAAAAATCGGCATCATCAATACCTAGCACGGAACTGCGAACACAATTGTGGCTGATTATTTGCCTCCTAATGAGCAATTTCAAAGGTTTAAGATGAAGAAGGTAGGGAGATGAATAATCACAAGACATGGAAGCTTACCTCTAAGCAGTGAATGCTCCTACTGAGCTGGATCGCTACATCGAAGAGATCGAAAGCAGGGAGAAAGGCGAATGTTCCGGTGGTTGCCTAGAGGAACCAGTGAAGTGTTTTTGGCAAGTGAGTTGATTAGGATTGACCCCTAAGGACTGGGTCCTATTTTATTTTCTTTTGGCTCTTTTATGATGATACAAAAATTTGGTTAAAATAATTGTTATTTAGTACTGTGTTTTAAAAGAATTTTAAATTTATGTATATTAGTTATACACATAATTTGGTATTATATGGTGTATAATTAATATCTATCATGAGATTAATAAATGTAAAGATAAAGATACACCTCAAATTATTATAATTATTTTATTTATTTTTTTAGTTTTTTGTTTTATATTTGTATTAATAAATTTAATTACTCAACTCAAAGATTTCATGGTTAAGATGTGGTAGTCCCATAATTGGGAATATAATCTCACAAGGATTAGAAACTCAATGCTCAAAGACTTAGAACTCCAAGATGTTACTCCTCTCGAAGATGTTATTCCTCTTAAAGATACTCAATATAGGGAGTTCATGCAGAATTTATGAGAATGAACGACTTGACTCAAGGATCTAAAAAATATTATGGAACTCATGCATCTGACTCTTCTCATTTCCATAAATACTTACTCAAAACATATCGATAGTTGATCTCAAAGGATTCACAATAGAATTCTAAGACTTTTTTTTTAACTCTAATCATAACTCTCTCCTGAATTTGAATTATGGATTTAAGAGTTATGATTAATGATATGAAAGATCTTACGATGATATTGTAGACACATCAACACATTCTCCTCATTCTCATACTCACTTGCTCGGGTTTTGAAATAAGTTATTAGAAATTGAAGAAGACTCCTCAAAAAGACTCAAGGGACTTTCTCAAAATGTTCGAAAGAACTTTCAAGACTGAACTCTTAACTCTACCTTGAATTTGAATTATGAATTCAAGGTTATGATTCATGTTATGAATGATTTTTAAGTGTTTAGAAGTAGTTTAGAGTAGTAAGTAACAAAAGCGAGTGAAGTTACACTTTAAAGGGACTCAAACAGGACAACCGATGGAAAAAAAGTGGGGGCAGTGTTAGGATCGAATTCACGCACACACACTAGATGAATGAAGAACACAAGAACTTTCAAGAGAAAGAGATGAGAGATCTAGAGAGAGAAAGAGAAAACTCAATGTTTCGTGGTAATACCTCGTGAGTAAACTTCCACGGCGGTGAGGTATATTTATATTAATAAATCAGAGTATTTTTGGTTACAGAGAATAAATAGGAAAGCCTAAAATTTAGGTAGGGGCGCTGCCCCGAAACCCGCCTTCGGATCGGGAGCTCCCGCCCCCCATAACCCCCTGCCAACCTCACCGCGGAGGTTAAACCGCGTAAACAGTTATATATATTAATCAGGCTCCACTACCTAACAATTCTCCCACTTGGAGACTGACTCAGTCATCCAAAAAAATACATTCTCAAAAAAAAAATCTCTTCATCATCAACATCTTTACCGCACCGCAAGATCTGTAGCAACACCTACAGAAGACCAACCGAGGTTTTACATAACCTCAGTTTCCCAACATCAACACATTTCGTCAACATGTCTGCCGGGTTCTTTGCACCCTCTATCTTCTCCAAGCACATATCACCATCCTCCACTGCCCCGCGAGTGAAATGGTATCGCCTTCTGATGTGCTTTGTCTTCGAATGATAGACTGGATTTTTCACCAACTATATGGCACTCTGGCTATCTGACTAAAGAATCTTCTCGCTCTGCTTCTTGCCCAATTCCTTAAGATAATCTGCCAGCCATATCATCTCTTTCCCAGCTTCAGCTATTGCCACATACTCAGATTCAGTAGATGAAAGAGAAACACACTTATGAAGCCTGGACATCCAACTCACTGTTGTTCCACCTATGGTGTAAATGTAACCGGATGTACTCTTGCTCGAGTCAACATCCCCACCAAGATCAGCATCCACAAAACCCTGTAGAGTCACCTTGCCTTTGCCAAAACAAAGTGAAGTACTGGATGTACCTCTCAGATATCTCAGAAGCCACTTCACAGCTTCCCAATGCTCTTTCGCAGGGTTTGCCATGTACCTGCTAACAATTCCCACTTCATGTGCTATATCAGGTCTAGTGCAGACCATAGCATACATCAAACTACCAACTGCTGAAGCATATGGAACAAGTGCCATGTGATCACGCTCCTCGGCAGTCTTGGGTGACTGCTCCTTTGACAATTTAAAGTGATTTGCCAATGGAGTAGTCCTGGGTTTAGCATCATTAACCCTGAATCTGCTCAGCACCTTCTCAATGTACAACTCCTGAGATAGATTTAAAGTGCCAGCAGATCTATCCCGAGAAATCTTCATCCCCAAAATCTGCTTTGCTGGACCCAAATCTTTCATCTCAAACGCTGCAGACAACCTTGTCTTCAGATTGTTAATCTCCCTCATACTAGATCCTGCAATCAACATATCATCCACATACAACAGTAGAAAGACATATGAATCAGTGTATTTCTTGAAGTAACAACAAGGATCCTTTTCAGCTTTGCAGAATCCACTCTTGGTCATGAAGGAGTCAAACTTCTTGTACCATTGCCTTGGTGCTTGCTTTAGTCCATACAAGCTCCTGGTGAGCTTGCACACCATGTGTTCCTTGCCTGGAACCACAAATCCTTCCGGTTGCTGCATATAGATCTCTTTGTCCAGGTTAAACCGTGTAAATAGTTATATATATTAATCAGGCTCCACTACCTAACAGGCAGGCGACCCTAGTGCAAACCTGGGGCGATGCACCAACCCAAAACTTCAGAAACATGATTGTGGCGCACTGCTGGGGCACAGCACGAGTCCCTTTTGCGCATTTGGGGCGCGCCTTCCCAAGCAAAATTTTGACGAGTTTAGTCTCTCGTTTTCTGATCCTAAATTATTTGTAATCGATTTCTTTTCTAAAGTTTCCTTAGATTCAACTACCCAATGTAAGTACATAACAATCTAATAAAAGAACTCTTAACCTCATCACTATTACCTCAAGAACTTGTCAAACTCATCCTAATTCAAGAACGAAAACAATATTTCAAGAACTTAGATCCTTCAATTTTTGAGAATTAAATTACACTGAAAATGACATGATTGGCATGTGGGTGAACAAATCCAACACTATGGAAACTTACATACCTCTTAGGGATCAAACCCATGGCAAAATCCGCAACAAAACTTAAGAACCTCGACGAACGCCTTGATTTTTCTTCTTTTCTCCTCTTTCCTCTTTTTTAATTCTCAACTAAAACTCAAGACATATATTAGGTTTATAAAACTGAACCTAATATGTTTAGACCCCTAAAACATTACTACAAACGAATTAAATCTGATTAGATAAGGAAAATATCAAAATATCCCTCACTATTTTTGGGTAACTTTCCTTAATTAGACAATCTGACTTCAAAAGGACATATCTCACTCATCCGAACTCTAAACTTAGCAAATCGAAAAGATAATTCAAAGACCTTTCATTTGACATCTTAAGGGCCAGCTAACTCATTTCGTGCCAAAAGTTATAATCGTTTGAAGTTGACTCAAAACATAAAAGAGCTTTCGAAAGACTTGAATGAATTCTCTTTAGTTCTTTTCGGAAGTCAAGGTTGTTAGAATGAATGCGTCCTCTTATCATTCAAGGACCAGGTCTCTTGACTCAGCAAGAATAGTAACTAAAAATTGCATCCACTTGTTTCGATAGGACCATATCCTTAACATAGTTAAAATAACAAACAGTAAAATAAGTGCTAAAAGTAAAGTTTGAACAAACGACTTTACGTGAAAACCTCCTTACTCGAGGGAGTAAAACCACGACCTGTTCTAACCAGGACTTTTCAAACTACTTCCACTAACTTTCTCCAAGCAAAAAAGTAAAAGTCAATTACAACACGAGATTAGCCTGCTAATCTCAAGAGTAAGAAATGTTTCCTATACTAACCCATACTGATTAATAATAGATTTTTCTAAGCGGATATCACACCGCCCACTAAACCACCACCCTTTGGGCTGATTTAGATTTTGACTAAGCAACAACAATGTTATCCACTAAATCACCTAACTTTAGATGACTTAGACTTTTAGAAACCAGAACAAGATCTGATTCCTTTATAGATTAGGATTAGATTTAGAATGTAAGCACACAAGATACAAAGATCTAAATACAACAAAGACTTTTCTTTAATCTATCAGGTCCCTTTGTTGAGTTGAGCAATGTTCTTCCTTGATGATGACTTTCTTTTCAATCTTGTGAATTTTGAGAGAAATTCAAGTTTAAGTTGTCAAGTCTTAAGTTTGTGTTTGTTGGAAAGAGATAATATAAATCACCACAAACTCATTGAGACCATCTCGGCCTAATATTAGAAAAGTTGTGCACCTACCACATCAGAGGTGGAAGCTTTTCTGACGGCTGTCTTGTCACCTTTTCATATCGCAGTCTTGCAAGGACCAGGTCCCTTCCAAACATCTTTATGAGTTCTTTAAAAACTTGTCAGCTGACTTCATTCTTTGAATGAATGAATTTATTTGTTTTTTTGTCATGTTGACTAAGTCAACCATAAAAAGTTATTGACCGTTGGACAAATAATGGTGTCCATTCTGATTGGTGTAGCACGTTGATGCCTCACCAACCTATGAAACGACAGCTTTACAGTTGTTCCCAATAATGGATCTAGAAGAGAAAAATTAACAAGAGACCAGGTCCCTTTGTTTGTGAGACACTGAAACAGACAATCTCATCCGCTCTTTTTATTGACGTAGGACACTGCACTTTTCATCTACCGACTGACATGACAACTCTACAACTATACCTCATTGAATTTGGGCGAGAACACTCTGCCAGGGACCAAGTCCCTTCATTTGCGAGGATCATCAAAACACCTAGAATATAACAAAGGTGATACATCTAGTAACCTTAAAACCTAAGAAAATTTTAAATTCCTTGGTAAAATCCTACTCAAAGTGAAGGATGTTCAATTCTTAGTTTAAAAATGTTCTGGGGTGTTACAATGCTGGTTGGTTTAACAAAAATTGTATGCCTCCAATTATAGCTAGACCATTAATTATAAGAACAAATCTCTCAAATAAATTTTTTTATGAGATGAGTTTATTTAACATGTATGTATCAAGCCAACAAGGTGATATGTGCACTTATGATTTTCTAGTTCCACCACGCTCAAAGATGGATAGTATGAGATCCTAACATCGGAGGGGGGGGGGGGGGATATGTTTAGAAACTAAAAATTATGTTTATGGTGAATTATCTTGATCCTTGTTTAAAAATGTAATCTTGAAGTTTAAGAAGATAATTCATTTACTAAATGTTGCAAATAAGTTGTCAGATGTATTTGTTGACCCAATATTTTAATTAAGTTGAAAATGTTCAAATAAATAGTGTTTGAAGGATAGATTCAATGGTACGCCAGAAGCGTGATAGACTAATCGATTCCAAACGTAAATCTTCTTAAGGAAGTATAGAAGCAAATTATCAAAATGACCATGATAATGAAGTTTCTTTGAAAGAGCACTATAACATAACACTTCATAAAACTTCGGCAAAGGTTCAGGTACCTGAAATGATTAAAAAAAAGAAAGAGATCTCAATACGTTATGTTGTATTGGAATCGAGTCAAATGACCTCCGACGGTATCTTTGATATGAAGTAGAACTCAATGTTATAAATGGTTACGGGGATCTCAATTTGGAATTTGTCATATAAGTGTAGACAGATAAATGATTGGCCAAACAAAATGCACTATTCAAGTATATTTTATTTCACTTAGGAAAGTGATGTTTTTTTTTATCTTATAGTTCATAGATCAAAATATAATGTCAGTATGGTACATATGAATTATTGTGTGAAATTATAACCTTAAGATATAAAGTGCAGTTTGTGCCTTGGGAATTAAGTGGAGGTATATTCTCTAGTGGTGGATGCTATGATAATTCAATCTGGCAGTAAATCAAATACTTGAATATGTATAATGAATGATTATTATGTCTAATTAGACGATGAAGGTTATATGAAAATACTTGAAGGATTTAAAAGGTCTTAAAGCAATTCCATTGAGTAGCCGATGATTTAGAGACTAGTTAACACAAAGAAAGAATCTTCTAAATCTTATAAAAATGATTTAAAATGTCATGTATTAGTGCAATTGGTGCACTTATAAATTATTGATTATGTAAATACTAGTATATTATTTGATATACATAACGAATGTTATGTGAAAGGATTTTCATATTATCATACAAGTTACGAAAAGAAACTAAGAAAGCAAGTGACTCAACACATAAGAGATGTGTTATTTTTTTTGAACAGAAAAGACAAACTTCAATAAAATTAAAATGATCAATCTTTGAGTCAGAAATAATTTGATTGTGTAGGTGCAAATATTTATTTAATCCGCATAATACTCGATCGCAAACAGATTATTTATTTACATATTGAGGCACAACAATATCTTGACATCCAAATGATTAACTCTTAGTAATCACTTCTTCATATCATGCATAAAATATTGATCTATGAAGTAAGTCGGGAGTGTGTTTGATTGAAATCATGATCTATCATATTCAAAAAAAAAATATGTGATTTTCTTTTGAAAAGGATATTTCAGCCATCATATACGAAAACAATATATAGTTCAATTGAAGGGAGAATACAATCAAAGGAGATCGGACAAAACATATTTCACCAAAAGTATTTTTCACACGTGATCTCCAATAAAATGGTGAGATAGACGTTTGAATAACCATTCAAGTGATAATCTTGTAAACTATTCACTAAGAATTGTCAACATTAATATTTGAGAAGTTAAAACTGGAATGCATCGTCTCCGAGATATCAAGTAAACTTTTTATCAGGGAAGAAAATACATGTACTTTTTTTCTTAACCATAGTTTTATTCCAATTAGATTTTTCTGGTAAGGTTTTTACGAGGCAACATTCAAAGTGTATTAAAAAATATGTGTACTATTTTTCATTTAATGGGACTTTTCCCATTTTTTCCTAGTAAAGTTTTAACGAGACACATTATATATGGACATCCAAGTGGAGTGTTATAAAATATATATATTGTTGATGTCCACTACACCAAAAGTTACTACATTACTTCCTCCACTATGATGGTAATCTCCACCTTTATGATCATTACTCTTGTAATCTTTCACCTCCATAACTTCCTCTGTTATATTCATGTTTATGACTAACATTTTGTATGTCTTTATGTTACACTATAAATAGAGGTAGAAAGGTTCATATTGTATACACTTGAAGATTTGGTGAACGCTTGAATATTTGAAATATCTCCTTAATTTTGTTATCATCTTTTATATTTCTCATCTTGTTTTGCTTTAATTTTACAACACTTGTATAAATGTTAAAACTATTTATTTTAGCCTTAAAAGGTTTGAGGAATATCTATTTGTTCGTTTCTTTCCATGGATCTAGACGTGTCATATTTTAGTCTAGCTTACAAGTAAATGTTATATTTATGGTCATTTCAATTTGGGACTTCATGTGGCTGAATTTCTAATTTTTCATAAATCCTCTCGATCACTGTCTTTCCATTTCGTCATTTTATTTCTAGTTTAAAAATAATAGCAATTATGGAGGATTTTTTTTTAATTTCTCAACCATACATTAAACACTAACTTATATTTTTTTAATTTTTTTTATATATTCAACAAATTGAGATAAAATAGCACGAATATTTAGAAAATATTTTTATAGTGTGATAAAACAGTTTTAAGAATTTAATAATCCATTTAATTTCTCCTAATCAAGTTAGCAAATTCGATCAATCTGGTTAGCATTATGAGAATTAAAAATCATTTGTACAGGCCTTTGATATAGGGATGTATATGACGAGGTTGATTCGGGTTTTTCAAATATCAAACCAAATCATTTGTGTAAGAATTTTAAATTTATAAACCAAACCAAACTAATAAAATTTGGATTTTTCAGGTTTTTCAACCTCAGATGGTTCGGGTTTTTTCAAATACCAAATCAAACCATTGTATCAAAATTTTAAATTTATAAATCAAACTAAACTAATAAACCTAGGATTTTTTCAGATTTATAAATTTTTCGGTAAAATTTGCATACAAATATATAATTAAGTTGTGCTCCAAATATTTCTTTAGTGCAACCAAAATAAAATTATCTAAGATGTTTCTTTAAAAAAAAGCAACACGAGATGAGTAATGATGACACAATTTAATCACATATTTAGTTAAGAAATCACAATATAAATTAGCTTCTTCCGAGAATTATATAGAGAGAATATTTTCCTTTCGCCTGCCGCCGTCAAAAACTTAGTTTGCCTGTTTTCCGGTGGTAATTGCCACTAAGGCCGGTGGTCAACCTCCCATGGAGGTTGTCGACCTTCTTTACTTCCAAAACCTTATATTCCGTATGCGGAAACACTGAAACCAACAACAACCAGTGTCAAACCATTGCACTTGAAGCCAATATCATATCTACATGGGGAGCCAAGAGTAATGTGGGAAGAGAAGGAGATCGATCAGATGATTGTTATTGAAAATTAGGAATACGCAGTAGTGGGTAAATTTTCATATGGTTGGCCTGAAATTCAAGAGTTGAGGAAATTGATTCCAAAGCAGTGTGAGCTCAAGGGAGAGTGCATGATTGGCTTGCTTAGCAAAAGACATATCCTCGTTAGAGCAACTTTATTGGAGGATTATGTACATTTTTTATGCAAACCAACTTTCTATATTACACAGAAAAATTGGTCCTTTCCATTGAAATGGGATCCTATGTTTAACCCGGAGGAGGAGACGACCACAACAATTGCATGGATATCGTTTCCAACTCTATCACCAAATTTTTTTTGTAGATAAACAATGTTTTCATTGGCTCCAGCAGTGGATAATCCTTTACAGGTTGATATGGCGACAAGAAACCAAAAAAGACCTAGTTGCGCTAGAGTCAAAGTGGAGTGGATTTTCTTGGAGAATTCCCCAAGATAATTGATATATGCATGAAGAAGAGAAGGGGAAGTCATGGAGAAGTGGGTGAGAATGAAGTACGATTACGTTCCAAAATATTGTATGACATGCATTCTACAAGGACATGATGAGCAACAATATTTTGTGGAACATCCGGAAGTATATCCTAAAAAGGAGAATAAGAACGTGGAGGCAGATGACAGAGAAGAAAGGAGAAAAACACAACACAAATGAGACAAATCAGGATAAAGAAAAAGATAATTTGGAAGAAAGGATTACAATCCAACAAAAGGAAAAGACGCACAAATTTGAAGAATCTAAATTCAAAAGGGGAGGCTGGAGGAAGCATCCAGAGAAAGTCTGGGCCAAGGTGGATATTCCTACGGGGATAAATTTGGGGCTTTGGAGAATGACACAACAGAAGGTGAAGCGACAAAGTATTCTAAAACAAGCGACCAAGTATTCTAAAACAATAGAAGACCATGTTTTTGACAAGATGATCACTTAGGTAAAAAAAGAAACATCCAAAGAGTGGGTTGAGGGTTCCTTTGGAATACAAGATAAAGGGCATCACCACGAGCACAAAACAGTCACACCAACAAACATGTTGAAAATTCTATGCATACATTAAATTTGGGGAACCTGTGGAAGTCTCCAGCAATATGACCGTGAATAGTCCTATCACGAATGACAGAGCTAATGTGCATGAGAGTGAACTGAAGGAACAACAAATAGATACTTCTGCAGCAAAAAGTGATAAAGAGATAAACGGAGAAAGAAGCAGAAACACAGCTAAAAGAAGCTCCCGAATTAATCGATGAAACAGAGGGAGAGATACAACATAGAAAGGAAACAAAAGAAGATGATTACATGAATTATAATATCCATCAAATCAGTAAAGTTGGGGATTTATCTCCAAGGCACACAAATAGTTTGAAAGCAAAAATAGGACGACCCACCATTCCTCTTCAAGTCAAAACAAGGAGTAGTAAGGACAAATACTCAAATAGTGATCAATGATTGAAAAGGTCATCTTCTGGAACATTAGATCCATCAACATCCAAAATGCTTTTGGAAAATTAATGGATCTAAATAGAAGACATCATTATTCATATGTAGCTTTAATGGAACCTTTTGAGGATCCATCAGATCTAGACCAATACAAAAGGAAGTTAGGATTTAATAATGCAGTGGCAAATTGTTCAGGTAAAATTTGGATTTTTTGGAAGGATGACTTGGAGGGAACTTTGCTTATTGATTCAATACAACACATATCTATGAAATTTTGCAAGAACAACAAGTCTTTCATTATTTCATCAGTATATGCTAGATGTAGTGCATTGGATAGACTGTAAATACGGGAGATTTAGAAGGTATTGCTGTTGATTTTCAATTTCCTTGGATGATTGGAGGTGAATTTTATGTTGAACTTGATGAGGAGGAAAACTTTGGAGGTTTAGATTTCACTCAGTAGGAAGCTACTGATTTTGCTCATTGTATTAGCAATTCTGCATTATTCAAGGTGAAGTTTTCTGGGAGTAAATATATGTGGTGGGATGGATGAACCGAAGAGGCTTGTATATTCAAGAGATTGGGCAAAATTTTAGTGAATGCATTATCCACAGAGGAATTTCCAGCCATTGAAGTTCATCTTTTAATCAGACAGGGTTCTGATCATGCCTTCTTCATGTGAATTGTGATACAAAAGAGGAACAAATGTCAAACCATTTCGATTTCAAAATTTTTTTGACTAAACACCATCAATTCAAGGAAATTGTTTAACAACACTGGAAGATCGATTTTGTAGGTAGCCCTTTTTAGAAGTTTATGGAAACTGAAAAGGGTAAAGAGAGCATTAGCCGAAGGAAGTAAGGATGTCTTTGGTAACATTTTTCATCAAATTGCCACCATTGAGGATGTGATCAAGGTTAAGGAAGCTCAAGTGGAGATTCTCAGAACATCTGGTAGTAGGGAAGAACCTAGCAGAATGTAGGCAGAATTGAGAAAATATCTCAAGATTGAAGAAGCATACCGGAAGCAAAAGACGGGAATGAAATGGTTTGTTGATGAAATAGAAACACTGAAGTTTTCCATTCTTATGTTAAAGGAAGAAGGAAAAAGTTACATTTGTCATATATATGTAATGAACATGGAGAGATTGTACATACAAACCAGCAAATAGGGGAAGCAGCATTTCATTTCTTTTATGAGCAGTTTATGGCAGAAGAGACATAGCAGGATTACACTTTGCTAAGACATATCCCCAAATTGATCATTGATGCATAAAATGAAAAGATGATAAAACTACTTATTCAAGAGGAAACAAAAAGGGTGATTTTGAGCTAAATGGAGATAGTGTGAGTGGGCCAGATGGCTTTTCAGGATTGTTCTTTCAATTTTGTTGGGAAATTATTACCAAATTAGTGGTTTTTTTTTTGTGGGCAAACACTGCCAAATTTTATTATCATACTAATTTGATATTGGTACCCAAGAAGGAGGATGTTAATAATTTTTCAGACCTAAGGTCAATTAGTTTGAGCTCTTTTATCAACAGGATTATATCAAGAATGGTGCATGATAGAATAGTAGAGGTACTGCCTAAAATTATTTCTCCTACACAATTAGGATTTATTAAGGGTAGGAATATGACTGAAAATGTGTTACTGACACAAGAAATAATCAGGGATATTAACCGGAGGAATCAACACATTAATGTGGTGATAAATTTATACATGACTAAGGCGTATGATAAAGTGTCATGGATCTTCCTAACAAAGGTGTTCCAAAAGTTTGGTTTCTCGGAGGTAATTATAGACATGGTATGGAGACTCATCTCTAGTAACTGGTATTCAGTTCTCATAAATGGCCAACCTTATGGGTTCTTTCAGTCTTCTAGAGGTCTTAAACAAGGAGATCCTCTATCCCCAACATTATTTATCATTGCAGTAGAAGTCCTAACTAGAGGTTTAAATAGCTCGCATGATGATAGAGATTACAAAGGATATGACATACCAAAATGGAGTCCAACAATAAACCATCTATCATATGCAGATGACACCATATTATTTCGGTCAGGTGACAGAACATCAGTGATCAAAATGATGAATGTGCTTAGGGAATATGAAAAAGTTTTAGGTCAAATGGTCAATAAGGCTAAGAGTTCTTTATATCTTCATGACAGGATAATTGTGGCATCAGAATGAGAAATCTGACTAGAATAAGACAAAGGAAATTTTCCTATCACTAATTTGGGGTGCCCCATCTTTTATTGAAGAAAGGTCAGCATTTACTTTGAAGAGCTGGTTAGAAAGGTCGCAAAAAAGATTTTGTAGTGGCAAAATACTCTTATCCTTTGGAGGTAAATATATCCTTATTAGTCATGTTCTTCAATCACTATCAATCTATCTTTTGTATGCTATGAATCCCCCCAACAAGGTGATTCGACAGTTGCATCAAATTTTTGCAAAATTCTTTGGGGGAAGTACTGACAGTCTTAAAGGAAAACAATGGGTAGTTTGGAATGACATGTGTTTCCTGAAGGAGAAGGAGGCTTGGGTTTTAGATCTCTACATGATGTTAATAATGCTCTATTTGCTTAATTATGCTGGAGGTTCAGGGTATCTACTTCTTTATGGAGTAGCTAGAGCAATAAATATTGTAAAAAGCTACATCCTACCGTGGTTAGGAGTTCTGAATTATCTCATGTTTGGAGGAAATTATTTGAAATAAGGTAAAAGGTGGAGCATGATACTTCGTGGCAAATAAAAGTAGGAATTCCAGCTTCTTGTTTGACAATTGGACCAAACAATGAGCTTTATTTTTTACAGAAGGAGAAAATGCGAGAGATGAGGAAATAGAGGTGAAGGAATTCATTGAGAATGGAAGTTGGAAGATTGAAAAATTGAGAGAAATCAGAAGAAATGGTGTTTCACATTGTGAAAAAACATCAAATCTAACAATTGTGCCCTTAACGAAAAGCCATGGTGGATGGGGAATTCAACAGGAGCATTTTCAGTCAAATTACCTTATCACATAATGAGGAATAAAAGGGAATCTAGAGAAGGGATGAGCTACATTTGGACTAAAGGTCTTCCTTTTAAAATTTCTTTCTTCTTGTGGAGAGTAAAGAACAAAAGAATTGCAATCGATTACAATTTGAAGAGGATCGGGATGCATATAGTATCAAAATGTCACTGTGTCGAGAAAGGGGAAGTGGAAACCATGACACATTTATTTTTAACGGCTCCCATAGCTAAAAGGCTATGGCAGTTTTTTTGCTTCTCATGCAAGTTTTACTATTGATGAAACTCAACTACACCATTAAGTCAATAAATGGTGGGAATATGTAGGGAGTTCAAAGTTGCAAATCATGAAGGCCATACCAGCCTTTATCATGTGGGAACAAAAGGAGAAATTCTAGAAGACATGGCAAGGCAGTTTCTTTTGATAAAATGCTTCGTCAATGTCGAATAACCGTTCATAGATGATAAAGATCAAGTGTCACGACCAAGAAGTATCCCCTAGAAGTAGCACGGCGTACTTGACCTCTTGGAGGTCTTATACAAGCCTCTTAGCTTTCATTCATCACATAGGTATGAAAAGTAGTGCGAAATTAAAACTTTTCACAACAAAGTCAATAAGAAACTCTTTTATAAAACATAAAAAAGCTAAGTCTCATCATCATAAGTCATGTTAGACACACTTTGTCATCATAGGGTCACGACCCTTACATAGAAACGAAAATAATTTCTAATACAAAGTCTTTAATAGAAAGAACTAGAAATAACATCCACGTCCTCAAACATATGAGGATGTACCAAGAGACTTGAGAGAACAATCTACTTCCCAAGCTTCAACTCTAAGATCCTCACTTCTTTCCACTTAATCTTGTAGAGATAAAGAATAATATGGAGTTAGTACAATTAATGCACTAAGAACGACAATATGCAAAAACATGTTTTAAAGAGGACATTTTAGTTGAATATGTTTTTCATGCTAATTTGGTAAAACTTAATGAATTGAGTGTACAAGACACCATACTGGTCATCAACATACAAGGTAATAATTCAATAATTCTCAACATATAACCATATTCATTAAGTAACCCATTAATCATTTCGACCCTCTATCCAAAAGTTATCCTAAGACCCACCTAGGTAAGACATGAAGAGACCGCCCACACAACCTCTTCAATACACACCTAAGTGATCCTTAAGACTACCGAAGATAAAGATACTTCCTTTTCATCTCAACTCAACAAGTCAACGTTCATTACTAGAGATACTAGAGGAAACAGTCATGCATTTAAGAACATCATGTAAAAACCATCCCCTACGATAACCCCAAGTTACACTAGTGCAATGTGAAAGTAGTTCAACATCTATCAACTTGTCTCTCTATCGTCATATGACAATAGAATATTTAAATTAGAGAGAAAATGAATTCATGACACTAAGGGTGTGTTTGGTATGAAGGAAAATATTCTCCGAAAATGTTTTTCAGTTTTTTTTATGGGTAAAATGTTTTAGAAAATATTTTTCAAATCAATTCATTTTCCTCAAATTGAAGAAAAATGACTTCAGGAAAACATTTTCCAAACTCTCCTCCAACTTTGTATTATAATATTTTTTTTTTGAAAAATCAAATTTTTTTTGTGGATTAAAATAATTTAAAGCTTTTATTTTCAACTTCAATTATTAATTTTTTTAACCCATCCTCACCCCCTACCCTCTCTCCCACCAGCCCCC
>NC_028641.1:42554780-42559780 GCF_001406875.1 Solanum pennellii
CCCCCAAAAATATATTTCCAATTTCAAATTTTTATTTTCATCCCACCCACCCTTACCCTCGACCCTTTCCCCCCAAAAGAACTTAAAAACTAATGTTAGTTTCTAAAAGTTTTTTTAAAATTCTTATTTTTCATCCTACCCCACCCTTACCTCACCCCCTTCCCAAAAAAGGGAAAATGCACAAGTACCCCTTCAACCTGTGCCCGAAATCCCAGAGACACACTTATATTATACTAAGGTCCTATTACCCTCTGAACTTATTTTATAAGTAATTTTCTATCCCTTTTCGGCCTACGTGACACTAGCTTAAAAAAAAGTCAACCAACATTGGGACCACAAGATAGTGCCACGTAGGCCGAAAAGAGGTAGAAAATTATTAATAAAATAAGTTCAGGGGGGTAATAGGACCTTAGTATATTATAAGTGTATCTCTAAGATTTTGGGCACAGGTTGAGGGGTACTTGTGCATTATCCCAAAAAAAAATTTAAAGTATGTTTTTAAAAATATTTTCAATTTCAATTTTATACTTTTTCATCCCCCCCCCCTCAAAAGAATTAAGTTTATTTTTAAAAAATAGGGAAAAGTGTCTAAAAAATATTTCAATTTTGGCCGAAATTGCTGTTACAATATCAAACTTTATGGATGACCATTTACCTCCCATGAACTTTTTAATAGTGTATTTTAAAGGTACATATATTTAATGATGCAACCAAATACCATCAGTTAGTTCAAAATTAGGGTTGTACAAATCAAACTGAAAATCGAGTCAACTCAGAAAAAAGTCCGACTAATGATTTAGTTTGACTTGGTTTGATATTGGAAAAAAAACCCGACTATACTTGAATTTGTTTGGTTTAAACTAAAAAGAATCAACATGCGATCAAAACAACCCGACATCATATATATAATTTTAAAATTGTATTTTATACATAGAAGTATTTACTTTGATGAAAATTTCTAAATTGCTTATAAGTTTTAATTTTTTTTTAATCTTCTTAACATATTTTTTCAAGTTTTTTGAGATTTAAAATTTTGAATGGTCCAATAAAAGATAATCCTTAGATATTCATAACTCTAATAGAACTCAATTCGCAATCATATCAATACTATGTTAACAAACTAAATTAATTCAACACTAAGAATGACAACAATAGTGAATACATGTTCTTTAATTATACATTGGTTTAGACATTTAAAATACATAATCTAATTTTATTTTTCTTTAATGTTTAATCATGTAACTAATACTTATTAGACTTATTTTTAGCATGATTTAGTACTTTTAAATCATGATCATTTTCAGTATTGCCGTTGCGATATTTATTTTATATGTTGATTTCATCATTATCTTTTATTAACTATATTAGTGTCAGCACTCATTTCATATTTTGTATTATTTCTTAAGAAATATCTTAGATAGTTGTATTTTGATTGGACTAAAAAAGAATTTTGATCACAAGTTAATTTAATGTTTATATGCAAACTTTACTGGGAAAAATCAGAGATTTATTAGTTATGTTTGATTTGCAAATTTCAAAATTCGACACGATGGTTTGGTATATGAAAAATATGAACCAACTCAAGGTTGTTTATTAGTTTGGTTTGGTTGATAAATTCAAAATCTTTACATAAATGGTTTGATTTGATGATAGGTACACAGGAATATGTATATTTTGAAGACTGACAAAAATTGCATCATGGAACAAGTTTAGCAAACGTGATTTGAGTTTAACTGGTTCTACTAGAAGACGGATTCTGAAAATTAAGTACAACTTTGTAATTTGGTAGGAAGCATACTTAAAGTAGGAAAATCATGTGAATAAAGATGTAAGAAGCAAATAATCCATTCAAAGTCAAGTCAAAGAAGGAAAACTACTTCCTACTTGTTTAAGGAAAACTGTGCGTAAGTTTTCCTTGAGGCGCCAGAGATAAATAGGAATACAAGGCTTTGAGGCGGCAAAGAAAAAGAGGAGTTCATCAAAGTAAAGTCAAGAAAGAAAACTGAATACAGGTTCGAGTTGAACTAGGAGTTCCACATGAAGTAGGAATCCTACACGTGAGCTTCTAAGTTTCATGAGAAAAAGGAAGCAGAGCAGTAGTAGAATTTCTAGCAAAAATAAGTTTTGGATTCAAGTCCAAATCTATAAATAGAGCGATGGTTTGGCTGGAGAAAATTGTGCCCTTACATAAAGAGAAGATCAAAACACATCAAGAGTTTGAGAGAGTTTTGAGATTTACTTAGGGAGTGTGTGTCACCAGTTTGTGAGAAAAAAGTAGTAAGATTGTAATTAAGAGTTTTGATTACAATCAAGTGTGTGTAGATTCGTCTAACAAGTTTGAGAAATTTGAAGGACGGTAGAAGACTAAAACCTGAGGTTTTTTCTTTTAGGTAGCTAGGAATTAGAGTTTATAATTTCTTACTTAGGAATTAGAGTTTATAATTCTTTAGATTACATAGGTTTATAATATTTTGTTGAGACTCAGAGTTTAATGAAGTGGAGTTAAATACTATAGAGGTGTAGATCGTGGTTTTATCCTTTATGAGTTGGGGCTCGATAAAATAGTGTCATTATTTTATTTGCTTTACAAAAAGTAACTGTTGTAATCTGCAAAAGAACATATAGAATATACTTATTCCTTAGACAAATTTAGGGTCAGAATTCCAACAATTGGTTTCAGAGCAGGTTATCTTTGAAGAGTCTAATAACTCAAGATAAGATCATGTGAATTCTGCACCTCCTCTTGGACACGGTGAAGGTCAACACATCAACATACCACCACAATTCAACGGACATTACTATGCATGGTGGAAGGCGAGAATGAGGATTTCCTACAAGCCCAAGACTATAAATTATGGATGAGATTTATTAATGGTCCTCTTATTCTATGATGAAGGGATGAAGGGAAAGTCATTCCAAAGCCCAAGGCACAACATGGAGAAGTTGATTATAGAATGCTAGCAAAGAATGTTGAAGCTAAGTACATAGTTGTATGTGGATTTGGACTAGACGAGTTTGATCGTATATCTAGTTGTACTATAACGAAACAAATTTGGGACACATTGGTCAATACACATGAAGGAACTTCCCGAGCAAAGAAAAAGAACCTGATATTGCTATGTATGTTGCTTGGAAAACACGTTCAGACAACTCAATTGAAGATGTCACGACCCAAAAATGGACGTGATGGCACTCGTCTTATCCCACCAAGACAAGTAAGCCTAAAACTTAACTATTACAATAAAAATGCAGAAAATTTACTATCAACTTACATTATACCCCAAAACCTGGTTGTCACGTGTACAAGCCTCTAAAGTATTACAATTGGATCAAAAGAAAATATAAGTCTCATATGATATTGTTTCTAGAGTAGAACAAAATCATAAACAAGAGTAAGGAGGGATGCTGAGATGATCAACAACTACCTCACAAAATCTCCAAGAAGCCTCGGAAAAGAAGAGAATATATCATAAAAGTCCGGGCTAGTAACCTACAAAAAATTGTAGAAGCAAGGGGTGAGTACCAAACCACACGGTACTCGGCAAGTAAACCTCTAAACACAAGCTAAGGGGACGAAATACGGGTACTCCTACCACCCCCAACCAAACCTCCACAACTACAACCTGCATAAACATCAGCCCAACCTAACAGCTCACAGTTTACATAATACGTAACTCAACAAAAACATCTAGACAAATTACATATCCTCCACAACAACACTTTAACAAATTATATATCCTCAATAACAAGCTTAGTATTCAACAATCACAAGTTCCGCAAAAAAGGCAATCACTAGATCAGCAAAACACAATATCAAGTTCACTAATGATAAGTATGTGCAATGCAATGGAATGCAATGTCAAGTATAATGATGCATGTCTGACCTAGTGATACACACCCGCTGTCTCTCAGTCCGGGACCCATGGGGGACATATCTGTCCATGCATCTGTCGCGGCGCACGCCACGACCCTCGATAATAGTAACCATCGCGTCGCGCGATACGTCCCTTGAAATATAGTATCTATCGCGGCGCGCGATACGTCCCTCGAAATGCACATCCTCTTAAGTACTCATTCTTTCTCAATGCACATAACACTTGTCACACCAAATGCCTCAGAATAATGCAGATAACAAGTTCACACAAATAATGAAGAGATGATCATTTTCATAACATCGCACAGTTCACAACCACACAAACATGAAATCACATCAAGAATGATTCAACAAGCCTTCATCCCTTTCTCAACACATCACACATAAATAATTAATCACATTCCTTTTGTTATCCCTTTTTTTTATCATTAGAATTAATCAATGTGGACAAGTCAACCCATTACCAATCCCGTTACTCCCAAACATATACCACAAGGAAATACACGCATTTCATACACTTAACAAGAGTTTAGAAATCCACTTGCCTCAATTTATCGAACAATCACTTAGGTACTTTAGCCTTCCTCCTTTGTTGTACTTTCAAATCAATACAATCTATTCAAATCAATAACCACAATAAGAGTTCAAATCTTACAACACTCATATTACTATCTGTTTAACTTTGACCCAACAATTTATCCAAATTTATACTAAAGTTTCTCAATCTTGATTCTAACTAATAAGTCAAATCTCATATTTCTTAAATTTCAAGTCAAGAGTTAAGTCATAATTTCTCCAAACACTACAACCCTAATAGTTTCCATATGATATAATTGTCCAATTATTATCCCAAAATGGCTATTGACGGCATATCAATATTCCAGTGGAAATCTTGACATACTTTCAAAGGGAACACCATCAATAATTTCTAAAAAACCCAATTACATATCTATAACTAGTTATGACACTATCACTTTGACAAATTACATAATAATTATAAGAAAGATTTAAAGAAAATTAAACCCCAACAAATTTTCAGAATCTATATGTCACACATTAAATTCCTATATATTTAGTACCCACCCATTACCATTAACTTTCAAAACAAACTCACAAATCCTTTTTT
>NC_028641.1:42561560-42566052 GCF_001406875.1 Solanum pennellii
CTTGAGATGAAAATATTGATTTTTCTCCTCCTTTTCCCTTTTCTTTTCTCCCTTTCTTTTCTTTTCTTCTCTGCGTTTTTTTTTCTTCAGATCGTTCTTTTTTTTTCTTTCTCATAAGCCGTGCGGCTTTTAACAGTTTACGGCACTTTGCCCCTTTTATTTTTATTTTATTCATTTATTTAATTAATTCCTTTTCTATTTTTTTTATTTTTTTAATTATTTTTAGCAATAAAATAATCTTTTATTAAATCTAAAATCATGTCACTCATTGTTACAAGTCGTATAAATTATTTATAAAATCTACTAAAAAGGTTGATATAAAAATAATAGTTGGAATTTCTAAAACGACTAAGAGGGTCGTTACATTATCCACCACTAAAAATCATGTTCGTCCTCGAACATAAAATAGGAGAAGGAAGGATTATTGACGTTATCAAAAATCTAATGCATGATCTTCCAGAGTCGTTGTTCATCTCTCCATGAAAGCTTATCTTTAACACCTTCTATCAAGACCAGCTACCAAGAACTGAACTATAGAGAATTAGACAGATCTACATATCAGAAGTGATTGTCAAGCTACATACTAACCCATGAACCGAATCTAAACTGAAACCCCTTGGACCATAACACAATAATCATGACAAATCCTTTCTCACATAGCAAAGATAACGTTCTATTGATACTAGCTACAACCAGAAGTGAACCTGAACCAATCATCACATACTCATAGTGCACAAACCATCACACATCTTATAACGATTCCCTTTTCAGAACACAATCTTTTTACAAGTTTAAGTTATAAAAATTTGATCTTTAGACTTCGGGTATCCATCAAGGGAGAATCAAAACATACATAATCCAAATGAGAACAAGATAAAGTAAGCATCCAACAAGTGGTACACTCTAGGAAGCAAAACCATTAACAACACTGTCAGATAACTGTAACTCTTCATGTAAGCTCTTCTATAATTTTTTTTCATACGCAATGGCGTGAATGTAGAACCAATAGTATACTTCTACTTTCTCAAACAACACCAAAGATGCCATGACTGAAATGATCAAGTCTGCCCAAGGATATCACTCTACCATGAGAACAATCACAAGATCGGTACACCCGATCCACCACTAGAAATTCACCCGTAAATATGAAAACATGTATGTGTATAGGTAGCAAATCACACTCTAAACCATATCCAATACGAAGTAGATGGTCATATAAGAATTTATAAAATCAGAGTCGAATAAGACTAGATACTTCTTTTCATAGTGCCCATCTCAAACATTTGCATTTATTTGACTCTATCTCTTTAATTTTCTAGTTACCCACAATCACCAATTTAGTCTCGATTATAATTTCTCACATACTTGTTTTATCGAACCACAACTGTTCTTTACAATACTTCACTAAGGTCAACACTTTAATTCTAAAAGAACTTCATAGTCACACCAACCATTTATCTTATTCTCAAATCGTCACTAGTATTAAAATCTTCTTAACAAACACATTATTTCCTCCAAAATTTTCAAACTATGGCTACCTCTCTTTCTATTAAACATTCCATGGCAAGTACGAGTCCTACAAAAAAAAATTGATAACACTAGTTTCAAATATGATAGTACCTTTCCATTGATATCAAACTATTAAATCCCACCCGAAGTCAACTCCACACAACTTTCACATACCATGCTTCAATTGTCATTCCTAATTATCACATACCTCATGCCAATACTTAGAGAAATATTAGGTGTCCCCAATTATTCTATATACTATGGGCACATAATCTCTATTTACCATCACGTATCTATGTAACACATCACAACAAGTGATTCCAAAAAAAAAAATTCATCAATGACCATGTATAATTGTATGTCCATACTATTACGTATCCATAAGTCACTTAACAAAATCTGAACAGTTTAGATCCACATAACAACACATACTCTTACACATCCCACGGGTTTTACCCAAATCAATACTCAATCTTCATATTGCTGATAAATTCCTAGTAAGTCTATACCGAATTGATTCACAATCATAGTCATATTAGTACTATATATGTCCATTCATATACCCTTTAACTCAGAACCAAGAGTATTCTTATTCCTTCACATCTTCTAAATTCTTTCGATGACACAAATTTTAAATACCTTGAACTCTTCAATACACCAAACTCTTTTTCTCTTCGCTGACTTACTTACCAATCTTATCCTTTGACCAACAACCTATGGTATTTTTATCTTATCCTTGAAATAAAAACATTACATGAAATCCCATTTAGGTATAACAATCAAAAGTAACCAAATTTACTACTCAAATTATTTTTAAGTCCTTCAAATGCTTCATACTCAATGTGATCAATCATTTCTTACCCCTTACCAATTCATACCTTGACAAAACACACTACCACAAATCTAAACTCACAATGAAAAACTTGAATTTTGAATTCAATTATGTAACTCAATCCTTTTATCTATTGAAATTAGCTCATACATAGAAAATATTTACAAATTTGGACATCTTAGCTTATTATTGATCGCCTATCCATCGACCTTGTCATACCCTTTCTTAAAAATCCAATGGTACCCGTTACCAAATTCGAAACTATAAAAGAACTTATCACCACACTCGAGTCGAACTGTGAAGGTTTCTTTCTCAATTATTACCCAATATATATATATATATTTTTTATCAATCTAATGAACGTGTGACACGTACTATACCATAACCAAAATGAAACAGATGAAATCACGTATCCTTGAACTAAATTCTCAACTCTCTAAAGATATATCTTTGTCCTTTATAATTATAGTAAATATCCTTTTTCTCGATTGTCTCTTTCCAATGACTAAAATACTTCCCACAAATTCTTTTCCATTTATGACTCTAGCTTCTTTCAATTATATTCAAGTGAAATTTTCAACACATCATACAACTTTTAATACAACCACATTGTTCATCAAATAGTGGAAAACCACAACCTTAGATGCTCGCAAGTCGTTATTACCATAAAAACTCGTTTAACCCTCAATTCTTATTTTATGATTTAGTCTCAATCGCAATCCATCACAAACTCCTATTACCATCATGCTTAGTTAGCTCTTGTTATCACCACTCATTAAAAATTCATAAAATACATTTCACAATCTAAACATATCAATATCATATCAAAGATCCACTACTAAAAGCTTCCTTATAAATAATGTTTAACACATCCACCCGTACCAACAAGCTAGTTGGGTTCTCAAATATGAGTTCAACACCAAATCTTATCATATGAGCATGTATACCATAGATAACTCCTTAAGTAGTTAATATTTGCACTTAACAATCAACATGTCCGTTTTCATGTACCACTAGTAACACATCGTGAAAATTCATTACATCCACCACTAGAACATATCATACCTATCGAGGATCATATTCAAATAGGTTACACATTTCTACCTATTTAATAGCTTTAAAATAATATCAAATTCGTTCCATAAGTATATCATTTCCACCTTAATACCAGATCTAACATCAAACCAATACACGACATGCCCATGATTCACAAAAGGAACTACGCACGAATCATCACATAAATGAGAGCGAATGGAGTGAAGCGATAAGAATCAAAATGGGACCAAGTACGCACAATAGAGATCCAAGAAGTGAAGATATTTCTTAAAAGTCACTACAGCCTCACGAAGATAGGTACAGACGTCTCCGTACCGATCATCGAGACTCTATTTAGACTCGACTTGTACACACGTGAGACCTATGAACCTGGGGCTCTGATACCATTTTGTCACGACCCAAAAATGGACGTGATGGCACTCGTCTTATCCCACCAAGACAAGTAAGCCTAAAACTTCACTATTACAATAAAAATGCAGAAAATGTACTATCAACTTACATTATACCCCAAAACCTGGTTGTCAGATGTACAAGCCTATAAAGTATTTGTCACGACCCAAAACGGGTCGCGAGTGGCACCCACACTTATCCTACTATGTGAGCGAACCAACCAATCTAAACCCCAACATTTTAACCCTTATGAACAAAATACGATGCGGAAGACTTAAAACTCATTACCGAAATCAATTAGATAACTTCAAAAATTTAACAATCGTTATCCCCAAAATCTGGAAGTCATCACCACAAGAACATCTATCTTCAAATTACTAATCTAAGAGTATCTAAGAAGCTAAAATAAGTAAAAAGCTAGTCCATGCCGAACTTCAAGGCATCAAGACATGAAGAGGAAGATCCAGTCCAAGCTAGAAGCATTAGCTCACCCTGAGATCCGACGTGATTAAGACTGGCTAGAGTTGCGGTTGAGTAGAAGACGACGGCACGTTTGCTGCTCTCCACAAATAACAAGGAAAAACAAATACAAGTAGGGGTCATGACAAAACACGAGTACTGAGTAGGTATCATCGGCCAACTCAAAATAGAAAACAGTATATATCAGATAATAACATAAAATCAACTAATATTCTTAACAGGTGA
>NC_028641.1:42576052-42577920 GCF_001406875.1 Solanum pennellii
AATAAAACAGTGAAAGTAGTGTGTCAGTGATATTGAAACTGTATAACACGACGGGCCAGATGAAGGCTCGTCGTGGCTATGACGGACCGTCATGAGGTCCGTCGTGTTTTACATTAGTAGATGTATACGTAAAGAACCCTGAAGTAGGGGTCTCTGACCAGCATGACGGTCGTGCAGGACGGACCGTCGTGGGTACGACGGTCCGTCGTAAGTGTCCGTCGTTGGACACTTGGAAAAATTATTGGAGACCCTTAGCAGAGGGGTCTCTGACCAATACGACGGTCGTGCAGGACGGACCGTCGTGTGTACGACGATCCGTCGTGGGTGTCCGTCGTTGGACACTTAGAGAAAAAATTGGAGACCCTTAGCAGAGGGGTCTCTGACCAATACGACGGTCGTGCAGGACGGACCGTCGTGGGTACGACGATCCGTCGTGGGTGTCCGTAGTGTGGCACTTGGAAAAAAAATGAGAGACCCTTAGAAATAGGGTCTCTGACAACCGGAACGGTTGTGCAGGACGGTCCGTCACATGCGTCATGTAGGACAGGGGTGCTAGGGCTTGTGTAACGGACCCTACGACGGTTCGTCGTCGGGGTCTCGTTCTGAACGACAGTGACAGAACTAAAGGTACCCTAAGCAACCCCGATAAACCCACATCAATCTTGAGTGTTTTGGACCTACATGTGTCAAACCCAACTACCTAAGAAACTAACAATGCAAAAGCACCTATGTCTAGGGTTATCAATATGGCAAATTCGAACATTTTGAGCCTAGGTTTAGATATAATTATATAAAGGAAACAATATACGACTAAGAACTAAGCTAATACTAACTACTAAACAAAAATGCAAAATAAATGAGTATAAATTTAGAGACACGTACCTTGGAAATGGAGAAAAAACAAATGGAGAATGATTCAGTTGGCAAGGTAGATACCCACAGCAGCAGCACCGATTAGTAAATGATAAGTATAAGGTTTAGGAGGATTTTGGGGGCAATGATCAGTGAGGGGAGTGTGGAAGTGGAAAAGAGAGGGGAGATGAGAGGAATAAGGAAGTAATGGGGTGAAATATGGAGGGGTGGGGAGTATAAACGGTCAGATTTTGAAAAGGGTCCATCCGAGTCGGGTCGGGTTATTTCAGTAATCACGCGACGGTTCCCCGACGACGGTCCGTCGCATCTGCGACGACCCGTCGTGGGTTCTGTCGTGTGTGCCCTAATTTCAAAATAGCAGAAAAACGTACCTGGACGACGGATGCATACGACGGTCCGTCGCATGCGCAACGGTCCGTCGTTTTATCCGTCAGTGGCTGCTGAGTAGTTCTCTGCAGAATTTCCTGGTGATGTGCCTGCAAATTTAAAAACCCATTAGTAGAAAAATGCTAACCTTACTAAAAAAAATGACAAGTATTGGGTTGCCTCCCAACAAGCGCCTGATTTAATGTCGCGGCACGACTGGGGACACTTGATTACTCAGCCTTCATCAAGATGGTTTGCCTCTATTACTTTATTCCCCGATGATTTATGCCCAAAATAGAGTTTTCTTTGTTCTCTATTCACCTTAAACCACACTCCCTCCTTGGCTTTTAACTCAATTGCTCCATGAGGGAATACTTGGGTAATCAAGTAAGGGCCAGTCCATTTGGACTTGAGCTTGCCCGGAAGACGAGGCGACCCAGAACTGTCTACAAGCACCAAATCCCAACTATAAACTCTTGTTTTGCATTTTCCTGTTCAGTCTCCTTCTTCATCTTTTTTTTGTGGGATATGGCAGATACCGATTGGAGCTCACCACTCTGCCTCATGGTCCTACAAATGTTGAAGGTCGCTTCTTCATTATTCAACCGAAATGTCATCTGTCCCTTCTC
>NC_028641.1:42581427-42697428 GCF_001406875.1 Solanum pennellii
TCCGTCGAGGGTCTTCGTTCCAAAATACTTCAACTCTCGGAATTTGGGTATTGGGATCACTTCTCTGAACATCACGACGATCATGCAGGACGGACCGTCATAGCCATGACGGACCGTCACATGCTTCGTAATCCCACACTTGGTCAGACTTCCCCATCTTCCTTCAGCAGCTGCACGACGCTGCCACCTACGGACCGTCACAGGCACGACGGACCGTCATAAGCTCCGTAGGTGGTCTCTTCTGCATTTTTTCGCTCAAAATCTCCGCATTCAGCCTTGGAAAGATTTCTTGCAAAACTAAGAGAAACTTATATCAAAATTAGCACAAAAAGGCTTTCGGACACACTAAACTTAAGGAAAAAGTATTAATTATACCGTGAAACCACGGTATATCAAAAACAGGCTTGATTGGTACAAGGAAAAAGTTTACCACACAAATAAGGTAATTTCCCACAAATCCAACATTCATTTTCTTTTGCCCAATTAACTTGTATTTGAATATCTTGAGCTAAGACTTTGATAAAGGAATTTGGCCTCATTGTAAATTGTATGAAAACTCCTGAATAAAATTTCCATGAATCTTTGGAAAGGGATTTCTCTTCCTCTTTGTAATGAATTATTATTGATTAAGCTAGTGCATAAATGTTCTAGTCTTATCTTTAATATGATTGAAGCAAGTGAATGTTTAATTCTTTGGGAGAGCATGCATCTCAAATTACGCGAATGGTTATTTATATTTTCTAATAATCACAGGTTCCTACCCTCAAGCACAACAACAAAGTGACTGGAGAGAGTTTGGATCTGGTTAGATATGTTGATTGTAACTTTAAAGGATCATCACTCTTTCCGGATGTATGTTGTGAAATTTCATTATGGCCCTTTTTGTTCAGGAAAATCTTATGACATAAATTGATAAGAAAAAAACTATTGTCAAACTAATGCAGGACCACGAAAATTGAAATTTTGCTGAAGAATTTATAGCTTATAGTGATACTACATTCGTCCCGTTATATACAAATCATTCGCAAAAGGTGCACGAACACTGGCTGGTGAGATTTGAGTTTTTTTTTTTAAAAAAAAACTCATTATGTTTTGGTTGTTAAATGTTTCTTGTGTAAGTTAACGGTATTCACACTTTTACCAGGTGCACAATTTGATTACCCATAGAAAGCTCTCCTCAAATTTGACGATTGGCCTTTCGTCCTAAGTCAATTCAGTCAGGTCATTACTACCTTTAATTTTCTTTTCCTCCCCAATGATGTGCCATGTGATATGGTAGCATTTTCCAAAGCCATCTCGACAAGCAGTACAAAGTAGTGTGGGTGTACTTTTTTCCTAGAATTTAAAACTTCATAGATAGTTTGTGATGAAATAAAAACTCTTTTGTGGTAGGTTGACATAACTTATGCTCCATTTATCTAAAGGTTACATATTTTTTATGTACGAGGGTTTTAACTATGACATCACAACTAGGATGAGTAAGCTAGCCAAATTGATTGAGGTATGACTTATATACGATTTGGAGTGTAATGTATGATTAATATTTTTATATTATATAATAAATTTTGTTATTCTTAAGATTAATTTAATTGAATTTTTATGTTGTATCGTAGAATGTTCATCACAATAGAAAAGGACCCATGACTTTCCCTTGGAGCTCATAGAGACTAAGGCTTGTTAAAATTTCCTTTGTTTCTTTTGGTGATAGCGTAAACTTCAAGGCTAGTTGGTTGGTGAATTTTTCATGTATAATTCATGTTCTTTATAATTATTGGAAGCCTTGGAACAACAATAATGTTGTCTCTTTGTTACTTGTAATACTTGAGTTGCGCAAACTCTTCACTTCTGATGCAATATTGACATTTTTAAGAGTCCGATCAACAAAACATTATCCTTATTCTGTAGAGTGAAAGTGGGATGGTTCATGCATCATTGTTTTATTTTTATTGTGCTGAATTAATCATCTCGTAGGAAATGAACAATCTTGAAGGATACACGCAAACAAAAGTCCTGGAACAGGAGAAAATGGTTGAGTACAACAAGAACCGCTTTCTGTCGGTACCCACTTCGCAAAAAAAGAATACATTTCCTTTGTTTCTTTTTTTATTTCATAACTGTATATATAGCTTCTTCCATTTCACTATATATGTATTTTTATTCGAAAGCTTGAAACTTAAAAAATGCATTGTCAATCTTAAGTAAAATTCGCAGGATCTATTACTTTGGTATGAAATATGTTATTGAGTTTATGATAATATGCATCAGAAATAAATTTGCTCTATGTTTTTTTATTGTTAGTGTTTGAAATTGTACTTTCCTTCTAGAACCTAGAGAGACTTGTACTTTTGTTTTATCATAGATGTAACGGTCATGCAGTGAAATTAATTGCGATAAAAATGGGGTTCTATTGATTTTTTATTTTTATTTAATATGTTTTAATGGTTTCAGAAATTTTATATATTTTCTCTATTATACATTACTAAACTATAAAAGGGAGCTTCAAGTACTCAAACAGGTAGTTGGTCAATATATTAGTTTGAGCATTTTGAGGGTGTTTTTGAAAATTTTGGTGGTTCTTTCCTTTTAATTTGTTTGTTTTATTTTATAGTCTTTCATATATTTAAAAACGAAATCATCAAAAAATTTTATATAGGAGTTAACACTTTTTGATAATATTAGACTCCGCCTCCATATTTTTAAAAAAATATACGGCCTCATCTGCTAAAAGAAGTAATAGGTGGAACTTTGGGAGTGACTTTTACTCTATTTAGAGTTCCTTGGTGAGCATGAGCACTTACAAAAGCTGAAAGACCCACTGCTATAATGATGAAAAGATATGGTGAGAGAGGATCCGACTATCGATGGACTCATGATGTATGATATCACCAAAATGGTTACCAACATGTGATGCAAACCATTTGCATTATCTTTGTAATCCAATCCGATGAAAATTCCATCTTTATCATCATCTTTCGCAAAAGTTCCAATCCAGTTTATCATATGCTTTGCTAATGTTCATGCTCATAGTAAAAAATCTTGTCTTTCCATGTTTTTTACCTTTTAAATGGTGATTGAACTCAAAAGGGATAATGACATTATCAAGAATAAATCTTCCAGGAATAAATGCACTCTGGGCTTTAGCAACACAACCCTCAAAGAAAAATTTCCTAATATTTGCCAATATGTTGCAAACTATATGATCAATAAGAATACGTAAAGAAATCTGTCATAGATCAGAAGCAAGCTCATGTTTCTTCTTTTTTTGAATCAAAATATTTTTTGTGAAATTATTTCCTGTAATTACTCCATTGTAATTGAAAAAACCTAATATCACATTTGTCACACAGTTACCAATTATATAAAAAAAAACTCTGATAAAAACTCAAATTTATCCGATATGGACATGGAGCCTTATCTGAATGCATTGAGAAAACAAATTGTATGTACCTCATGAATAGTGCAAAATCGATTCAAGGATGCATTCTGATATGCAGTAATTTTCCCCTCAATCCTATTAAGAAATTGGTTCATATATCCTTACTTAAGTGTGTATACTGATTCAAAAATGCTATAGATCATGCCCTCCAACACACTATTCCAACCATTCTTATCTCTTGTATTAAGATTAGAAAATTCTAACTAATTAAAGATGAAAAGAAAAATAAAAAACTATCCAAGTCCTCAGAAATCATTATGTGTCCTTAAGGAATTCAATCCCCTCAAGTCCCCAAGGTTGTTGATTAATTCCTCGCAAGATAAAATGGATTGACGATTAAAGAAGTAGTGAAACCTCAAACTTCAATAATTTCAACAAACTCAAAATGACAACAACAAATCACATACACGAATTTGATAGTTTGATGTTGTTTTGTTAGAAATGTATGCTAGAGAAGGAAAGAATTCATTGTAGAAAAAAGAGAGAAAGTCAATATATTTATAGACAACAAAGGGTAAAGGTCATAACCCCTTGGAAAAGGTATAACCATTCATTAAGATCACAACCCTTAAGCAAAGTCACAACCCTTTCGGAGAGTCAGAACCCTTCATTTCCTGTTCACCCTTTTAAAGACCACGAAGCTCCCACATGAATAGGGAATGGTTACATCTAGATAAGTAAGAAGCTCCCATATGAATAGGGAATGGTTACATCTAGATAAGTAAGAATTGATTGCATCTGGATAAGTCTGTTTGTCTTTGAAACATCCAAAGTGAACTTATATCAGATATACTCGATCAACTGACAACTTTAATCTCTTTGAACCGTTGAACTTTGGTTTATACCTAGACTATATAAGTAACACAATCAAACCATGAACTATTTTTGGTTCTGATTGTTTTTCTCAGTTCAGCCATGAACATTTTTTGGTTTATAAGTGAGTAGAGAACTGGCCTTACCGGATTATCCTTGAAGAAGCTTACAATTCTCACATACATAGGTGATTTATAAATGTTTTATCTACTAGATAAAATATTTAACATATCATGTATCAAACTTAGAAACCATTAAAAATCGTAATGACTTATCGTTGTTACTTAAAATTGTCATATCACGAGAATGAACTACAAAATATCTTTACAACGTTGAACCATCATTAATGACTTTGTTTGATCTCCTTGAACCTATATCTTTGGATGTCCTGTATTCTAGGTAGACACACAAGCACAATGACTTTTCCTCGGAAAAAATCACATTCCTTGGACAATTATCATGCAATTCCCTTCATAGTTAGGCCTTCTCTAAGTAGATCTTACTCATTATCCTTTGAATTTACATAGCAATTTGGATATTTCAACTAGAAATTAGTTGTCGAAAGATATTACATATAAGTCATATGTGATGAGACTTTCTATTATATATCATGTTTCATTCCCTACCTATTGCAAATTAACCCTCACATTGTATGCATACTGGAGCTAAAGGTTTGGGCAAAAAATATTTCATGAAATTTCGGAGTCATTCAACTTCTTTTAAAGCGTTATATAGTGTATCAACTAAGATTTCATAGTAGAGTGAGCGATACATTTCTGTTTGGATGATTTCCAAGAGACTGTTCCTCCACCAAGACTAAGTACATGTCCACTCGCATACTTTAATTCATTTGACGTGGTTATTCAATTTTCATGTATGTATTCTTCTAATACTATTAAATATTATTATAATGCAAAGTCATTATTTTAATTTTAAATACTCCAGAACTCTTTTCATTGTCACATTTATTAGAGTCTTGTCAATATTAAAATCCAAATACTCGAAGTTATCAAGTACCTTTTCAAACACATCACTAACTTCAATGTCTTTCATATCAAATCTACTTTATTGCATATGATTCGTAGTATTTATCTCATAAATTTCTCTTTTGATGATCAACATGTAATAAACATAAATCCAAACAATGACCTTGTGATTTGCAGTGTCTTTAATGTAAAAACATTTACCACATTCATTGATCTTGAATTCATTTACCATTATAGTTTGGTCAAACTTTAGATGTCATAATTTGGCCACTTGTTTTTAGTCCAAAAAGTGACTTAACAAGTTTATAGACTTTCTTTTTATGGCCAGGACCCACAAACACCTCGGGTTGTTCCTGGTAATGACTTTCTATTACTAGGAACCACAAAGCTCCGAAGTTGAATTATGTAAATTTCTTCCTCAAATTCTCCATTTTAAAATAATGTTTCACATCAATTTTTACGAATTTGAAGTACATATACCGCAAGTAGAATAAAATCTAAATTTATGTAATCCTAATTAGTAGCTATTTTGTGTCAAAATATTCAAGGCTTTATTATTGTCTAAAGCCTATGACTACAAGTCTTGCTTAGCATTTTTCAATAATTTTATCAACTTTCTTTTTCTTTTGTAGATCCACTTTGTACATAAAGGTTTATTTTGCCGGAGGAAGATCAAGAAACTCCCAATTATGATTTCTCAAGATTGAACCTATCTCACTATTGACAGCTTATTCCGAAAAACTATGAGTTCATAGAGGACCTAAATTCTACGAATTTATGAGACTCGTTTTCAAGAAAAAATGTTACAAAATCAAAGTCGAAGGAAGTAATTTGTCAATTGACATTTACGACACCTCATAATCTCTTTATTAAGTACATCCTCCTTTGGTTCTTTCCAAGGTTGTTTAGACCCTTCACTTGACTATTTGATAATTCAGACTTATGGACCATAAATCGACATTCTTTGCTATTTGTCGCCTATCCAATGAATATGTACAATCCACAATCTTAAGTCTTATTTTGACTCATTTGGGAATAGTTCCCTCATTTCCATTTCTCATATGAAATAAACTATATTAGAAATTACTAGATCACTCTCTTTAAAGACTTAATTCTTGTATATACTTTAAGGGATGACAAAAAATTCTCTATCAGGCTACAAGAAAGCCAGAACAAACAAACATGACCTTTTATTGCTCCCTTTCTTACGAAACAAAATTTTATCTGTTACTCCCTTTACTAGCAAACAAAAAAATTCTCTCTTACCTCTATGATAGCACCCCCACAAATTTTGTGGTAAATCATAATTTATAAGTAGGATATTCAATATTTCCTTCAAAGTCCCATTTTTCGTGTAAAAAGATTCATTAGATTGAAGTTAGTATGTGCAATTATTTTATTGATGATTCCATTTTTCAAATATATTTCTGCAAAAGGAAATTCATATTCTCCACATATACCACTTCTTATCACGGTAATCTTTTTACCTAATTAATATTCAACATCAGTTTTATATTGTTTGTATGTTTCTGTTTCTTCATTCTTATCATTTAGCAAATAAACATAACGATATTTAGTGCATTTGCCAATAAACCAAATGAACACTTTATTCAACCAAGTGATTATACATATGCTTAACATACATCGATTCAACACATACTTGACATTTAGATTTATTCCATTAAATGTTAGTTAAAACTTCTAAGTTGGTCTATTTTTCAAGGTTTTGTAATTGACAAGTTCCAAGAATTTAATTCACATACAGTTTGATTCAGGCAACTAATAACAAATAGAAATACTAATTCCGCATGAACCCTCCAAGTTGAAAATCATGAAATCATCCATAAACATGAGATCATGAACCTTGAATCCATATTTCAATTCAAGGAAGTTAAGAAGTCAAGTCTAAAGCTAAGAATTAAGTTAAAAGAAAGTTCATAAAGGTTTCCAAGAGACTTATTAAACATTTAAATCTAGCTTTTAAGACTCAAGTTTCGAGCTAAACAAAGAGTTAAGTTGATGTTCTTTTCTTCAAAGGTATATGGACTAGGTATTCCTACAGAGACTTAAAAATGTTTTCAAAATTTAAACAAGTAAGTAAACTTTGATTTCCTGGGAGCCTTAGGGCATGTTTTTAGAAAAGAACTATAGCTGTCTAAAAGAAGCAAGCAGGGAAACTAAGATTTCCAAGATAGCCTTTGAGCTAAGTATTTGTACTGATCTCAAAACACAGCATCAATATGTTTTAAAACATATGAGCTAGTATATATTTTTGGGAGTAGTATTGAGCACCGATATGATGGAGAGTTCAGAAAACTCACAGCCCCCATAAACCATAAAGCCATCATGGGTAGAAAAGGGTCATACTTTTTAGAGGATTCATTTTCACAGTTTACTAGTGGATCCATTAGGCAGTTCAGTTCCTATACTCTGGCAAGCTTAGGATGGTCAGGCAGCGTAGGCCGAGTAACGCTGTATCATTACTATAGCTCTTATGTGATGATTGTCGGTTAGAGAAACTCCCACAGAAGTTATAGTATTTTTATATAAATCAGTTAATGATATTTTCATATACATATATTAGAGTTATGTTGTATCCTTATTATACACACAAAGTTGACATCATGTTTGTAAACAACTTTTCATTATATTGAACTTGTCTTAAACTACTTTATATTGATTTGAGTTTAGTTGATTATCGGATCCTCGAGTTGAGTTAAGTTGAGAGAGTTTGAAAAGAGGTAAGTATGTTTCATTTTTTTTATCCATGTTTTAAGCTTATTTCATACTTTAGAATTCCCCTTACATACTCGTACGTTACATGTACTGCGCCATTTAGCCTGCATCTTTTGATGATGCAGACATAGGTATTCAGAATCATCAACAAGAGCTTCGTTGATACATCCTAGAGTTGAAGTTAGCCATGGTGAGCCTCCTTTATTCCGGAGGGTTTCATTTACTTTTAAGTTTGGTCAGGACGTCGTGGTTGTTGTCTCGACTTCCATCTTTATCAGTTAGAGGCTTCATAGATAGTCAATATAGTTGAGGAGTATGACTTAATGATTTATTTTATAAATGTTTTAAAGACTAAAGTTTCCTATTTTATGGCTAGTTGAATATATTATTTTTATTTAAAGTTACTCATTTCAGTTTTAAGATTTTGTATGTTTAAGTTAGTCTTCCGCTTGTAGTCAGCCAGTATGACTGTTCTCTTAGGGACCAACAATGGTTTTCGAGTTCCGGCCACGTCCTGGGTATAGACTCGGGTCGTGACATATTTGTTTACATTCTAAATAAGATTAACAAGTTGGTTATGCCTCAACCTTCAACAAACATACATGTCCATTAGATATCAAACTCAAAATCCTATTTATATTGATATGATATTGACGTAAATGCCATAAGTAAGTTTGACTCAATTCACAAATATGTTCTCACTTATGAGAAATATCAATATTATTTAATTCAATTTTGTAGCATGCCATTGGAGACTTCAAATGCAAATAGATGATGTATTTAAGGAGCACTGTGAATGAATATCTTATTGTACTTAATAACAACATAATTATTTACTAATAAAACTTCATAACTAGGATCCAGTATTTTTTAAACGGAAAGAAAATTTCATCTTATCGAAGGCATATAAAGAAGATCATTTTGAAAAAAAACTTCTTGAACTAATAAATGAAAATATATATTTCCAATTTCTATGAATGGTGATGGCTCCTCATTCGCCTGGAAAATGCAAACTTCATTCTCACTTAGCAATCGCGTTTCCTGATACCCTACAAAGAAGTGAAGACTTGGACAACGCTCATTTTGATCTACAATTTATAACTAGGTGGAAACAGTCACTAAACAAGATTTAACCATATTTAATCAAGAATTACCTTTGTTCTTCATTTTGTCTGTATACTTAGGGAATTTCCTCTTGTGGGTGACCAGGATGCTTGCAATGGTAGCACTTTCCCTTAGGCTTACCCATACCACCTCTAGAACCTCCAGGTTCCAAAACCTTGCACGACTTCTCCTTCATCTTTTGGGTTTTAGCCGGCTTAAATGAAGAAGAGACATGTTTGTCCACAATCTATGCCACAGAGGGAGAAGTTCTCTGCTTGATAATGGATTCCGCCACAGTAAGTTAATTAAACAATTTTGCAAGAGACAAACCCATGTTGTTTATATTATAATTCAAGTGAAACTGTTTAAAACTGTCTGGCAGAGTCTATAGGATAATCTCCACTTGAGATACTTATCAAAAGCAGTGTCAAGTACCTCCAGCTAATTCAGAGGACTTATCATGTTAAGCACATGATCCTAGAAAGGTTATCCTTTTATTATTTTGGTGTTTAAGAGAGCCTTCATGGAAGTCTTCTTTGTAGCACAATTCTACTCTACGAAAATCGCTTTTAGAGATTCGAGCATATCGTAAACAGATGTCATAGACAGATGTTGATGATGAAATAAATTTCCTATTGAGGCTAGAATGTAGCACCTTGACATATCATCCACCTTAATACATTTATCATAAGACTTTATATCCTAATCAGTAGCATCCATTGACTGCCAGCTGTACCAGATGAAGAACCTTGACGGATTTGGTAACCTACTGGTGCTCTGTAGATATAGATTGATCCCTATTGTTCTTACCTCCTTTACCTGTCTAGCATACAACCTATGGCTAGACTGACCACATTAAAAGCACCCTGCCCTGTCTACAAGCCCTTCGCCCGGATGGTACCACACTTTTGACAAGTTGGTAAAGTCTTTTACTTGAAGCACTCCACTAAGACATAAAACATGATGTTCACCCTTTATAATTCTTTTAAAACTAGGGGACGAAGTACTAGAT
The DNA here is from genome assembly GCF_001406875.1 of Solanum pennellii. Lineage (NCBI taxonomy): Eukaryota > Viridiplantae > Streptophyta > Magnoliopsida > Solanales > Solanaceae > Solanum > Solanum pennellii. The sequence continues at coordinate 42,591,515 of NC_028641.1, forward strand.
GATGAAGGTGCTTGGCCGTAGACCGTTTCTGAATTAGCAATTTCCACCATCTGACATTTGCTTTGAGTATTCAAAATTTCCTTTTCTGGACTTTTTTTCATCCTTCGCCGATTCCCTAATCATATCTCCCTCAACCTCCTAAGAATGAGTCATTAGTCCATAGATATACTTTCCCACAAGAGAATATCATTCCTGCACTCTATCTCATAAGATTGGATACCCTTTACAAGAACTTACACATGTGTCCCCTTGGATAGGCAACCTTGTGCGGAACATACCTGGAGAGTTGGGTAAACTTTGGCCCGCACTCTTGGATATACATTGAACCTTGCTTCAAGTTCATAAGCTCTTGCAGCTAAGATTCTCTCAACTCTCTTGGGAAAAACCTATGTATAAAATCTCTAAGTCATAGGAGCTGCATCTACACCCTTGTTGTCTTTCCACTATGTGAACTAAATACGAGCTACATCCTTAAGTTGGAAGGATTCCTGCTCCACCCTGCCATTTCCAGTTACCTGCATCACCTATACGATGTTCTTCATTTCATTAATGAAATTTTGTGGGTTGTCACCGACCTTCCACTCTAGAAACTATGGCAGATTCATCCGAAAAATGTTTTGAACCCTAGATGGAGCTGATCCATCATTAGTTTTTGTAAAAAACTATGACTTGTTGATTTTACTGACTGTCCACACTCTTCGCCTAGAGTTGAATCGCATTCCAAAATTTTACATTCATAACCTCATGGTTCGGGACAGGAGAAACTCTGTTAGCATTGTGTGTATTAGGACTTAATTGCATTAGCTCTACAAGAAGGCATGATTTTAATCGCATAGCGAGGCATTAGAAAGGAGAAGTTTAATCTTACCTCACACACGATGAGAATTGAAACAAAGTGAAGTTTTTCATAAAACACTTTGTAGACTCCCCCTCAAGTTGTGGCACGCTTGACACCCATGAAGTATACTCTACTTAGTAAAGTTTAAGACATCCAAGGACACTTGAACCTAGCTCTAAAAAATATTTTGTCGCACCCGAGGGTACCCCCTTGACGTAATACGAGACCTATTATCACGATTTACCTCAAGTTAACCCTATGTCTAACCTATATTAAGCATACTGAGAAAAATAGAATTAGACATGTACTATATGGTAGCTAAACCAATTGATAACTAAAACACCACTTACCAACTCATGTTTAATATACTACTATGTCTGAAAGTCCTCTAAATGACTTGATTGTTGGGACATGCCCCAGCAAACTCTAAAAAATTTAAAAATCGAAAGCGAAGACTAACATGAAATCATTTCTATTTTTCTCGAAATATGAAGACTCATCACTTAAGATTTTGAATGCAGACAGAGAATCGATCAAAGCATGATATAGATATTAACCTAAACAAATATACATAAGTTGAACAAAGCATAATTGAGCGTTGAAGTTATCAAGCAAGAATGTAAATATTGAAACATAATTGAAAGATAAATTGAATGCAATGACTATGTATATACTAAAATAAAATGTAGAAGTATATAATGAAAACCTGGTAAAATGTCCAAAGAGTCTGATTCTGGGAGCCACTATTAACCGACATAAACCATCTGAGCTAAATGTGGATTTAAATGTAACTTTCCCATCAAAAGGACCTAATATATCTTGTTAAAGGTATAAAGGGATGATTGTCTTGGTCACTAAATATGATGCCCCACAGAGGAGACTTATACTCCTAGAGAGCACGTAGTTCTTGGACAATGAGGGTACGCTAAACCATAGTCCAACTCGGTGATAAGTTTTCTCCCAACTAAATATGAATATGGCTGAAATGTAACTGAAATACTAAATAGCTCAATATATTGACATGTAACTTTAGAATATAACTTTAATATACTTATTACTGATAATGTCACGTTCGGAATCTGGAGCATGATTATCTACTTAATTAACCTAGCAAGTGTTATTCAAGAACCAAGGAAATCTACACAAACTAGTTTTATATTTCTATTAAGAATACTATAATAGCTAAATCACAAAAAATCTACAATGTTTTAGAAAGCGTAGGTCTAATCAAGCTATGTAGAATAGTGTCCCACATACCAACTAATGAAAACTATGGAGAAATATTTTGCATATAGGGGCTGAAGCTTAAAGAACATTGTTGCTTGTTCTTGAAGGAAACTGTTGCCTCCTTCTCCTTATTAAGATCAAACTTGGATATTTTGAGAATGTAAGTTTTAAGTAGGTTCTAATTAGATTATTAGTCTTACACAGAGTAAAATGACGTAGTTTAGGTATTAAACAACATATTTTAGAGGCTCTATGCATACGGGGAAAGACCAAAATCACCCTAACTTAAAAGCTAACGAGGCCCACCCACGGAGCCACTAACAGAACATTGATGGAACTACGGTATATCAAGTTTGTCGTGATTTCTTGCCAGTTCTTACTGGTTCTGAGTACTCACCTCTACAGAGAACTTCATTTACCATGTGAAGGACCATAGATCACGAAGGTCACCATGGTTCTTCACTTGGACTAGGGGTTTTCTGGCTTGACCTGACAAGACAATCCACGACTCATCAGTGGGACCATGACCCGTGGTTGGCAAAATGGTCTACCACACTTGATGGATGTGACCCACGAGCAAGTCGACAGACCGTAGTCTCTTTCATTGTCCGTGAACCTCTCCCTGGTTCACCAAATTTTCTGTTGTTCAGTATGCTAGGTTCTAGAGGTGTTACAATATGCATCATTTAAGTTTTCATATTCTTATTAATTATAAAAAAAATTTGTATTAAATGCAAATAAATAGACAACAAACTGTATGGACGTCATAAATTGCATTTGGTTGATGAAGTTTATTACCATTTTTTATGATGGACCTTACACACACATTTCATTTTCTTGTAATTTTGTTAATTGGTAGCCAAAATTATTGTGTACTCAGTGAAAGTAGATTTATTTTTTTTCTCATTTAAATACTGATCATGAGCATTTTTATTTTTTTAAAAAACAAATTTCTAAATATAATGAATTAATTAAACTAAAATAGTAAACTTTAAAAAAATATATACTTACCAAAAAAAAACTATAGAAAGTACGCAAAAGTTGGTCAACTTTCAGACTGACAAAAAAAATTATTGAGTTTATTTTTTGGTAAGAATTATAAGAAATAATTAATTTTGATACAAATTTAAGGATGAATTTTTCTTATTTATTGTCTTGATAAAAACTAACACTATGAAATATTCCATCTGGCTGACAATAGTTGTTCACTATTGATTTGACACACACCATTAAAAATAATAAATAATAGGGGTAATTGCTATAGTGCCCAATAATAGGAGTATCATATATTTGGCACTCGTGAGTCTTGTTGTTCTCAAATTTTGCTTGGTTCCTGTGATAGGTCCAATATTTCCTGTAGTAAGATCAAGGACATTTTCCACAGCGATGCATAATTTTAATACATCAATTTTTGCAAATCCAAATAAAGATGTGAATGAGGATGAAGATGAAGTTTCGGATGTAGATGCAAAAAAGGATTTAGATCGAAAATTGGATGTAGATTCATATACGGATGTAGGTCAAGATTTGAATGCAAATGCAGATTTTGAGTTGATCTTCTTGGAAGTCATCTCATTGAACTATGACATTCAAAGAGAAAATATGAGAGGCAAAATATTGTATCACTAGGCGTGCTAATTTGTCAGATCTAAAGTTTTAATTCCAAGATACAACAAACAAGAAAGGAAAATAACAAGCAAACAACATTATTTGTATTTGAATTTATGCGAAGGTAAGAATCTTTAGTGAAATCCTCTTGTCACAATGATGTTCTTAATTTGGAGAAAAATACTTCTTTGTACTTGTGACTCAACACTTAGAGCGAAGACTTATTTGTATGTTGAACAGATGATGATTACCATCGAAGAGCTAGGATTTTGTTCTATTTGTCTTCTGATTTTTCTTCTTTCCTTTGGTCTTATTAAAGATCTCTTATATAGGGTTGAGCTAGGGTATTAGGGTTATTTGTTCCCAAGCAATTTTTGTACCTGGGCTTGAAGAACATGAATTGGGTTCATCCTCTACACTAAATGGACTTACACAAATGTGATTTTTTGATTTTATTTAAGTCATCTATTTTTATTTAGATATTAATCGGACTATATGAACTTGTAATTTGACTTGGTCAGTATATCATTAATGTATGGATTAATAAAAATATTTATATCGATTTACCAATTAAATTCGACTATCTACAACAATTTTTGAACCAATTTTTAAAATGTTACCACCTATTGTGTGTATTATTGTGGTTTCTCCTTTTAAAATGTGAGAGTTAATTGTGATCGCTACTAATGACTTGAATGGTGCATTTTATTGAACGAAATTAATGTAGGACTTCAATGAGCCAAACAAAGTTATATAGGCAATATGAGAATTTTTAGCATCTCCTCGTGACTAGCCAATTGTCGAATAAGTCCGTTGTAATGAACATTGCACGCTAGGTAGAAAGTGTGGAGTCTTGCTTCATATTGGAACCAATGTATTGTATGGTGAGGTTGTCTTAAACATTGTATTCGATGACACCTAGACTATGCCTCGTTGGTCCGGTTGATTGATTGAAGTGAACAGTTGAAATGATCATAGGCAAGAATTTTGAAGACTGAACCAATTTGACAATACGTCTCTTTTGTGGCCACCATTGTAAGAAGTGTGAACTTGTTTTTTCACCCATTCAGCCTATCCTTTTCTTGAAAGAGACTTGAGGTACTTTGACCTCTTTATTCATTCACCCTTAATAAAAAAAGAGGAAAAGAAAAAAAGAGAAGAAGAAGAATAGAAAAAAGAATAGAGACTGAAAAAGAGCACAAATTGGTATGGAAAAAAAGGGTATCCGGTGATTCATATGTAGTTGAATAATGTGGTGGAGTTTAAAAGTGTTTCAATGTAAAGGAGAAAGAGAAAGACTGATATTCAGGCCATGCTTCATGAAGGTAGAAGTTACTAACCCTAAATGACCATACCTTTAGACTAAACCCCGTCACAAGCCTTAAGAAGACCTTTGTAATCTTTAGTGAGTGTAAGAAAATTTTAATAGGAAATAAGAGCAATACTATGGGTGGAGTCATGCATGTGTTCATCTTTTTGAATGTGAGAGTTGTATGTGATCTCAGTGTTTAAATTGTTGATGAATTTTGTGAGAATGTGGAATTATATTTTTTTGTTGTGAGGGTATTTATGTACCTTTGTTGAGTTTTGACTTTCATTTCAAGAAAGTATTGTTTACTTGAGTTTCCTTGATAATCGCGAATCACAATTTGAATATTTGAGTGCTCAATATAACATTGTATTGTAGTTTGAACCTTTTGTGTGGATTCATGTTGAGTCTTATGCTGCATTATTTGAGACATCTTTATTGAAATGCTGATGTAAGGTTTTTTTTGAGGATAAGATAAATTATAAGTTGGGTCGTTGATGAGTTCAAGATATGGGCTCATTTAGGTCTTAGTCATGTTAGCTGAAGCACTCTCATGAGACTTAAAAGCATTATTCCCACCCTTTCTGATCCTGTCGTAAGCTTGGGATGGGGTACTAGCTGATGAAGGTGTTTGTAACGTAGATCTTTGCTAAAATTGTGAGTGATTCCACCGTCCGACTTTTACTTAGTATTCAAAAATTCATGTTCTTGCCCTATTGTTATCCTTAGGAAATTCCCTAATCTTATCCCCATAAATCTCCTAAACATGAATGATTAGTCTAGCGATATCTATATCCCCTAAGAGGATATCATTCCTGCACTCCGTCTTCACCAGATCGCATACCCTTAACAAGAACTTACTTATTAGTTCCCTTAGTTCGGCAACCATGTCTGTAGCATACATGGAGAGTTGGGTAAGCTTCAGCCAATTCTCTTGGACAAACCTTGAACCTTGCTTCAAGTCCATAAACTATTACACCTAAGATTCTCTCAATACTCTTAGAAATAACCTATCTAGAAATTCTTTAGTAAAAGCTTTCCAAGTCACACGAGCGGAATTCGAACACTTGTTATAGGATGCCTACTTCATAGTGTCATTTCTAGTTACCTGCATCACCTTTAGGATGTTTTTTATTTCATGAATGGAGAATTATGGGTCCTCACAAACCTTCGACCCTAGAAACTATGGCAGATTCATATGAACAAAGTCTCAAACCGTACCTTGAGCTGATCCATCATTAGTTTTTGTAGAAACTATGGCCTGATGGTTTTTCTGATTTGCCACACTATAAGACCAAAAGTTGGATCGCATTTTGAAATATCTCCATTCATAACCTCATGATTAAAGAGTAGAAGAAATGAATTAGCATTCTGTGCTTTATGATTCTATGCCTTGGCTCTACGAAAAGTCATGATCAGGAACATGTAATGATGAATTAAAAGGTGAAGTTGAATCGTACCTCAACATAACAAAAATAGCAAAGAACTGACGTTTTTCGTATAACACTTTGTAGCCTCCCCCTCATAGATGTTGCACTCTTCACACCCATGAAAGAGACTCTACTTAGTGAACCATTCAGACATCCTAGTTCTTTTGAACCTACCTTCTTTGTCATATCCGGGTTTACCCCTAGATGTAACGGGCGTCGTATTCCTCTTTGAGTGATAAGACTAGCCTCTTAGTTTACTTCATTACATTCACAAGTTAAAATTAGCGGAAAATTTAAAACTTTTCATTACTTCTACTTGGAGGTTTACATAGACCTCTAAACACACACACATACACACAAACACACACAGAGACACACACGCACACGCACACACACACACACACGCACACACACACACACACACATATGTATATATACTTATCGAGTATACATATACCCTTCGTATAGGAATGTTATATCCTTCTACTTTTATTACACATAAATATATATAGAAAAAATCATAGTCATGATAGTCGTCTCATTTCATAACCATCTACTATGATTATATCAAATTTTGGCCTAGCCCATACATCAATTCAATAAGACTACATATAGGTCATACAAATGTATAGTACTCAATTGAAAAGAAAGAAAAACAAAGAGTCTTAAAACTTATAACAATTCCATATGTTAGATAGTGGCATCACCCTCGGAAGTTGAGGACCTACCCTACTTGGATGAATAAGAGATCCAAACCTTGTTCAAGTCGCTTTCAAAAACACTTCAACGACCGGAACCTATAGTGTTGAGGAAAAAGAAAGAAATGGGGTTAGTACGCCACTTTTACTAAGTATGAGACCATATGCACACATACTTTGAAATCATGCTAAGAAAAGGTACATTTCATAAGGATGAGAAATTTACTTTGAAAACACCTATGCATATTCAACAAGACCATACGAATACATAGGACATGTTCATTAAGTTATAAGCATGTTCATTACCAAACCAACATCATCAAGTGTAGTAAAGTCAACATGCATAGCCTATAATTAGATACATATTCAAGTAACTCTATCATCAAGTCATATTAATAATAAGCATGAATAAGATTACATTTCATTATAAACAAAGCAATTTAATTACTCATGAACCCCTATTAAGTCAACAAGTGCAATGACCAAGTAAAGACCCATCTTCTTATTCAATCAAGTAACCCAACAAGAATCATGACTAACATCCTACTTCACATAACATGATATTAAGGTGTACATATCATCTTACTTTAATAATATAAATCCACACATATTCATAAGTGAACTAATGAACATATAGTATCAACAATGATGCAAGTTCATCATATACATATCATATAACATTATATGCATTTTCGTACATAAGAACAGTCTCCTAGGACTCCCCTCAAGGATAACTAGTGCAATGCTTAGGTAGAGTCCCATACTCCTACCTAGACTAAGTTAGACCCCTTAGATTATCTTAGTTAGAGTTCAATCCTTTAATTCATTTTAACTTTTGGGAACTTCTTACCTTAGCCGACATAGACCACATGAGCTAGTGTGGAATTCGGTGACATAAAAACCTACACCGAAGGAAGGCGGACTACTTGCCAAGGTATTACAAAAACATAAAACATAGCAACTACGTTAATCCACTAGCTAGTATTCCTATGGGGGTAAAATAGTTCAAGAACTTGGAGATATAGTTGGGACCCTAATTATGCTATATGAATTGTAGTCTCCAATGTCAAATACTTTAGTGATCCTACGTTCCCTATGTGAGAAGGGACACTCCTCACTCTAGTTCACTCGGTGCTAAGCTAAAGTCCTTTTTTGAAATGTCTTTCAGCCTTTATTATCAATTATAGCTTAGTTTAGGACATAGGATCTAACCCTTATATAATCATAATCATCAATAGCTCAATAATAATTGCATAAGTATAAATCCTTTCATTGTCATTCATATAGGTGAAGTTAGCACATTAACATCTTCATAACATGATAAGGCACATTGGTAAATCATTCACCCTCCTTATAACATTTACATCTTAAGGCAACACCTCACAATCATAATCAAGACATTTCAATTCAACATCATACCACCCTATCAATACAAATACAAGGCATACTCCAATACAACATCATGACTTAATCACAATTAACCACAATCTGAAGTAAAGGATAGAGATCATAAGACATTCAAAAACTCTTTCATAGTTCATCATCAAGTTCTTACCATAAATACTAAATTCAACCCAATTTGGATATACATAATCTTAAGTCAATAATAAACATGATAGCAAGGCTATAAGAATCACTACATCACAATTCAATACTAGATCATAGCTTAAGACAAGATACATAAGTCAATTCACTTCCTAACGTAGATCATCTTCTCAAGAACTAGCATGAAAGAATAAAAAATACTCTCGTTTATTCATGATTAATGTAACAACATCATCTAATAGTAATTCAACCAATAACCAAGTTAATTGAACCAATTACAACCTAATTCATATCAAGATCAAACCTTGGGTTAAGGGTTAAGGGTCATCATCTACAAACAAGACCAAACCATCAAGATATATCATAATTAGGTTATAATACATGTTAATCAATCCATATTATCCAATAAAAAACATAAACGAATCAATTCATAACATAATTTTTGAGATGGAGAAGAACCCACATGAAAACCCAATTTTTAAAATACTTTGAAGGAACCCTTTGAGGAAAGAAGTCACAAAGGCGAATAAGATCCCATACCTAAACTTTTGATGAAGAATTGATGGTGAAATATTCCCTTTACAGACCCCAAATCCCTCTCCTAGCTTGTCTTCAATGGTGTCTTCCAATAGAGAGAGAAAGAAGAGAGAAGGTAGAGAGTTTTGTTTTGAGAGTTGTAGTTAGACTAATGCGGTTGGGGTCTTTATATGAGGGGTTAATAAAGTTAATTAGACTTCCCTTAATCCCTAATTAACCACCTAACCCCTTAATTAATTAGTTAAGACGAACTTAAAAACGTGCAGGGATTGCAGGCCCCATGAACGACACCACGATCGACGGATTGTGGGTCAATCGACGGACACTTTGCCCTTCCGTGCTGCACGTCCATCGTCTTGGTCAGTGACTATGAAAAATGCCCCCTCCAGGATTTTGTCTAAGTGACCATCTACAATGGCATATACAACCCGTCGATTCAACAACGACCCATCTGTGTCATCCATTGGTGACATTGTCTTTTGACAATTTTTGCCGATTCTTGCAAGGGTCCTCCTCAAGGTCCCTTGGTTGGTCCTTGGGGAGTCGTACCCAGACGTTTCAACCATGAATCTACTTAAAAACTTTTTAGACACTCTTCCACCAATTTTCATTATTTTTTGACTCCTAAAAGCAAGTCAAATAGACTAAGGAACGCTAGTACCTCCTAGAACTAGTTTTTGGACGTCATGGTTGTTCTTGGACATTTCGGTTTGCAGCCATCCTAAATGACTTATAAACATTAAGCTAGCCCTAAAAATAGTGTCTAGAACTTATGAAACTTATGTTAGTCTTTAAGACACATCTTGGATTTTTGAACTGTTACATTATCCTCCCCTTAGGAACATTCGTCTCCGAATGACAGTAAAAACCATTAGAAGGAAGGAATAGACTCAAGACTAGCAGCCCAACCAACAAAAGTACATAACAACATCAATCATATCACTTATACAAGGAAATTAAAAACTTCAAATAACACACATAAGCCTCAACATTACATTATGAGGAATATCCTTCTCACAACAACAAGAGCTCAACATAGCATTTATGAGCCAATTATGTCAAAGTTCAACATACCAACATGCTACATATCATTTCATAAAGACTCACCATATAAAAATGCACCAGATAACTCAAACAAGCCAAAGAGCAAAATTTCTAGTTCAGATGCACAAGTTCATTGTAAGTCACTGTAAAGCTATTCAAAAATGCACATTTTGCAAGACTTCAACCAAATCAAAGAAACTTGAATTTTAGACATTATTTTAATTACTAGTAAGAACTACTAACCTTTGTTATAAAATAGATTAGGGTAACGGGACCTCATGTCGGCCTCGGCCTCCCATGTTACACCCTCTACTAGGTGATTCTTCAACAACGCCTTTACGGAAACAACCTCTTTACTTGCTTCACTTCTTGACTTGCCTATCAAGAATTTGAACCGGAACTTTCTCATAAGAGAGGTTATCCTTCACTCCAAGACCTCAATAGGAAGAATAGACTCGGGATCACCGATAGACTTCTTAAGCATAGAAACATGGAAAACCAAATGACAAAAGCAAATTCAATATAAAGTTTCAATTCATAGGCACCCTTACCAACCCTTTGAAAGATTTCATAACGACCCACATAAAGAGGACTCAGCTTCCCTTTCTTTCAAAAGCTAACAACCCCTTTCATAGGTGAAATTTTCAAATACACTTTATCACCTTCTTCAAACTCCATTTTCCTTCTCCTATGATCGGATAAGACTTTTGCCGACTATAGGCCATTTGCAACAGGTTCCTTATGATATGAACTTTCTCTAAAGTCATATAAATTAAATCGGGACCAATAAGCGAAGGCTCACCCACTTCAAACAATCCAATAGGAGATCAACACCTCCTACCATACAAGGCTTCATAGGGAGCCATGGATATGGATGAATGGAAACTATTATTATAAACAAACTGAACCCAAGGCAAATGCTTATCCTAATTCCCCTTGAAATCAGTAATACAAGCCCTAAGAATGTCCTAAAGGGTTTAAATAGTACGTTCCTCTTGACTATCCATTTGGGGATGAAAAGGGTACTCAACTTCATCTTATTACCCAACCCTTATTGTAATGATCTAAAAAACGTAGGTGTGAATTGTGCACTCAGATCCGATATGATGGATAACAGAATACCATGGCGACACACAATCTTTTCTATGAAGATCCTAGCATAATCTTCCTCCTAATAAGTAAATTTAAAGGGAATAACGTGTGCGGACTTGGTCAACCTAACCACAACCACCCATATAGAGTCATATTGACTTTTAGTCCAAGGCAAACCCACTACAAAATCGATAATGATGTCTTCCGATTCCAAACTAAGAACTTGGATTTCTTGTAGTAAGCCACCCGACTTTTGGTGTTCGGCTTTTACTTGTAGGCAATTTGGAAACTTAGCAACAAATTCCGCTATGTCCTTCGTGAAACTTTCCCACCAATATACTTCCCTAAGGTCATGGTACATTTTCATCGAACCCGGATGAATGGGGTAGCGGGACCCATGAGCTTCCTCAAGGATCCAGTTCCTCAACTCATCTACCTTGAGAACACACAATATTCCTTGTTACCTCAAAATACCATCCCCCAAAAGAGAATGCCTCATTAATATTTCCAAGGACATATTCCTTCAACTCCATCAATGATTTATCAAGGTGTTGTTTGGACTTCACCTCAACTACCAATGATGACTCGAAGTTATGATGGACCATGAATCCACCATTTGGAGAATCTTCCAACGTCACACCCAACCTAGTCAACCTATGAATATCCTTCACTAGGTCTTTCTTGGTTTCATCTATGTGAGGCACACTATTAATAGTCATACGACTTAGAGCATCCTCAACGACATTGGCTTTGTTGGGGTGATAGAGGACACTCATGTCGTAATCTTTCAACAATTCTAACAACCTTTTTTGATGGAGATTCAACTCCTTTTGGGTAAACAAATATTGGAGACTCATATGATCGGTATTGACATCAACTTGGACACCATACAAGTAATGCCTCCATATTTTCAAGGCAAATACCACGGCCGCTAACTCAAGCTCGTGAGTTGATTAGTTTCTCTCATTCACATTAAGTTGGCTTGAAGCATAGGCAATCACCTTCCCATGTTGCATAAACACACACTCTAAACCCACTGGGAATGCGTCACAATACACAACAAAACCTTTTGTACCCTCCGATAAAGTCAACAACGGAGCGGATTTGAGCCTATATTTAAATGTTTGAAAGCTTCTCTCACATGCCTCTGACCACTCAAATTTCTTACACTTTTGGGTCAAAGTAGTCAAGGGAGATGTAGTGGATGCAAAATCTTCCACAAACCTCCGATAATAACCCGCTAAACCCAAGAAACTCTTAATAGCGATTTGAATCAATGGTCTAGGAAAATTTTTCACCGCCTCCAGTTTCTTTGGATCAACCTTAACTCCCTCACTAGAGATGATATGACAAATAAATGTCACCGACATCAACAAAAACTCAAAATTGCTATACTTCGAAAACAATTAACGTTCTTTAAGTACTTGCACCACCACCCTCAAATGGTTCTTGCGATCACCTCATTTTTTGAATATACCAAGATGTCATCAATGAAGTCAATCACAAATGAATCCAGGTAACTTCAAAACATCCTATTCATAAGGTCCATAAATGCCGCCAGAGCATTAGTTAGACCAAAGGACATTACTAAGAATTCATAATGACCATATCTAGTCTAAAATGCCGTCTTAGGTATATTGTCATCTTGGAGTTGATCAAGCAAGTCGTCAATACGAGGGAGAGGATACTTGTTCTTGATCGTGACTTTATTTCGTTGGCGGCAATCAATACACATTCTTTAGAAACCACCTTTCTTCTTCACAAACAAAACCGGAGCACCCCATGGAGAAATACTAGGTTTAATGAAGCCTTTGAAATGTGATTTGTATCTAGTAGCAAATATATACAAAAATCAATTTCCCGTTCGGGAGGATTACCGTGAAGATCATTTGGAAAGACCTTTGGAAATTAACTCATTACAGGGACCGACTCCATGAGAGGAATTTTGGAGTCTAGATCATGGACTCTTAAAATATGCTAGAAACAACCTTTAGATATCAATTTGCATGCTTTTAGATGAGAGATGATACGACCTCTAGGAATAGAATTCCCCCCTTCCACTATACAACGGGTTCATTTGGAAAGTTAAACTTCACAACCCTTGTCCTACAATTAATAGATGCAAAGCAATAATGCAACCAATCCATACCCAAAACGAAATCAAAATCAAGCATATCAAGCTCTACAAGTTCAAAATAAGAAACTCTATTGGGCAACATTATAGGACAATTTCTATACACCCTTTTTGCAACAACTGACTCACCCGCCGGAGTAGAAACTATAAATGTCAAACCTTTAGGCTACTAGAGGGGTAACAAAAGATAAAGTAGCACCGGGATCAAGTAAGGCATATATATCAATAGAGAAGGCTTTTATCATATCTGTCACCACGTTGGGAGAAGTCTCTTGCTCACCTCTAGAGCGGAGAGCATCGAAGCGGTTCTTTTTTGGAACCTCATTTGAACCACTAGCTTGAGCTAGACCATTAACCTTGTCTTGAACCCTTACATTAGGGCAATCCCTAACCTTGTGCCCACTTTTACCGCAAACAAAACAATTGTCCGTCCCCTTAAGACAATCACAATAGTGCTTCTTGCCATACTTTCCACAAGTTGGATTATCGGTTGGTGAAATAGTGCCTTTTACCTTCTTAGGCTTAGTTTTAGACACCATATCTCCACTAGACTTAGGCAACTTGGAAGGAAATTGATTAGAAACCCGCTTCTTAAATAAAGGCATGTCTTGTAACTCAAGCCTATTCTTTGAAGAACATCCATCAAAAGATCCTTCCCTCTTAGCATCTCAACTATTCCTCTTATCCTTTGCCTTTTCCACCTTTTTGGCATGCACCATAACACAATAAATGTTCATGTTGTCATTTAAAATAGCCGAATGACACTCATTTTGTAAATCATCTGACACCCCTATCACAAACGACTCATTTCATCTCTAGGATTAGAAACCAAAGAAGGAGCATATTTTTACATTTTATTTAATTTCAGGTAGTCTTCATGAACACTCATACCTCCTTGGCGAAGGTTGATGAACTTCATCACTTTAGCTTCCCTCATCTCCCTTGGAAAGAACTGATCAAAAAAAGTCTTCTTGAAGATTTCCCAAGTCATGGGAATACCTCTTAAGGACTGTTATCCCTCCATTGGACATACCATGCTTGAGCCACATCATTGAGTTATTATGTGCCCAACTCGGTCTTATTACTTGAAGACAACCCCATAGCAAAGAGTATCTTATAGACTTTATCGATGAACTCTTGGGGTCTTCTTCAACCTTAGACCCGTAGAAAGTAAGAGGGTTCATCCTAGGGAAGTTCCTTAGACAGGAAGCCATGGTAGTAACTTGTTTATTTGGACGGGGTACAATCTCCTGGTTAGCTTGGGCCGTTATAGCTTGGGATTGAGCAATGACAGTCGTGATTGAGTAGTGATGGCTTGGGACATCTGAAGAAGGGCGGCCCTTATATTATCATCTACAAAGGGAGGAGGATTCACCAAGGCTTTGTCATCATTCTCACCTTCCTCAAGAGGAGGAACTTGATCACTATGAGGAGGAGTTCCTGCCTTGAAATACCCTCATCAAGCCTTCGTGCCGCATTCCTTCGAGTGTTCATTTACCTATAATAACAACAATAGGATTAGATGCAGAAGCACATCATATGTATGATCTATTGGCACGATAATGGATTTCCAAGAATGTGAGAGTTTCCTAGGCATTACCTAGGTTCCTATCCATAAGTGTGGCGTGCTTCACAATTATGAATACGAACTTAACTAGACGTGGTTGAGAGAGGCATTAACTCAAAGATAACTCAACCTGATCCTCTGGTACTAAGTTTGTCACATCCGGGTTTACCCCCTAAATGTAACCGGCATCGTCATCCTCTTTGAAGACTAAGACTAGCCTCTTAGTTTACGTCATTACACTCATAGGTCAAATTTAGAAGAAAATTTAAAACTTTTCATTACTTCTACTCGGAGTTTTACATAGACCTCTACACACACACACACGCAAATATATATATATATATAATATATATATATATATAGTATACATAGGCCCTTCGTATAGGAAAGTTACATAGCCTTCTGCTTTTATTGCACATAAATATATATAAAAAATATCAGTCATATTAGTCTTCTCATCTCATTACCATCTACTAAAAGTATATAAAATTTTGCCTAGCCCATACACCAATTCAATAAGACCACATCTAGGTCATACAAATGTATAGTACTCAATTGAAAAATAAGAAGCGAAAGAGTCTTAAAACTCATAACAACTCCATATGATAGATATTGGCATCAACCTCGGAAGTTTAGGACCTACCATACTTGGATGAAGAGATCCAAGACTTCTTCAAGTCGCCTTCCAATACACTTCAACGATCGGAACCTAAAATGTTAGTGGAAAAGAAATAAATGGGGTTAGTACGCCACTTGTACTAAGTATGAGACCATTGCATACATACTTTGAAATCATTCTAAGAAAATGGACATTTCTTAATGATATGCAATTTACTTTGAAAACACCTATGCATATTCAATAACACCATAGCAATCCATAGGATATGTTCATTAAGTCATAAGCATGTAAATTACAAAACAAACATCATCAAGTCTAGTCAAGTCAACATGCATAACCTATAATTAGATACATATTCAAGTAACTCGATCATCAGGTCATATTAACAATATGAATGAATAAGAGTACATTTCAGTGTACACAAAGTAAGTCAATTACCCGTGAACCCCTATCAAGTCAATAATTGCCATGACCATGTAAAGTCCCATAACCTTACTCAATAAAGTAACTCAACAAGAATCATGACTAACATTCTACTTCACATATCATGGCATTTAGTTGTATATATCATATTACTTTAACAATATAAACCAACGCATATTCATAACTGAACTAATCAACATATTGTATCAATAATGTGAAAGTTCATCATGTACATTATCATGTAACATTACAAGAATTTTCGTACATAAGAACATCCTCCTAAGACTCCCCTCAGGCTACCTAGTGCAATGCTTAGGTAGAGTCTCATACCCCTACCTAGACTAAGGTAGATGTCACATTCGGGTTTACTCCTTAGACGTAACCGGCGTCCTCGTCCTCTCATAGGACTATGACTAACCTCTTAGCTTACATCATCACATTCATAAGTCGAATTTAGCAAAAAATTAAAATACGTTTATTACTTCTACTTGGAGGATACATAGACCTCTACATACACATAATATGTATATCGAGTATACATAGACGCTTCGTATAGGAAGGTTACATAGCCTTCTACTTTTATTGCACAAACATATATAAGTAAGATAGAATATAGTCATTACAGATTGTCTCAATCTAAAGATCAAGGCAATATGGGCATAACCCTACATCAATGTAAAAAAGCCACATATGCTTATATAAAATGTACTCAAATGAAAAGAGATAGAACACAAGAGTCTTAAGGCTAAAACAACTACATAAGATCGATATTGGCATCGCCCTCAGACAATAAGGACTTACCCCTACTCGGATGATCAAGGATCCAAGCCTTCTTGAAGTAGCCTTCCAAAAAACTTCAACGAACCCAACCTAAAATGTGTGGAAAAAAGGAAGAAAATGGTGTTACTACCCCACATGTACTAAGTATGAGACCATATGCGCAAATAAGAGCAAAACATGCTAAAAATGGACATTTAGTCAAAACATACAATTTTTCCCCTTGAAAAGTCTAATTAAAAAATTAAGCAAGTCATACCAATCAACCAACATGCTTACTAACTCAAAAAAGTAATATGTATCCCAAAATACTTGAACGCATGATTTACTACAACCTTATATCAAATAATAACATCACAAGCATAACTAAGAGTTAATCATATCATAATAAGAAAGAAAACTACTCATGAATTCTTATCAGGTCAACAAGTGCAATGACCAAGCAAAGCCCCATAACCTTACTCAATCAAGTAGCCTCAACAAGAAACCATAACAATTGTCCAATTTCACATAACATAACATTAGATATACATTCCATCTTATTTTAACAACATAGCCCAAAACATAACAATGTGCAAGTCAATCATGTACATGTCATATATCATCATAACATAAACATATAAATAAGAACATCCTCCTAATACTCCCCTCAAGGCTAACTAGTGAAATGCTTAGGTAGAGTCCCATACCCCTACCTAGACTAAGCTAGACCCTTAGGTTATCCGAGTTAGAGTTCAAATCCTTTAGTTCAATATAAATTTTGGGAACATCTTGCCGTAACCCACATAGACCACATAAGCTAGTGTGGGATCCGGTGTCACAAAACCCTACAACAAATGAAAGCGGGTTACTTGCCAAGGTAGTATAAAAACATAAAACATCGCAACTATGTAGATCCACTAGATAGTATTCCTATGGGGGCAACAAAGTTCAAGAACTAGGAGATATAGTTGGGACCCTCTTTATGCTCCATGCATTTTAGTCTCAAATCTCAAGAGTACTTTAATGATCCTACCTTCCCTATGTGGGAAGGGACACTCCTCAATCTAGTTCACTCGGTGCTAAGCTAGAGTCCTTTTTTCAAAAGTCTTTAAGGCTTTAATTATCAATCAAAACTTAGTTTAGGTCATAGCGTCTACCCCTTGTATAATCATCATCATCAATAGCTCAATAAGAATTGTATGAGGATAAATCCTTTCATCACAATTTATATAGGTGAGGTTAACACATTACATATCAATTCTTAATAAGGCACATTGGTATACATCACCATCCTTATAGCATTTACATCTTAATAAACCTCACAACCATAATCAAGAAATTTTAATTCAACATCACACCGTCATA
Organism: Solanum pennellii; assembly: GCF_001406875.1. NCBI lineage: Eukaryota > Viridiplantae > Streptophyta > Magnoliopsida > Solanales > Solanaceae > Solanum > Solanum pennellii. Next base: position 42,609,710 of record NC_028641.1, read on the forward strand.
TCAATACTAATATAGCGCATACTCCCAATATAACATCATGAGTTAACCACAATTAATCACAATTGGATGTAAAGATAGAGATCATAAGACTTACCAAGTTTTATTAATAGTTCCTTACAAAGGTCTTAACATTAACCCATAACTTTACCCAAATAGGGGAGTAACATCACCACACAATGATAACCAAGAAGATAACAAGGCTAATTGCATCTCTATGAAAAAATTCAACACTAGATCATAGCTTAAGACAAGATAATTAGGTCAACTTCACAATACACTCCATAACATAAATCACATATCAAGAACTATAATGGTAGACCTATAATTCATCTTAATTATTCATTATCACATAATAGGATAGTAATTTAATCAATAACCAAGTCAATTGAATGATCATACTACAATAAAGGTTAAGATCACAACCTAGGGTCAGGGGTTGAGGATCATGTTCTTAAATTTAGGTCAAACCATCACCAATTACCATAATCAAGTTAAAATACATGTTAATATATCCATTATACCCTTAAGAAAACATAAACAACTCAGTTCACAACATCAATTTCGTAATTGGATGAAACCCACATGAAAACTCAAATTTTGAAATCCATTTTGAAGGAACCCTTTGAGGAAACAGTCTCGAAGTTGAATTAGATACCATACCTTAACGTTTGATGAAGATTTGATGGTGAAATCGTCCCTTTTCAGTCCCTACAACGTCCTTCTAGCTTGTCTTCACAATGGTGGCTTCCAAATAACGAGAGAAAGAAGAGAGAAGGAAGACGAATTGTTTTAGGAGTTCTAATTAGTTTAATGGGGTTGGGGACCTTATATGGGAGGTTAACTAACTTAATTAGTCCCACTTAGTACCCTAATTAACCACATAACCCCTTAACTGATTAAATAAACAAACATTAAAACATGCAGGAGAACTTTGACCCTCACAGACGGAACCCCGTGGACGGGCCGTCAGTGAGTCGATGGTTGGTCTCCCTCCGTCCTGCACAACCGTCTTCTTGGTCAGAGACTGGTGCATGCGATGGCCTTCCCATGTTGGCTATGTGTGCGACGACGGTAGCATCGACGCCTCGTCAGTCCACACACGAACCGTCATTCGCTTCGTCGATGCACACTGCCTAGGCAATGTTGCCTCAACCTATAGGGGTCCTCCTCAAGGGACCTTGGTTGATCCTTGGGGAGTAGTACCCGGAAGTTTCGACCATGAAACAACTTAAATACCTATATCTATTCTTTCACCACTTTCCACGTATTTTCGACTCCTAAAAGCTAGTGAAATAGGCTAAGACACGCTAGTACCTCATCAAACCAACTTTCGAACGTCATGGTCATTCTTGGACGTTTTGGTTTCTAAACTTCCTAAATGACCCATATTCCTTAGAATAACCATAAAAATAATGTCTAGACTTTAAGACACCTATGCTAGACTTTACGACACGTCTTTGATTGTCGAAGTGTTACATTATCCCCCCCCCCCTTAGGAAAATTCGTCCCCGAGTGACACTAAAATTCTTTTGAAGGAAGGAATAGACTAAAGACTAGCAGACCGACCAACATTAAAATAATACCATATAATACATATAATTTCAATCAAGGCAATGAGAAACTTCAATTACCAAATATGAGACTCAAACATTACTTCATGAGGCATTTCTTCTCACAACAATAATATGAGCTCAACATGATATACTTAAGTAATTTAGAATCATGTTCAACTTATCAACATTCCATACATTATTTCATAAAGACTCACCATGTCAAAATGCACTACACAACTCAAAAAAAGCCATAAGCAAAAATTTCAAGTTCAAGGCACTATTCACTGTAACTTCACTGTGAAGTTTAAAAAATGCACATCAATTAGTGTAACGGGATTTCATGTCGACCTCGGCCTTCCATGTTGCACCATCAACTTGGTAATTCTTCCATAACACATTTACGGAAACCACCTCTTTATTCCTTAAATTCTTGACTTGCCTATCAAGAATTTGAACGGACACTTCCTCATAAGAGAGGTTATCCTTGACACAAAGACCCTCAATAGGAAGAATAGACTCGGGATCACCAATACACTTCTTTAACATAGACACATGGAAAACCGGATGGATTGAAGCCAATTCACTAGGAAGTTTAAATTCATACGCAACCTTACAAACCCTTTGCAAGAATTTATACGGATCCACATAACGACGACTCAACTTTTCCTTCTTTCCAAATCTAACCACTCCCTTCAAAGGTGAAATTTTCAAATACACCTTATCACCTTCCTCAAACTCCAATTCTCTCCTCCTATGATCGGCATAAGACTTTTGTTGACTATAGGGCGTTTACAACCATCTAAACGAATATCACAATATGGGCATAACCCTTACATATATTCAACAAGACCACATATAGGTCATACGAAAGTACAATATTCAATTAAAAAAAAGGAATGATAGAGTCAATAAGCTCATAGCAAAATTCGTAAGCTAGATGATGACATTGCCCTCGAAAGTTGAGGACCTACCCTACTTGGATGAAAGGAAGAATCCAAGCCTTCAACAATTTCACCTTCCAATCTCTGCAATGATCAGAACCTAAAATATTTGGGAAAAGGGAAGAAAATGGGGTAAGTACTGCGCATTCACCAAGTATGAGATCTTATGCACATACACAAGCAAAACATGCTAAAAGGGACTTTTTAGTCAAAACAAGTCATTTTACCCCTTGAGGGACTTAATCAAAGTGAAGTAAGTCATATAAATCAACCAAAATGCTTACTATCTCAATAAGTAATACTTATCCCAACATACTTGAAACCATGATTTCCTACAACAGTAACATCAAGGAATAATACAACAAGAATGAATAAGAGTTGAACATATCATAATAAGAAAGAAACTACTCACAAGTCCTTATTCAGTCAAGAAGTGCAATGACCAAGCATAGCCCCATAACCTTACTCAATCAAGTATCCCCAACAAGAAAACATGACCAATGTCCAACTTTACATATCATGTCATTTAGTTTTACATTTCATCATATATTAACATTATAACCGAAGGGATATTCATAAATTAACTAATCAACATATAGTATCATCAATGTGTCATGGTCATAATATATGCATCATATATTATCATAACATATACATATATAAGAACCTCTTCCTAAGACTCCCCTCAAGGCTAACTATTTCAATGTTTAGGTAGAGTCCCATACCTAACTAGACTAAGATGGACCCTTTTAGGTTATCCTATTAGACTTCAATTCTTTAATTCATTTTACCTTTTGGAAAGATCTTGCCCTAACCGAGATAGACCAAAATAGCTAGTGTGGTATCCGGTGTCATAAGACCCTAACCCAAAAGAAGGTGGACTACTTGCCAAGGTAGTACCAAAACATGAAACATAGCAACTACGTGGATCCACTAGCTAGTATTCCTATGGGGGCAACATAGTTCAAGAACTAGGAGATTTATATGGCACCATGCATTATAGTCTCCAATATCAAGAGTAATGTAATGTTCCTACCTTCCCTATGTGGGAAGGGACACTCCTCTATCTAGTTCACTCGGTGCTAAGCTAGAGTCCCTTTTTGAAATGTCTTTGTGCCTTTAATTATCAATTATAGCTTATAGGCCATAGGGTCTACCCCTTATGTAATCATCAGCATCAATAGCTCAATAAAAATTGTATGAGTATATGTCCTTTCATCACAATTCATATAAGTGATGTGAAAAATATAAGCATTTCATAGCATATTAAGGCACATTGATACTTTTCACTATCCTTATATGACATACACCTTAATCAACCACACAACATAGTGAAGACATTTCAATTCAACAATATACCACCCAATAATACTAGTATAAGGCATACTCAAATGTAATATTATGACTTAACAACAATTAATCTCAATTGAAAGTAAATATAGAGATTCTAGGACATACAAAGTCTTCCTCATAGTCTATCATCAAGGTCTTACCATCAACCCATAACTCAACCCAACTTGGGTAATAAAATCATCAACACAATGATAACCAACAGAATAACAAGGCCAATTGCATCTCTATAACACAATTCATCATTCGATCACAACTTGAGACAAGATACATAGGGAACTTTCACAGTATAATTCATAACCTAAATCACATATAAGGAACTAGCATGATAGGTCTTTAATTCATCTTAATTTTATCATAATAGAACCATATGATAGTAATAAAATCAACAACCAACTCAATTGAATGATCACAATACAAAATAGGTCAAGATCACTACCTAGGGTTAGGAATAGAGGATCATACTCTTCAATTTAGACCAAATCATCAAAAAATACCATAAACAAGTTGAATTACAAGTTAATGTACTCAATTCTAGAGAAATCACCAACAACTAAATTCTTTACTTCAATTTAGTAATTGAATGAAACCTATAAGAAAACCCAACTTTTTGAAATCTATTTTGAAGGAACCCTTTGAGGAAAGTGTCTCAAAGGTGAATAGAACTCATACCGTAATGTTTTGTTGAGAATTGAAGATGAATCCACCCTTTTTCAGTCCCCAATTCACCTTCCAAGCTAAGCTTCTTAAAGTCTTCCAATTAGAGAAAGAAAGAAGAGAGAAGGAAGAGAGTTTATTTGAGAGTTGTCTTTAGGTTAATAAAGGTTGAGGGTATTTATAGTGGTACTTAATAAACTTAATTAGTATCTCTTTAATCCCCAACTAACCCCTAAACCACTTAATTGATTAATTGAAATCATTTAAAATTTGGCATTGAAATTCGACCCTCACATATGAGACCCCGATTGACGAGCCATCTGTGAGACGACGGACATCCCCCCTGCCGTCCTGCACTCCGTCGTCTTGGTTAGAGACTGTGCAGCCGACGGTTTTCTCCAATTGTATAAGTGTGGGACGATGGTGGCATTGATGCCCCCTTGATCCACACACGGATCTTAGCCTCCACTTCTTCACTCCATCGATAATTTCAGAGGTTGTGTAGGTGAAGGGAACTTCTCCACCATCGTAAGTATGGGACGACGGTGGAATCGACGCACCATCGATCCACACTGCTAGGCAGTGTTGTATCAAACTATAAGGTCCATTGATTGGTCCTTGCAGAGTCATATACGGACGTTTTAACAAAGAAACAACTCAAACACCTATTAGCTACCTTTGAACCAATTTTCGTACATTTCCGACACCTAAAATTTAGTCAAATAGGCAAAGGTACACTAACATCCCTTTGAACCAACTTCCCGGACGTCATGGACGTTTTTGGTTCTTAAACCTCCTAAATGACCTATATTCTTTAAGAAATGGACTTAGAAACAGTGCTTAGACTTTATGACATCTAGGTTAGTCTTTACCATGTGTCATGGATTTTCAAGGTGTTACATTATCCCCCCTTAGGAACATTCATCTCCAAACGACTCTAAAATTCTTTTGAAGGAAGGAATAGACTCAAGACTAGAAGCCCTACCAATAAACATTATCAAATCAATATATAAATCATGTCATTTCAACAAGGAAAATATCAAAGATCATATTACCACACATAAGGCTCAGAACACTTCATCATTAGGCATTTCCTTCTCACATCACTTATGAGCTAAACATACATTACATTAGTCAATTAGCACAAAGTTCAACTTAACAACATGCTACCTATCATTTCATGAAGACTCAACATATAAAAATGCACAACATAACTCAAAACAAGGAAAAACCAAAATTTCAAGATTTTAAGAGCATTGCTACAGTAACTTCACTGTATTTTTTTTCAAAAATGCATAATATGCAAAACTTCAGCCAAAATTAAGAAAATCAATTTCTAGTCATATTTATATTATTTAAACGAATGAAAAACCTTAATTCTAAAAAAGATGAGGGTAATGAGACTTCAAGTCGGCCTCGGCTTCCCATGTTGCATCCTCAACTAGATGATTTTTCCATAACACCTTTACATAAACCACCTCTTTATTCCTCAACTTCCTGACTTTCCTATCAAGAATTTGAACCGGAACTTCCTCATAAGAGAGGTTATCCTTGACATAAAGACCCTCAATACTCGGGATCACCGATACACATTTTCAACATAGACACATGGAAAACCAGATGAATCGAAGCCAATTCACAGGGAAGTTTCAATTCATGGGCAACCTTACCAACATTTTGCAAGTTTTCATAGGGACCCACATAAAAGGGACTCAATTTCCCTTTTTTGCCAAATCTAACAACACTTTTCATTGGTGAAATTTTCAAATACACTCATCACGTTCTTCAAACTCCAAATCCCTTCTCCAATGATCGGCATAATACTTTGCCGACTATAGGCCGTTTGCAAAGGGTTCCTTGTGATATGAACCTTTTCCAAAGACTTATATATAAACTCAGGACCAAGAAGCGATACTCACCCAATTCAAACCATCCAATAGAAGACCTACACCTCCTACCATATAAGGCTTCATAGGGAGCCATGGAAATGGATGAATGAACACTATTGTGGTAGGCAAACTCCACCAAAGGTAAATGCCTATCCCAACTCCATTTCAAATCAATAATGAACGCCCTAAGTATATCTTCAAGGGTATGTATCGTACGCTCCACTTGACCATCTGTTTAGGCATGAAAAACGGTGCTCAACTTCACCGTAATACCTAACCCTTTTCGACACAAACTCAAAAATATAGATGTGAATTGTGCGCCCTGATTCGATGTGATGGATAACAGAATGCCATGGAGGGACACAATCTCATCTAGGAAGATTCTTGCATAATCCTCCGCCGAATATGATGACTTGACAGGAATAAAGCGAGCGGACTTAGTCAATAGATTCATAACCACCCATATGGAATAATAGGACTTCAGGGTACGAGGTAAACCTACTACAAAGTCCGTATTGATTTCATTCGTCTTCCAAGTAGGAATTTGGATCTCTTGTATTGAGCCACGCGGCTTTAGGTGTTTGGCCTTTACTTATTGGAAATTCAGACACTTAGGGACAAACTCCGCTATGTCCCTTTTTAGACCTTCCAACCAATATATCTCCCTTAGGTCATAGTACATTTTTGTCAACCCCGGATAAATTGATTAGTGGGACACATGTGCTTCTTCTAGGATCCGAGCCCTTGACCCATCTACATCGGTAACACATAATCTCTCTTGGTACCTTAACACCCCATACCCCCTAGGAGAATGATTTCTTCAACTTGCCGAGAACCGATTCTTCAACTCCATTAAGGCTAAATCAAGATGTTGTTTGGACTTAACCTCAACCACTAAATATGACTCGGAGTTATGATGAACTATGGCACCCCTATCCGGAGAACCCTTCAACCTCATACCCAACATAGAGAATGTAACACTCCGTAGCCAAAACACACCAAAAACTAGACGTAACTAGTGGCATCGGTGGACCGTAGCCTGAACCATAGTCCCTCCTGCACAACAGTCGATGGGATCAGAAACTCTCAAAAATTTTAGCCAAGAAAAATTGGTTAAGTCTTGGACAACGGACGGACTTACGGTCCGTAGTTCAAACGACGGTCCGTATTCCGTGACCGTCGATCAAGACTCCCTTCAACCACTCTAACAAGAGCTATGGATGACCAGCATGGTTCGTAGGTGCACCTACGGTCCGTAGGTGGAAAATTTGCAGCAAGTTAAGTGGAATGCAGTTGGATCAACTTAAAATGATCATAACTCTTAGCACAAAATGAATTAGGTCTCCAATGACCTACCCACAGATAGATAATAAAATTACATTTTTATAGACACTGACCTTGCTAAAATCAGACCTAAGAGTAAAAAGTTATGCCCATTTTAGTAAAGGACTGTCGAACAGGCCCTCACGACGGACCCAACGATGGGGCGTCGGGCGCACGATGGACCGTCAGTCCTGGCCGTCGTGAGGCCCGACAGCAACCTTCCCAGGGGGCTTTTTGACCTTTCCCACTCAATTTAGACCCTATGTTACGTCGTTTTGACTCTAAATCATCAGATTTTATTCAATTTAAGCCTAGAAACATAATTTAAACATATCCAAGTCAAATCATTAAATCAAAACTTACGTATTTTTCCGTGGATTTCATCACCAGGTATGTGGGATTTTAGTGGGTTTCTTTCAGCCATTGGGTCATTAGTTTCAGTCAGTTCTTGATTCTCTTATCATGATTAAACCTAGGGTTTCTAGAACTTTGATATTACTTCATGAATTTATTAAATATATGTTCCAAATAAGATTATCATGTTATTACTCAGATTATTGCATGAATTTCAAAACCCTAGCTTTGTATTTCTTTAATTCTTGAATAACACATGCTAGGTCATATATTTCAAACACTTCAGATATACATGCCTCAATTATAAATGTATAATTACAAGATTTAATTGTTACATTCTCAGTTTGCATGTTCAGTTTTGAGCTATCCAGTATTTACCAAAATTCAAATGTAAACAGTAAATTTACAGAATTCATTATGAGTAGCATAATACCGAGTTGGACTAGGCTTTAGAGTACCTTATAGTGCCAGAAGTACTAGCCAAGTAGGTTGTAAGTCCCCTCTGTGAGCAAACAGTTTAATGATCACGCTGACATGCCTTTATACCATTGGCCGGGTATACTGGGTCCTCTCGATGGGGCATGTACATCGGACTCCACATTTAGCTCATGTGGTTTTATTATATGTTATTAGTAGCTCCCACAGTTCAGCCAGACTCTCTACATTGACCATATATCAGTATATTCGGTATTCATTCAACATGTTATAAATTGGTCATTGCATCCAGTTAGCTCAAAAATCAGCATATCACGTTCAGATTATTATACTTATTTTTGTGTTTGTTCAGTTACGTTTTATTTAAGCTTTACTCTATCCTACATGCTCAATAACTTTCAAGTACTGACGCATACGTGCGCTACATCTTCTCGTGATGTAGGTTTAGGTTCTCAGCATCCAGATCACGCATAGATCGATTTCCCGATATCCAGTTCAGCAGATTCAGGGGTGAATCCTCAATCTCCGAGGACAATAGTAAAGATTTTCATTTCAGTCTTTAGTCATTTAGTTTCAGTTTTTGCTAGATTTAGCTGGGGCTTGTCCAAGTATTTCTAGTCTAGTTTATAGACTATTTTGAGACATAGTTAGATTCAACTTAGTATTGAGTTAATATTTCTTTTGTATTAAACTCATTATTTTCAAATATCTCAGTTATAGAATATGGGTATTCCCCATCTTTTCATTTTAAGTATGATTTAGCTTTCGAAACAATTTATTATCTTTAGTATGCTCATGATCATGCCAGCAGGGTTAGCTTGGGAACACTTGTGGTCCTTGGTTCCGTCTCCGCGTCTCGAGTGTAGCTCGTGGCGTGACAAAACTTGATATCACAGCACTAGGTTCAAGAGTCCTAGTATGTCTGAAATAGCAGCGCTAAGTAGAGTCTATTTCATGGGTGGTAAGTGCGCCACATCTAATGAGAGGGAGTCTATGATGTGTTTTAGGAAAAACTTTACCTTCTTGTTACTCTTATCATGCGTAAGGTATAATCTAATTCCATTCTAACTCAACGTTGAGTGCTTAAGATCATGCCTTTTCGTAGAGCTTAGGCATGGAATGCTAATGCACGTAACGGTAATAGAATTCCTCTAGTACCAGATAAAGAAGTTCAAATGCAGAATTTCAGAAAGCCAATAGAGCTTTTGGCTAAGAGTATGACCAACCAGAACAGTCAGCAGTTTTTAGTTCCTACTAATAGAAATGATCGATCAATGGCAGCCAGAGTTTGTGATTTGTTAGGATTAATTCGCCTAAGTTTTTAGGGTCGTAAGTTGGTAAGGACCCACAAAAGTTCATCGATAAGGTATAGAAAATATTTGGTGTGATGTCAATAACTGGTAGTGACAGGTGAGATTGAAATCCTACAAACTCAAGGATGTGACTCACATATGGTTCACTCAGTGGAAAAACAACAGACATGACTTTGTCTTTTGTAACTCAGTATAGCAGTCCAATTCAGTGTTAGTACAGAAACTCTCTCAGAATCTTTCTCAATCTCTACTCCACTCGGTGACCCAGTTATAGCTAGACGGGTATACAGAAATTGCCCTCTGAATCTCTACTCCAGTCGGTGACCCAGTTAAAGCTTGACGAGTATACATAAATTGCCCTGTCATAGTCTCACAGAAAGTCACCTCACCAGATCTAGTAGAGTTAGAAATGGTATACTTCGATGTCATTCTAGGCATGGATTGGTTACAAAGATGTTATGCCTCAGTCGATTGTAGAACTAGGATTGTTCGTTTTCAGTTTCTAGACGAACCAATCTTACAATAGAAGGGTAGTAGCCTAGCGCCTATGGGTCGATTTATTTCTTACCTTAAGGCCTGAAATATGATATCTAAAGGTTATCTCTATCATCTAGTTTGGGATAAGTATTCTAGCCTTGAAACCCCATCTCTTGAGTTAGTTACACTATTCTGTGATTTTTTAGAAGTATTTCCAAAAGATCTTTCCGGGGTTCCTCCCGAATGGGAAATCGACTTTGGAATTGATCTCCTTCCAGATACCCAGCCTATTTCTATTCCTCCTTACAGAATGGCTCCAACAGAGCTTAAGGAACCGAAAGAGCAATTGAAAGACCTTCGAGATAAGGGTTTCATCAGACCTAGTATTTCACCATGGGGTGCCCAGTATTGTTCGTAAAGAAGAAAGATGGTTCTCTCAAAATGTAAATTGACTATAGACAGTTGAACAAGGTCACAATCAAGAATAAGTATCCCATCTCCAGGATTGATGACTTGTTTGACCAACTTCAGGGTGCTAGTCATTTCTGAAAGATAGACCTCAGATCGGGTTATCATTAGCTCAGAGTTAGAGATAGTGACATTTCGACAATAGCTTTCAGAACTCGGTATGGTCATTATGAATTTGTAGTTATGTTGTATGGACTAACCAATGCTCATGCAACTTTCATAGATTTGATGAACAGAGTGTTCAAACAGTACTTAGACATGTTAGTTATTGTCTTCATTGATGATATCCTCATTTACTCTGAGAGTGAGGAAGAACATGCAAGTCATTTGAGAGTTGTTTTTTGCAGATTCTCAAAGATTGCAAGTTATTCGCTAAGTTTAGTAAATGTGAGTCTTGCGAAGGAATCCACATAGATTAAAAAAAAAACAGAAGCAGTGAAACAATGTCCAAGACCTACCTCTACTACAGATGTCAGAAGTTTCTTAGGTCTAGCATGTTATTACAGAAGGTTCGTGGAAGGATTTTCATCCATAGCCTCACTATTGTCTAGGTTGACTTAGAAGATAGTCAATTTCCAATGGTCAGATGATTATGAAAAAAGCTTCGCAGAATTGAAAACAAGATTGACTACAACTCCTGCCTTGACTCTACTAGAGGGTTCAGATGGTTATGTGATCTATTGTGATGCATCCAGAGTTGGACTTGGTTGTGTGTTGATGCAAAGAGATAAGGTTATATCTTATGCCTCTAGAAAGCTTAAGGTGCATGAGAAGAACTATCCAACTCATGACCTCGAGCTTGCAGCAGTGGTGTTTGCACTCAAGATATAGAGACACTATTTGTATGGTGTTCATGTAGATGTGTTCAACCATCATAAGAGCCGTCAGTATGTGTTCACCCAAAAAGAGTTGAATCTTCGCCAGAGGAGATGGCTTGAGTTCCTTAAGGATTATGATATGAGTGTGCATTATCATCATGGAAAGGAGAATGTAGTAGCTGATGCTCTTAGTATATCATTTATGGGTAGTGTAGCGCATGTCGAGGAAAAAAAGAACGGAGCTAGTGAAGGATGTTCACAGGCTTGCTCGCTTGGGAGTTTGCCTTATGAGCATATCAGACAACGGTGTACTAATTACGAATGGGGCAGAATTGTCTTTGGTAGTTTATTTTAAGGAAAAGCAAGAGAGTGATCCGATCTTGCTTGAACTAAAGGGTGTAGTCGACAATTAGAGAGTGGAGGTTTTCTCCCAAGGGGGAGATGGTGTACTTCGCTACCAAGGTAGATTGTGTGTTCCTGATGTGGGAGAATTGAGGCAGCATATTCTTGTAGAAGCTCATAACTCAAAGTATTCTATTCATCCAGGTGCCACTAAGATGTACCGCAATCTGCGGGAAGTCTATTGGAGGAATAAAATGAAGAGGGATATAGCAGACTTTGTGAGTAAGTGCCCCAATTGCCTGCAAGTCAAGGTAGAACATCAGAAACCAGGAGATATGACTGAAGAGATCGATATTCTTACTTGGAAGTGGGATGTGATCAATATGGATTTTATCACAGGGTTACCTCGTACTCGCAGACAACATGTTTGGGTGATAGTTGATAGGATGACTAAGTATTCTTGCTTTTCGGCGGTCAACACTACATATTCAGCAGAGGACTATGTCAAGCTTTACCTTACCGAAATTGTGAGGTTGCATGGGGTTCCTTTCTCTATCATCTTAGATAGAGGTCCTCAGTTTACCTCTCATTTCTTGAAGTCATTTCAAAAAGGTCTTGGTACTCAAGTTAACCTTAGTACAACATTTCATCCATAGACGAATGGGAAGGTAGAGAGTACGATTCAGACCTTAGAGGATATGTTGAGAGATTGTGTGATCGATTTCAAAGGTGTTTGGGATGATAACCTTCCTCTTATTGGGTTTGCCTACAATAATATCTACCATTCCAACATTTAAATGGCCCCTTATGAGGCTTTATATGGGCGTAGATGTAGATCTCCTGTTTGTTGGTTTGAAGTAGGTGAAGCAGCTTTGATAGGGCCAGATTCAGTCCTTTATGCTATGGAGAAAGTGCAACTCATTAGAGATAGACTTAAGACAACCCAAAGTCGTCAGAAATCTTACGCAAATGTAAGGAGAAGGGAACTAGAGTTCCAAGTTCACGATTGGGTTTTTCTGAAAGTCTCGCCTATGAAAGGGGTGATGAGATTTGGGGAGAAAGGGAAGCTCAGTCCTAGATTAGTAGTCCCTTACAAGATCTTGAAAAGGATCGGCAAGGTTGCATATGAGTTAGAGTTTCCAGAAAAATTAGTAGTAGTGCATCCGGTCTTCCACATGTCACTCTTGAAGAAGTGCGTGGGTGACCCAACCTCTATAGTGCCATTAGTGAGTGTGGAGGTAAAAGATAGTCTTTCTTATGAGGATGTAGCAGTTGAGATTCTTGACCGTCATGTTAGAAGGTTGAGAAACAAAGAAGTCGCTTCAGTCAAGGTTTTGTGGAGGAGTCAGTCCGTAGAGGGAGCTACTTGGAAAGCAGAAGCAGCTATGAAAGCCAAGTCTCCTTACCTTTTTCCTTCTTATTCCACTCTAGCTTGAGGTCATAGTTCCTCTTCAGCTTTACAGTCATTCATGCGTAAATTCAGTTTTAGAATCATGTTCCCTCAGTTTGTACATTCATTTTTAGCGTAATTGCATGTACTCAGAACTCAATTAAGTCAGAACTCAGTTCTCAGTGTATAGTTGTGGGATTTGCATCTCTCTCCCTCTATTTCTGCTAGTTTAGTCTTCATTCGAGGACGAATGTTCCCAAGGGGGAGATCATTTAACACCCCGTAGCCAAAACAGACCAAAAATTAGTTTTCCAGAAAAAATCTGCAGGTGCTACGAACAGTGGCATCGACGGACCGTAGCCTGAACCACGGTCCGTCCTGCACAACCTTCGATGGGATCAGAAACTCCCAAAAATTTCAACCTAGAAAAATTGGTTAAGTCTTGGACGACTGACGGACTTACGGTCCGTAGGTCTGACCGTAGGTGGAATATTTGCAGCCAGTTAAGGGAAAATGCAGTTTGATCAACTTAAAATGAACATAACTCTTATCACAAAATGAATTAGGTCTCCCATGACCTACCCACAGATAGATAATTGAATTATATTTTGATAGACACCAAACATGCTAAAATCAGACCTCCGAGTAAAATGTTATGCCAATTTTAGTAAAGGCCTGTCGAATAGGCCCTCATGACGGACCCAACGACAGGGCGTCGGGCGCACGACTGACCGTCAGTCCTGGCCGTTGTGAGGCCCGACAGCAACCTTCCCAGGGGTCTTTTTGATCTTTCCCACTCCGTTTAAACCCTAAGTTACATCTTTTGACCCTAAATCATCATATTTTAGTAAGTTTAAGCCTAGAAACATAATTAAAATATATCCAAGTCAAATCATTAAATCAAAACTTAGAAAATTAGAAGCAAGAGAGGAGAAAAAAGTTCAAGAACCCTAGTTCAAGAACGCCACAAGCTATAGAAGTTCCTGCCCCGAAACTTAAGCATTTTTCCGTGGTTTTCATCACCAGGTATGTGGGATTTCACTAGTGGTTTCCTTTCACCCATCGGGTCCTTAGTTTCAGTCAGTTCTTGATTCTCTTATCATGATTAAACCTAGGGTTTCTAGAACTTTGATATTACTTCATGAATTTATTAAATATATGTTCCAAATAAGATTATCATGTTATTACTCAGATTATCGCATGAATTTCAGAACCCTAGCTTTGTATTTGTTTTGTTTTTTAATTACACATGCGAGGTCATATATTTCAAACACTTCAGATATATATGCCTCAGTTATAAATGCTTAATTACCAGATTAATTGTTGCATTCTCAGTTTGGATGTTAGTTTCGAGCTATCCTGTATTTACAAAAATTCAGATATAAACAATAAATTTATAGATTTCATTGGGAGTAGCATAATACCGAGTTGGACTAGGGTTTAGCGTACCCAATAGTCCCAGAACTACTAGCCAAGTAGGTCGTAAGTCCCCTCTGTGGGCAATCAGTTTAGTGATTACCCCAGCATACCTTTATACCTTTGGTCGGGTATATGGGGTCCTCTCGATGGGGCGTATACATCGGACTCCACATTTATCTCATGTGGTTTTATTATCAGTTATTAGTATCTTTCACAGTTCAGTCAGACTCTTTGCATTGACCATTTATCAGTATATTCCGTATTCAGTTTCTGCATGTTATAAATTGGTTATTGCATCCAATAAGCTCAGAAATTAGCACATCACGTTCAGATTATTATACTTCTTTTTGTGCTTGTTCAGTTATGTTTTTTTCAACTTTACTCTACCCTACATGCTCAGTACCTTTCAAGTACTGACGCATACGTGCGCTACATCTTCTCGTGATGTAGGTTCAGGTTCTCAGCATCTAGATCACGCATAGATCGATTTCCCGATCTCCAGTTCAGCAAATTCAATGGTGAGTCCTCATTCTCCGAGGACAACAGTCATGAGTTTCATTTTAGTCTTTAGTCATTTAGTTTCAGTTTTTGCTAGATTTAGCTGGGGCTTGTGCAAGTAGGCTATTTTCAGATATAGTTAGATTCAGCATAGGATTGAGTTACTATTTCTTTTGTATTAAACTCACTGTTTTCAAATATCTTAGTTATAGAATATGAGTATTCCCCATATTTTCATTTTAAGTATGATTTAGATTCCGCAACAGTTTATTATCTTTAGTATGCTCATGATCATGCCAGCAGGGTTAGCTTGGGATCACTTGTGGTCCTAGGTTCCGTGTCCACGTCTCTGGGTAGCTCGGGGCGTGACAGAAAACCTATGTACTTCCTTTTTTAGGTCCTTCTTGACATCGTCAATATGGGATACACTACACGTAGTCATCCGCATAGCGCGTTCGCAACTACATTAGCGTTCTCGGGGTGATAAAAGACACTCATATCATAATCTTTCAACAACTCTAGCCACCTTCTTTGTCGGAGATTCAACTCCTTTTGGGTAAACACATATTGGAGACTCTAATGATCAGTAAAACATCAACATGAACCCCATACAAGTAATGCCTCATAATTTTCAAAGAAAACACCACAAACGCTAATTCAAGGTCATGAGTGGGGTAATTTCTCTCATGTATCTTTAGTTGCCTAGAGGCATAAGCTATCACTTTCCCGGGTTTCATAAGCACACACCCCAAACCCACTCGGGATGCATCATAATACACCACAAAACTTTTTCTACCCTCCGGTAAGGTCAACACCGGAGCGGAAGTAAGCCTATCTTTCAACAATTGGAAACTTTTCTCACATGCCTCCAACCACTCAAACTTTTTACACTTTTGGGTCAAAGTAGTCATAGGAGACACAATTGACGCGAAAACATCCACGAACCTTCGTTAGTAACCCGTTAAACCCAAGAAACTCCTAGTGTCAGTCGGAGTCAATGGCCTTGGCCATTTTTTCACCGCTTCTGTTTTCCTTGGGTCTACCGCAACTACCTCACTAGAGATAATGTGCCCAAGAAAAGTCACCGACCTTAACTAAAACTCACACTTACTATATTTTGCATATAATTGATGTTCTTTAAGGGTTTGAAATATTACACTCAAATGACCCATATGATCATCCTTATTATTCGAATATACCAAGATATTGTCAATGAAAACATTGACAAATGAATCTAGGTAATTTCAAAATACTATATTCATTAGGTCTATAAATGCCGCCGGAGCATCACAGAGACTGAAAGACATTACTAAGAACTCATAATGCCCATACCTAATAGAAAAGGCCATCTTTGTTATATCCTCCCCTCTCACCCTAAATTGATGATACCCCAATATCAAGTCTATCTTTGAAAAATAACTCGCCCCTTGGAGTTCGTCAAATAAGTCATCAATCCGAGGGAGAGGGTACTTATTCTTAATAATTATCTTGTTCAGTTGGCGGTAATAAATACACATTCTAAAGGACACATCTTTCTTCTTCACAAACAAAACCAGAGCACCCCACGGAGAAATATTAGGCCTTACCAAACCCTTATTTAGTAAATCTTGAGTTGAGCCTTCAACTCTTTCAACTCGGCAGAGCCATCCGATAAGGAGGAATTGATATGGGATTTGTATCCGGTAGCAAATCAATGCCAAAGTAAATTTCCCTTTTTGGAGGAATACCTAGAAAGTCATTAGGGAAGACCTTTAGAAACTCACTCACTACGGGTACCGATTCAATGGGAGGAACTTCAGAGTCTAGACCTTGGAGTCTTACTATATGATAATGGAAACATTTTGAGATCATTTTGAATTCTTTTAGACAAGAAATAATAGGACCTCTAGGAATAGAATTTCCCCCCTTCCACTCTACAACAGATTCATTTGGAATGTTAAACCTTACCACTCTTCTACTACAACCAATGGATGCAAAACATGCATGCAACCGATCCATACTCAATATAATATCAAAACCAAGCATATCTAGATCTACTAGATCAACATATGATACTCTATTGGGAAACATTATAGGACAATTTCTATAAACCTTTTTGCAACAACCGACTCACCAACAGGAGTAGACACAAATAAAGCTTCATGCAAAATATCGGGTAACATTTCAAACTTTTTAGCTACTAGAGGTGTAACAAATGATAAAGTAGCAGCGAGATCAAGTAAGACATATACATCAAGAGAGAAAACTGTAAACATACCGGCCACCACATTAGGAGAGGTCTCTTGCTCACCCCTAGAGCGGAGAGAGTAGAAGCGGTTATTCTTTGGAGTATCACTAGAACCACTTGTTTGAGCTTGGCCACTTCCCTTGTATTGACTCTTCATGTTTAGACAATCTCTCATCTTGTGAGTTAGTACCTTTTCCCTTCTTGAATTTAAGGTTAGACACCCTATCACCACTAGCTCTTGGGAATTTTGAAGGGACATGATTAGAAACCCGGTTCTTAAAACTAGGATTGTCTTGTATCTCAAGCCTATTCTTTGAAGAACCTCCATCACATGACCTTGATCTCTTAGTATTTCTACTTTTTCGCTTAGCCCTTGCCTCCTAAACCCTTCTTGCATAAACAATAACACGGGAAATGTTCATTTTTGTCATCTAGCATGGCCAATTGGCACTCTTCTTGTAAGTCTTTCGACACCCCCGTCACAAAACGGCTCATTTGGTCTCTAGGATCGGAGACCAAAGAAGGAGCATATTTGGATAACTTAATGAATTCCAAAGAATACTTATGGACACTCTTTCCTCCTTGGCTAAGATTGATGAACTCCGTCACTTTCTCCTTTCTCATCTCCCTAGGGAAGTACTAATCTAGAAAATCCGCCTTAAAGATCTCCCAAGTCACTAGATCACCCCTCAAAGGCCTATTAT
Organism: Solanum pennellii; assembly: GCF_001406875.1. Classification (NCBI taxonomy): domain Eukaryota; kingdom Viridiplantae; phylum Streptophyta; class Magnoliopsida; order Solanales; family Solanaceae; genus Solanum; species Solanum pennellii. The sequence continues at coordinate 42,627,868 of NC_028641.1, forward strand.
CCCTCCATTCCACTTACCAATTTTGAGCGAGATCCTTGAGTTTGTGGCCAATTCGACCTTTTCACTTGAACACACCCCTATAGCATGTAGTATCTTGTAGACGTCATTAATGAATTCTTGGGGGTCTTCATCAACCTTAGACCCATAGAAAGTAGGAGAGTTCATTCGAGAGAAGTCCTTTAGACGGAAGCCATAGTAGTGACTTGTTGATGATGACGGGGAGCAATATCCCGATTGGCAGGGGTCGTCCTATCTTGGGCTTGAACCATAGAGGCTTGTGCTTGATTAGTCATGGCTTGTGAAATTTTAGCAAGAATAGCCCTCATCTCAGCCTCCGACATCGATGAAGGGTTAGCCGGGGCTTGCTCCACTTTAGCATTTTCTTAAAGTGGAGGAACTTGCTCATAATGGGGAGGAGATCCCACATTAGCAACTTCCTCCTCAAGTCTTCGAGCCGCATTCCTTCGAGTGTTCATGCTTCCTATAAACCAACAATAGGATTAGATGCAAAAAACACCGTAAGTATACTCTATTAGCACGATATAAGATTTTCAAGAAAGAGAGTGATTCCTAAGCATCATATAGGTTCCTACTCATAATTGTGGCGCGCTTCACAATTATTAATACAAACCTAGATAGACGTGATAGATAGACAGACATAACTCAACGATATTGAACCTCATGCTCTGATACAAAGTTTGTCCCATCCGGGTTTACCCCTAGATATAACTGGAGTTGTCGTCCTTTTCAAGGACTAAGACTAGCCTCTTAGTTTTATGTCATTACATTCATAGGTTCAAAAATGCGGAAAAATTTAAAACTTTCATTATCACTCCTTGGAGGTTTACAGAGACCTCTACATACACATAATATATATTAAAATCGAGTATTCATAAACCCTTCGTATAAGAAAGTTACATAGCTTTCCACTTTTATTGCACATACATATATAAAAATATAGAAACAGTCTCAACGATTGTATCATCTCATACCATCTAAACGAATATCAAAATATGGGCATAGACCTTACATCAATTCAATAAGACCATGTATAGATCATACAAAAGTACAATATTCATTTAAAAAGGAAAGGAATGATACATTGAATAAGCTCATAAAAAAATATGTAAGCTAGATGATGGCATTGCCCCTGAAAGTTGAGGACCTATCCTACTTGGATAAATGGAAGAATCCAAGCCTTCAACAATGTCGCCTTCAAAACTCTTCTACGAAAGGAACCTAAAATGTTTGGGAAAAGAGAAGAAAATGGGGTTAGTACTCCACATGTACTAAATATTAGATCTTATGCACATACAAAAGCAAAACATGCTAAAAGGGACTTTTTAGTCAAATCATTCCATTTTGCCCCTTTAGGGACTTAATGCAAAGTCAAGTAAGTCATATCAATCAACCAACATGCTTACTATCTCAACAAGTAATACTTATCCCAACATAATTTAAACTATGATTTACTAAAACCCTAACATCAATGAATAATATCACAATAATGAATAAGAGTTAAACATATAATAATAAGCAAGACCACTACTCACAAGTCCTTATCAAGTCAATAAGTGCAATGACCAAGCAAAGACCCATAACCTTACTCAATCAAGTAACCTCGACAAGAAAACATGACCAATGTCCAACTTTACATATCACGGTATTTAGGTTTACATTTCATCATATATTAACATTATAACCCAAGGCATATTCATAAATGAACTAATAAACATATAGTATCATCAATGTGCCATGGTCATCATATATACATTATATATTATCATAACATAAACATATATAAGAACCTCCTCCAAAGACTCCCCTCAAGGCTAACTAGTGCAATGTTTAGGTAGAGTCTCATACCCCTACCTAGACTAAGTTATACCCTTTTGGTTATCCTAGTTAGAGTTCAATTCTTTAATTCATTTTACCCTTTGGGATCATCTTGTCCTAACCGACATAGACCACATGAGCTAGTGTGAAATCCGGTGTAATAATACCCTACACCAAAAGAACGCGGACTACTTACCAAGGTAGTACCAAAATATGAAACATAGAAACAACGTGGATCCACAAGCTAGAATTCCTATGGGGGCAACATAGTTCAAGAACTAGGAGATTTAGTTGGAACCCTCTTTATCCGCCAGGCATTATAGTCTCCAATCTCATGAGTAATGTAGTGTTCCTACCTTCTCTATGTCGTAAGGGACACTCTTCTATCATGTTCACTCGTTCCTATGCTAGAATCCCTTTTTGAAATGTCTTTAAGCCTTTAATTATCAATCATATCTTAATTTAGGCCATAGGGTCTACCCCTTGTATAATCATCATCATCAATATCTCAATAAGAATTGTACGAGTATAAGTCATTTCACAATTCATATAAGTGAGGTTAACACATTAGTATTTTATAGCATATTAAGGCACATTGATAGTTTTCACCATCCTTATATCACATACACCTTATTCAACCTCAAAACATAGTCAAGAAATTTCAATTCAACATCATACCACCCTATAATCAATGTATAAGTCATACTCCAATGTAATATCATAACCTAACATCAATTAATCATAATTGGAAGTAAAGATAGAGATTCTAAGACTTACCAAGTATTTCTCATAGTGTATCATCAAGGTCTTAACATCAGCCAATAACTCAACCCAACTTGGGGAGTAACAACATCACACAATGATAATAAATAGAATAACAAGGCCGATTGCATCTCTATAACACAATTCATCTTTAGATCATAACTTGAGACAAGATACATAGCCAAATTTCATATTATAATTCATAACCTAAATTACATCTTAAGAAATAGAATGATAAGCCTATAATTCATCTTTATTTTATTATAATAGAACCGTAGATATTAATCAAATCAACAACCAACTCTATTGAATGATCACAATACAATATAGGTAAAGATCACCACCTAGGGTTAGGGATAGAGGATCATACTTTCAATTTACACAAGACCATCAACAATTACCATAAATAAGTTTAATTAAATGTTAATCTACTCAATATAAACTATAAAAATCATCAACAACTCAATTCATAACTTCAGTTTCGAAATTGAATGAAACCCATAAGAAAACCTGACTTTTTGAAATATATTTTGAAGGAACCCTTTGAGGAAAGAGTCTCAAAGGTGAATAGAACTCATACCTTAATGTTTTGTTGAGAATTGATGAAATATCCACCCTTTTTTAGCCCCCATTTCACCTCCCAATCTAAGCTTCTATGGAGTCTTCCAATTAGAGAGAGAAAGAAGATAAAAGGAAGAAAGTTTACTTGAGAGTTGTCTTTAGGTTAATGAGGGTTGACAGTATTTATAGTGGGACTGAATAAACTTAATAATTATCCCTTCAATCTGTAACTAACCCCTAAATCACTTAATTAATCAAATGAAACCATTTAAAACTTAGCTGTAAAACACGACTCTCACGGACGGGACCCTAACCGATGGTCCATCTATGAGTTTATAGAAATCACCCCCTCCGTCCTGCACTCCGTTGTCTTGGTCAGAGACTTTGCAGACGAGGGATTCCTCCAAATTGTATAAGTGTGGGACAACGGTGGCATCGATGCCCTGTCGATCCATACACGGACCATAGCCTGTACCTCTACACTCCGTTGATCAGTTCAGAGGTTGTGCAGGTGAAGGGACGTTCTCCACCACCCTAAGTGTGGGACGACGGTGGCATCCACGCCACATCGATCCATACACGGGTCGTCTTCGGTGTCGTCGATGCATACTGCCAGGTAATGTTGCATCAAACTAAAGGGATACTCCTCACGGGCCCTTGGTTGGTTCTTGGGAGTCGTACACCATGAAACAACTCAAACACCTGTTAGCTATCTTTCCACCAATCTTAATACATTTTCGACTCTTAAAAGTTAGTCAAATAGGCTAAGGTACACTAACATAACTTTGAACCAACTTCCTAGATGTCATGGACGTTTTTGGTTCTTAAACCTCCTAAATGACCTATATTAATTAAAAACTGACTTAGAACAGTTCTTAGACTTTATGACATCTAGGGTAGGCTTTACCATGTGTCTTGGATTTTCAAGGTGTTACAAAAGTAAGTGTTTTCTATGGTCTATTCAACATGATTTGATGAGTATGTTGTCATTTATGTTTGAATTCGTGTGAAATATGTTCTTATCTACATGATGGTTTCGTATGATTCTTTCTACTATTTGACAATATTAATATGTCGGGATTGGAACTAATACTAGCATGAAATCCTAAATGACCCTTATCCTTTAGCCTAAATTATGCATTGATCTTGTACATGATCTGAGAAGGTGTTACTGATTATGATATTGAGTATTTCACTATGTTATAGTTATGAATGTTTTAAGTTGAATGTAAGTTCTTGAATAAGGTTCTTGGAAGGTAGAGGTAAGTCTTCTAAAGTTGTGATTACTCTACAATATTTATGTTAGCCTATAAGTCAAGATTATATGGTTTGAAACTATGTATAATGCTTCTATGTTGATATGTTGGACTATGAACATGTTACATGTGAGATCATGATAAGAATACGATAATGCAAGTTTACGATATTCTCTTGTATTCTTAACACAAGTTTAATTTATGATATGTTAAGCTCACAAATGAAGGGTTACGATGAAAGGAAATTCTCATATAATCCTAAAGAGCTCATAATCATGTTTATATAAGGATTTAATCTCCTAGCACCTATGATAAGTTTATGATAAAATAAAACTTAAAGATTCTTCAAGAAAGGTACTTAAGCTAAGTACCGATGAACTAGATATGAGAGGTGTCCCTTCCCTAGTTGGAAGGTAGGTTCACAATGACTTTCATGAGATTGAGGCTTCCATGTAATGTGGAACTTTGGGTATCTAACACATCTCCTAGTTCTTGAACTATGTTTCCACCATAGGATACTAGCTAGTGGATCCACCTAGAAAGCTATGTCATGTTAGGTTCTACTTTTGCCGGTAGACCACCTATTTTCGGTGTGGGGTTTTATGACACCGGATTCCATGTTTAGCTCACATGTTGTATGTCGGTTAAGGCGTATGTTCCCTCGAGTAAAATGAAAGAGAAGTAAATGAACATTTACTAGGCTGACTTGAAGAGTCTATTTAGTAGATGTAGGGGTATGGGACTCTACCTAGACATTGGACAAGTTCACTCTAATGGAAGTCCTAGGAGATTGTTCTTATATTATATGATAACATGAAAGGTGTATATTTAAGATACATGATGTTACTCTTATATGATGTTTGTCATTATGATGGATATGTTGTTGGTTTATATTGTTATATGAAGTGATGACAAATTATGTTACAAGTTATATGAAGCACAGTTTTACTTGTGGTTTCCTATTTTATGTACTTAGTTGTGTGGGATTTTGGGGCTTCACATGACCATTGCACTTGTAGGTTGGGTATGAGATAATTAGTAAGTGCCTTTATATGTTATGTTATATGATCTATTGAATATAAACATTAAACATGACTCTATGATGATATGTCTTTAATTATAGTAATGATTTAAGTTGAGGGAATCTTTGACTTGTATATGTTCTATGGTATGTGCATCAAAGACGTTCACATAAATTAAGCACGTTTTCTAAAGTGTTATGTGCATATACCGATATTTAGTTCATGTTGTGTACTAACCCCATTACTTTATATTACTACAACTGTAGGTTCTAGCCATCGAAGTTTAAGCAGGTCGATTTGAAGAATCTTGGAACTCTTTCACCAAGTATTGGTAGGTCCCCTTTTTCGGGACGCTATCATTTATTTTCCAGCGTATGAAAAATTTAGTAGATATTAGGAATATCCTTTTTCCATCATGTTTCTTTGGATTCTTTTGTATTAAGGCCTATATGGCATATTGACTATGTATTGTCTAAGTCCAGATTTGCACTTTTTAGATGGTTTAATGCATTTGAGACAATCTCTTAGAATATCGTATGGTTTATGAATGATATGTATTAAGTCTAAGTATACATCATGTATAATGTAACAGATCTAGTTTTCTTCAATTTTTACTGATCACATTTATGACGAATGCTAAGGGCTTGTCTGGGTTCTCTGAGAGGACGACGACGTCGGTGTCATGTGGGTATGTGCTCTGGGTATGAAAAGCTTGCTATCAGAGCTTGTGGTTAAATATCCTTAGGATTAATGTGTCACTAAACACCGTCACCTAGTGTCTTATTCATGATTGTGAAGCGCGCCACAATTATGAAGGAGAGGCTACTTGATGAGAAGAAAACTTCTCTTATCTTGATAATCCTATATCATGCCTTTAGAGTTTTGACACTATGTGTATTTTGGCATCTAGTCCCTTTCTTGTTGTTATAGGAAATGATCACAAGAAGAACAGCCGCGAGAAGAGTAGGAGAAGAGATTGCGAATGCGGGAGCTACTCCCCAAGGCAATAGAAATGCTCCTCAAGTGAAAGCTGCTGCAAATGATCAAGTTCCGGTGAATCCTCCGGCTATTCCGATAGTGAGGTGAGGGCAGCCCTTTTTCGAATGGCCCAACACATCACCACCCAAGCTCAAGCCATCATGGATAAAGCTAACAGGGTGGTTGTTCCTCGAGAGAACCAACATGCTAGTACCATGGTTAGCTGTTAGAGAGACTTTACAAGGATGAATCCTCCCATGTACTTTGGATCAAAAGTTGATGAAAACCCCCAAGATTTCCTTGGTGAGGTCTGCAAGATCTTGATTGCTATGGCGGTGAGTACTACTGTTACGCCCCGAGCTACACCCGAGACGCGGATACGGCACCTAGGACCACAAGTGCTTTGATCATTCAATTGACTCCTTGCTGCCAGTCCGTGCTTACTGTCATGCTGGCAAAAGCAGGGGTTTCGGTCGGTTTTACCTACTATTGGATCCCAAGCTAACCCTACTGGCATGATCATGAGCATACCAAAGATAATAAACTATTGCCGAGTCTAAATCATAAATTATAATGGAAAGATGGGGAATACTCATATGCTAAAACTGAGATATATGAAAACCGATGAGTTTAATAAAAAGAAATATTAACTCACTACTAAGATGAAACTAACTATGCCTGAAAATAGACTCTTATCTGGACTAGAAAAACTGGGACAAACCCAGCTAAATCAAGCAAAAACTGAACCTAAATTACTAAAGACTGAAATGAAACTCATGACTGTTGTCCTCAGAGAATGAGGACTTACCACTGAATCTGCTGAACTAGAGATCGAAAATCGATCTATGCGTGATCTGGATGCTGAAAACCTGAAACTAAATCACTAGAAGATGTAGCACACGTATGCGTCAGTACATAAAAGGTACTGAGCATATAGAATAGAGTAAAGCTGATATAAAACTTAACTAAAAAAGAAAAATAGCAAGTATAATAATCTGACGTGACAAAGTGAATTCTGAGCTAAGTGCATGAAATGACTAATTTATAACATGCTCAAATTGAATACTAAATATTCTGCTAAATGGTCAACGCAGAGAGTCTGACTGATCAGTGGGAGCTACTAATAACCGATAATAAAACCACATGAGCTAAATGTGGAGTTCGATGTATACGCCCCATTGAGAGGACCTAATATACCCTGCCAAAGGTATAAAGGCATGCTGGCGTGATCGTTAAACTGATTACCGACAGAGGGGACTTACAACCTACTTGGGTAATGGGGGCTTCGATCGAAGGTCATGGACTACAAACCGTCGTCTTACCTACGGACCGTATGTCCGTCCGTCGCAAACCAATTTTTTCTGGGCTGAAAATTTTTCGAGTTTTTGATCCCATCGACAGTTGTGCAGGACGGACGGTGGTTCAGACTACAGTCTGTCGATGCCACCGTTGGTAGCACCTACATATTTTTCATAAGAACTAATTTTTGGTCTGTTTTGGATACGGGGTGTTATATTATCTCCCCTTGGGAACATTCGTCTTTGAATGAAGACTAGACTAGCTGAAATAGAGGGATAGAGCTACTAACCCCACTACTAAACACCGAGAACTGAGTTTCAGACTGAATTGAGTTATGAGTACATTCAATTACGCTGAAAATGCAAGTACAAACTGAGGGAACATGATTCTATAACTGAATTTACGCATGAATGACTGTAAAACTGAAGAGGAACTATTACCTCAAGTTGGAGTGGAATCAGAAGGAAAGTGTTAAGGATACTAGGCTTCTATGGCTGCTTCTGCTTCCCAAGTAGCTCCCTTTACGGATTGACTCCTCGACAAAACCTTGACTCAAGCGATTTATTTGTTTCTCAATCCTCTAACCTGACGATCAAGAATCTCAACTGGTACATCCTCACAAGAAAGACTATCTTTCACCGCCACACTCTCTAAAGGAATTACAGAGGCTAGATCACCCACACACTTCTTCAAGAGTGAGATGTGGAAGATCGGATGCACTACTGCTTATTTTGCTAGCAACTCTATCTCATATTCCACCTTGCCAACCCTTTTCATGATCTTATAAGGGCCTTCATATCTAGGTCTTAGCTTCCCCTTCTTTCCAAATCTCATCACCCTTTTCATAGGTGAGACTTTTAGAAAAAACCCAATCATTAACTTGGAACTCTAGTTCCCTTCTTCTTACATCTGCATAAGATTTCTGACGACTTTGGGCGGTCTTAAGTCTATCTATAATAAGTTGCACTTTATCCATAGCATAAAGGACTGAATATTGCCCTATCAAAGCTGCTTCACCTACTTCAAACCAACCAACATGATATCTATATCTACGCCCACATAAAGCCTCCTAAGGGTCCATTTGATACTGGAATGGTAGGTATTCTTGTAGGCTAACTCAATAAGAGGAAGGTGATCATCCCAACTACCTTTGAAATTGATCACACAATCTCTCAACATATCCTCGAAGGTCTGAATGGTACGCTTTTCCTGCCCATCCGTCTGTGGATGAAATGTTCTACTAAGGTTAACTTGAGTACAAAGTCCCTTCTGAAATGACTTACATAAATGAGAGGTAAACTGAGGACCTTTATCTGAGATGATAGACAAAGGAAACCCATGCAACCTCACAAAATTCATTAATGAAAAGCTTGGCATAGTCCTCTGGCGAATCTGTAGTTTTGACTGCCAAAAAGCGAGAAGACTTAGTCATCCTATTGACTATCACTCAAATGGAGTCATGCTGTCTGCGAGTACGCGATAATCCTGTGATGAAGTCCATATTGATCACATCGCATTTCCAAGTAGGAATATCGATCTCTTGAGTCATACCTCCTAGTTTCTGATGTTCTACCTTGAGATGCTAGCAATTGGGGCACTTACTCACAAAATCTCCTATATCACTCTTCATACCATTCCACCAATAGACTTCTCGCAGATCGCGGTACATCTTAGTGGCACCTGGATGAATTAAATACATAGAATTATGGGCTTTTGCAAGAAAATGTTGTCTCAACTCGCCCACATCAGGAATACAAAATCTACCCTTGATGTACAGTACAACATCTTCCCCTTGGGAGAAAACCTCCACTCTTAGATTATGGACTTCACCCTTTTGTTAAAGCAAGATTGGATCACTGTCTTGCTTTTCCTTATCCTCTACTACCAAAGATGATTTTTCCCCTTTCTGAACTGTTACACCATTGTCTGATATGCTCATATGGCGAACTCCCAAGCGAACAAGCCTGTGAACATCCTTTACTAGGTCCTTCCTTTCTTCCTCAACATGGCTACATTACCCATAGATAATGTACTAAGATCATCTGCTACTACATTAGCTTACCCAGATTATATGCACACTCATATCATAATCCTTAAAGAAATCTAGCCATCTCCTCTGGCGAAGATTCAACTCTTTCTGGGTGAACCTATACTAAGGTCTATTATGGTCAGTGAACACATCTGCGTTAACACCATGTAAGTAGTGTCTCCAGATCTTCAGTGCAAACACCACTGCTGCAAGCTCGAGGTCATGAGTTGGATAGTTCTTCTCATCAACCTTAAGTTTTCTAGAGGCATAAGGTCTTACCTAACCTCGCTGCATCAACACATAACCTAGGAAAACTCTTGATGCATCACAATAGATCACATAACCATATGAACCCTCTGGTAGAGTCAAGAAAGGAGTTGTGGTCAAGCTTGTTTTCCACTATGTAAAACTTTTCTCACAATTATCTGACCACTGAAACTTGACTATCTTCTAAGTCAACCTAGTCAATGGTGAGGCTATGGATGAAAATCCTTCCACAAACCTTTTGTAATAACCAGCTAGACCTAAGAAACTTCTATATTTGTAGCAGAGGTAGGTCTGTGCCACAGTTTCACTGCTTTTATCTTCTGCGAATCCATTCGGATCCCTTCGCTAGATTCAATGTGACAAAGAAATGCAATGGATTGCAACCAGAACTCACATTTACTAAACTTAGCGAATAATTAGTGATCCTTGAGAGTCTGTAGAACAACCCTCAAATGACTTGCATGTTCTTCCTCACTCCTAGAGTAAATGAGGATATCATCAATAAAGACGATAACGAACAAGTTCAAGTACTGTTTGAAAACTCTGTTCATCAAATCCATGAAAGTTGTAGAAGCATTTGTTAGTCTAAACGACATAACTACAAATTAATAATGACCATACCGAGTTCTGAAGGGTATTTTTGGAATGTCACTACCTCTGACTCTAAGCTGATGATAACCCGATTTAAGGTCTATCTTAGAGAAATGGCTAGCACCCTGAAGTTGGTGAAACAATTCATTTATCCTAGGGATGGGATACTTTTTCTTGATTGTGACCTTGTTCAACTGTCTATAGTCAATGCACATTCTGAGAGAGCCATCTTCCTCGCCTTAAGGTAAAAAATAAATCGACCCAGAGGCGCTAAGCTACTACCTTTCCATTAGAATATTGGTTCGTCTGGAAAATAAAAAATGAACAATCCTTGTTCTACAGTAGACTGAGGCATAACGTGAGTGTAACCAATCCATGCCTAGAATGACATCAAAGTCTACCATTTCTAACTCTACTAGACCTGTTGAGGTGACTTTCTGAGATACTGTGGCAGGGCAATTTCTGTATACCCATGTAGCTATAATTGGGTCACCGACTGGAGTAGAGACTGAGAAAGGTTCTAAGAGAGTTTCTTGACTAACACTGAGTTCGACTGCTAAATTGATCTACCAAAGACAAAGTCTTGTCTGCTATGTTTCCACTGAGTGAACCATATGTGAGTCACATCCTTGAGTTTGTAGGATGCGAATCTCACCTATCACTACAAGTTACTGACATCACACCAAATATTTTCTTTACCTTATCAATGAACTTCTGTGGGTCCTAACCAACATGCAACCCTACAAACTTAGGCGGATTCATCCTATAAAAATCACAAACTATGCATTTAAAATTCCTTATCTGGTACAAGAGGAACTATGTTAGCATTGTGTGCATTAGCATTCTATGACTAATCTCTACGAGAAGGCATTATCTTAAGCCCACCATATTGTGTTAGAATGGAATTAGATCATAACTTACGCATGACAAGAGTAACAAGAAAATGAAGTTTTTCATAAAACATTTCATAGCCTCCCTCTTATTAGATGTGGTGCACTTCACACCCATGAAAAGGACTCCACTTAGTGGCTTTTTCAGAAATACTAGACTCTTGAACCTAATGCTTTAATACCATGTTTTGTCACGCCCCGAGATACCCCCGAGATGCGGACACGGAACCTAGGACCACAAGTGATCCCAAGCTAACTCCTGCTGGCATGATCATGAGCATACTAAAGATAATAAACTTTTGCGGAATCGAAATCATAAATTATAATGAAAAGATGTGGAATACCCATATGCTAAAACTGAGATATATGAAAAATCGATGAGTTTAATACAAAAAAATATTAACTCACTACTAAGCTGAACTAACTATGCCTGAAAATAGCCTCTAAACTTGACAAGAAAAATTGGGACAAGCCCCAACTAAATCTAACAAAAACTGAAACTAAATGACTAGATGCTAAAATGAAACCCATGATTGTTGTCCTCGAAGAATGAGGACTCACCACTAAATCTGCTGAACTGCAGATTGGAAATTTATATATGCGTGATCTAGATGCTGAGAACCTAAACCTACATCACGAGAAGATGTAGCGCCCGTATGCGTCAGTACTTGAAAGGTACTGAGCATGTAGGATAGAGTAAAGTTGAAATAATACATAACTGAACAAGCAAAATATCAAGTATAATAATCTGGCATGATAAACTGAATTCTGAGCTAACTGGATGCAATGACCAATTTATAACATGCTAAAACTGAATAGTGAATGTACTGCTAAATGGTTAATGCATAGAGTTTGACTGATCTATGGGAGCTACTAATAACCGATAATAAAACCACATGAGCTAAATGTGGAGTCCGATGTATATGCCCCATCAAGAGGACCCAATATACCCTGCCAAAGGTATAAAGGCATGCTAGCATGATCACTAAACTGATTGCCGACAGAGGGGACTTACAACCTACTTGGCTAGTAGTTCTAGGACTATTTCGTACGCTAAACCCTAGTCCAACTCGGTATTATGCTACTCCCAATGATTTCTGTAAATTTTATAGTTTATGTCTGAATTTCTGTAAATACTGGATAGATCGAAAGTAAACATGCAAACTGAGAATGCAATAATTAATCTTGTAATTATGCATTTATAACTGAGGCATGTATATCTAAAGTTTCTGAAATATCTGACCTAGCATGTGTGATTAAAAAACTAAAGAAATACAAAGCCAGGGTTCTGAAACTCATGCGATAATCTGAGTAATAGCATGATAATCTGACTTGGAACATATATTTAACTAAATCATAAAGTTCTATCAAAGTTCTAGAAACCCTAGGTTTAATCATGATTAGAGAATAAAGAATATGACTGAAAACTAGGGACCCAATGGGGTGAAAGGAACCCACTAGTGAAATCCCATATACCCGGTGATGAAATCCACGGAAAAATAATTAAGTTTCGAGGTTTGAACTGTTGGAGCTTATGGCATTCTTGAACTAGGGTTCTATAGCTTTTTCTGCTCTCTTGCTTCTAATTTTTTATGTTTTGATTTAATGATTTGACTTGGATATGTTTTAATTATGTTTCTAGGCTTAAACTGAGTAAAATATGATTATTCAGGGTCAAAAAATGTAACTTAGGGTTTAAAAAGAGTGGCAAAGGTCCAAAAGACCCTTGGGAAAGTTACTGCCCGACAAAACGACGGCAAGGACTGACGATTCTTCATGTGCCCGACGCCCCGTCGTTGGGTCCGTCATTAGGGCCTGTTCGACAAGCCTTTACTAAAATGGGCATAATGTTTTACTCAGAAATTTGATTTTATCAATGTTGGTGGCTATGGAAAGATAATTCAATTATCTATCTTTGGGTAGGTCATGGGACACCTAATTCATTTTGCGCTAACAGTAATTATTGTTTGAAGTTGATCCAACTTCATTTCCCCTTAATTGTTTGCAAATTTTCCACCTACGGTCAGACCTACGTACCATAGGTCCACCTAGTGACCGCGCTGATCATCCTTAAATCTTGTCAGAGAGTGGGTGAATGGGGGTCTCGATCGACGGTCACGGACTACGGACTGTCATCTGACCAACGGACCTTAAGTTCGTCAATCCTCCAAGACTTAACCAATTTTTTATGGGCTGAAATTTTTTGGAGTTTCTGATCACATCGACGATTGTGCAGGACGGACCGTGGTTCAGGCTACGGTCCGTCGATGACACCGTTTGTAGCACCTGCAGATTTTTCTGAAAAACTATTTTTTTGTATGTTTTAGCTATGAGGTGTTACAACTATAGAGAAGGCTAAACTTGCTGCGTATCAACTCAAGGACGTGGCTTAAACATGGTACACTCGGTGGAATGATAGTAGGGCTTTTGGAAGTTGTCCCATGACTTGGGAGATCTTCAAAAAGGCCTTTCTAGACAAATTCGTTCCAAGGGAACAAATATAAGCTATGTAGAGGAGTTCATCAACCTTCATCAAGGAGGTATGAGTGTTAAGAAATACTCCTTGAAATTAATTAAGGTTTACAAATATGTTTCTTTTTTGGTTTCTAATGCTAGGTATGAAATGAACCATTTTGTAACGGGCGTGTCCGAAGAGTTTGAAGAAGAATGTCGTGCAACAAGTTTCATGACAATATGGATCTTTCATGGTTGATGGTTTAAGCTCAACATGTTTTGGAAAGTCGTCTAAGGAAGAGGAATAGGGAATCTATGAGGGCAAAGTCGTTTTAAAATGGTTCTTCTAAGAGTAGGCTTGATGTTCAATTTTGTACCCCAATGGATGACTCTGTAGTTGCAAAAAGAGTCTAGAGGAAATGTCCTGTAATTCTTCACAATAGATTTACTCTTGCTGATTTGGTAAAACTTGACATATTAGATTTTGACATCATCTGGGGTATGGATTGACTTAAAGATTGTTTTCCTTCCATCGATTGTAGAACAAGGGTAGTGAAATTTCAATTCCCCAATGAACCTATTCTAGAGTGGAAAGGGGGAAATTCTATGCAAAGGGGTCAAATAAATTCTTGTTTTAATGCTTGTAAGATGATAGCCAAGGGTTGTCTATATCTGTGGTGAGCGTTAAGGACCTAGAACGTGAAACTACTTTTATTGAGTCAGTCCCTGTAGTGAGAAAATTCCCAGAGGTTTTTCCTAATGACCTTCCAGGAGTTCCTCCCGAATGGGAAATTGACTTTGGCATTGATTTCTTACCGGATACGAATCCCATTTCAATTCCTCCATATATGATGGCTCTGTCTGAATTAAAATAGTTGAAGCTCCGACTCAACGATTTACTAGACAAAGGTTTCATTCAACCTAGTATTTCTCCATGGGGTTCTCTGGTCTTGTTTGTTAAGATGAAGGATGGGTCACTTAGAATGTACATTGCTTATCGCCAACTCAATAAGGTCACCATAAAGAACAAGTATCCTCTCCCTAGAATTGATGATCTATATGATCAAATCCAAGGTGCTAGTTATTTTTACACGATTGACTTAAGGTAGGGATATCACTAACTTAGGGTAAGAGTTGAAGACGTTCCCAAAATAACTTTCTGAACTAGATATGGTCACTATGAATTCCTAGTTATGTCTTTTGGGTTAAGGAATGCCTCGGCGGTGTTCATGGACCAAGTGAATAGAGTTTTCAAAAATTACCTCGACTCGTTTGTGATTGTGTTCATTGATGATATTCTGATATACTCTAAGAATGAAGATGAGCATGAGGGTCACTTGAGATTAGCCTTGCAAGTCCTCAAAGAACACCAACTTTATGCCAAATTTAGCAAGTGTGAATTTTTGTAAAGGTCGGTTGCTTTTCTTGGCCATATTATCTCAGGTGATGGTGTAGAGGTTGATCCGAAGAAGACAGATGTGTTCAGAAATTGTCCTAGAACTTTGACTGCAACAGACATAAGGAGTTTCTTGGGTCTACCAGGCTATTATAGAAGATTTGTTGATGGATTTTCGTCCATTTCTTCTGTTTTGATAGCTTTGACCCAAAAAAAGATGAAGTTTGAGTGGTCGGAAGCTTGTGAGAAAGGTTTTCAAGAGTTTAAAGATAAGCTTACCTCTGCTCTAGTGTTGAACTTATTGGAGGTCAATGAAGTCTTTGTAGTTTATTGTGATGCTTACCGAGTGGGATTGGGATGTATCCTAATGAAAAATTGAAAGGTCATTGCTTATGCTTGTAGGCAACTCAATGTTCATGAGAAGAATTACCCAACTCATTATCTTGAGTTAGCCGCTGCAGTTTTTCATTTGAAATATGGAGACATTACTATTATGGTGTGCATATTTATATGTTTACTGACCATAAAGTCTTCAATATGTGTTTACACAAAAGGAGTTGAACCTCCGATAGAGAAGATGGTTGAATTGTTGAAGGATTATGACATGAGTGTCCTTTACCACCCTGGCAAAGCCAATGTGGTTGCGGATGCTTTGAGTCGAATGACTATGGGTAGTGTGCCTCATTTGGAGGAAGAGAAGAAAGAGCTTGTTAAAATGTTCATAGGTCGGCTCGCTTAGGTGTGCAGTTAGAAGATTCTCCAAATTTTGGTTTCATGGTCTATCATAACTCCGACTGTTCATTAGTGGTGGAGGTGAAATCTAAGCAACATCTTGATCCACTATTGATGGAGTCTAAGGAATCGGTACTTGGTAAACTCAATGAGTCATTCTACCAAGGGGGGATGGTGTTCTTATGTACCAAGGGAGAATACATGTTCCTGATGCTGTGGATTTGAAAATTTAATTCTAGAAGAATCTCATGGCTCTCGCTATTCTATACATCCGGGTTCCACCAAAATGTATGATGACCTTAGAGAGGTCTATTGGTTGGATGGTTTAATGAGGGACATAGTAGAGTTTGTTGCTAAGTTCCAAACTAACAACGAGTTAAAGCTGAGCATCTCAAACCGGGTAGGTTATACCAAATCATGGATGTTCCTACATGGAAGTGGGAAGCCATCAATATGGACTTTGTTGTTGGGTTGCCTCCAACTCGAAAGAATAATGATTTTATATGAGTTAATGTTGATAGGATGACCAAATATTCCCACTTTATCCTAGTTAAATCTACTTACACGGCTGAAGATTATGCAAGGATATACATTAATGAGATGGTGAGTCTTCATGGGATTTCTTTGTCCATCATTTCAGATAGAGGTTCCCAATTCACTTCTAATTCTTGGAAGGGTTTTTTGAGCGGGTTTAGGTACTCAAGGAAAACTTAGTACCGCTTTTCATCCTCAAACGGATGGTCAAGCGGAACGTACCAATTAGATCCTTGAAGACATGTTAAGTGTCTGTGTCAATTATTTCAAGGGAGTTGGGATGATCACTTACCTTTGAGCGAGTTCTTTTACAACGATAGCCATCATTCGAGCATTTCCATGGCACCTTTTGAAGATCTTTAAGGTAGAAGGTGTAGATCTCCGGGTGGATAGTTTTAGGTTGGTGAGTCCTCACTTCTTGGAGTAGAGATTATTTATGAGGCTATAGAGAAAGTTCAAATCATAAGAGATAGATTGAAGAGAGACTATAGTCGGCAAAAATACTATGCTGATAATAGAAGAAGGGATCTTGAGTTTGAAATAGGTGATCATGTCTATTTGAAGATTTCACCTATGAAAGGGGTAATGAGATTCTGTAGAAAGGGGAAGTTAAGTTTCCGGTATGCTAGTCCTTATGAGGTTTCACAAAGAATTGGAAAGGTTTCCTATGAGTTGAAACTACCTAGTGAACTAGCTTCCGTTCATCCGGTGTTTCATGTGTCTATGCTCAAGAAATGCATAGTTGACCTAGTGTCAATTCTACCTACCGAAGGTTTAGGGGTTGATGAAAATATCTCCTATGAAGAGGTTCCGGTCTAGATCCTAGATCTCCAAGTCAAGAAGTTGAGAAACAAGGAGTTGGCCTCGGTCAAAGTTCTACAGAGGAACCATCTTGTTTAGGGTGCAACATGGGAGGCTAAAGCCGACATGAAGTCCCGCTGCCCTAATCTCTTTACTCCTTAAGATTAGACATTCATCTTAATTGAGAAAGCAATGCATGGTCATGAAATTGACTTGTTTTCTAAATAGGTGCATGTTTGATAAAAGTTTTACCAACTAGAGTTTTAAGAAGATGTCTATATTTTTGTACTAATGTGAAACATGTATGCATATGTTTTCTTGAGATTTTGCTGTTTTTTTTCATCTTGAGAAGAACAATAGCATGGTGACTCTTTGATGCATTTTGAGCGTATGATAAGGTTGAGAAGGAAATTCCTCACTTTGTGTTATGAATATAGAGGTCTTATATGTTGTGTATCATGAATTGAGTGCTATGTGTAATGTTATGGAGTATGTTGTAAGGAGTTGTGAAATACTCTTTTGATTTTATTTTTTTGATTTGTTGTGCTGCTAGTATTGAGACTATTCCTACCCTCCAAATGATTATTGTGTCATTCGGGGATTAATGTTTTTAAGAGGGGGATAATGTAACACATCGGAAATGCCATGACTTAGACCAGAGCTTAATCCATCATATAATGTTTAAAATGATGTTTTCGTACCTATACTAATGTAATAAAATCATTTGGAAAAGGTTAGAGCCAAAGATACTAAGAAAAACCTTGACGTCCGGAAACTAGGTAATTTTATTTAGTTGATGTCCATTTATTTGGTCAAGGTTTTACGGTGTCAAATGAAGTCCACAACTTGTAAAGTAAACCTGTATAGGGAGTATATAGTAAAAGGGTCCAAACGTCCGGTAACGACACCCCAAGGACCACCGGAAGGGTCCTTGGGGAGGACCCAAACATCGGTAGGCAAGCTGCTTAGCAGCCTACGAGCAGGTAGAAGTGGAGGCATAGCGTGCTACTCGCGCCTGTCACGAGGTGTTCTGCCTCAATATTGTAGAGGCAACCTAGCGACGCGAAGCTGACTCGCACCTCACTGCCTCAACTCAAAATTCAATAAAAATGACAGGATTTAGCACCGCGACGCGCAGCTACTCCCTAGAATCATTAAAATCGTATTTTTGGTAATTTAACTTATTAAAAGGACCCATTTAAGTGGAGGGTATTTTGGGTAATTCTTTTGATGACTATATATTGATTTTGGGTCAGTTTTAGACCACTTTTACACATCCGAAACCATATCAAACAAAATTTCTCTCATTCTCTCAAGAACACTCTCTTCTTCAAACTCCATTGAAGAACAAGAAGAGCTTAAGGAAGAGGACGAAGACCTCAAGCTTTTCATCAAATTTTTGTGGATTATTCATCTATAAGTTATGGGTTCTTCACTATTGGGATTCCTTTCCCAAAGAGGTCATTTCAAAGATAAGTTTTCAAGAACTTCAAATACTAGAGTTTTTACTCTACGAAATGGATTTTCTTCCTAACCTAGATTTATGATTTTCAATGAAAAGTAATTGTTTTCTGTGGTATATTCCACACAATTTGATGAGTATATTTTTATTTATGTTTGAATTTCCTGTGAAAGATATTCTTATCTACATGATGGTTTCGTATAATTGTTTCTATTATTTGACAATATGAAAACGTAGGGATTGGAACTAACACTAGAATAAACTCGTAAATGACCCTTATCCTTTAACCTACATTATGCATTGATCTTGTACATTATTTGAAGAGTTGTTCTTGATTTTGATATTAAGTATTTAACTATGTTATGGTTATGAATGTTGTAAGTTGCACGTAAGTTCTTCAATAAGGTTCTTGGAATCTAGAGGTAAGTCTTCTAAATTTGTAATTACTCTACAATGTTTATGTTAGCCTATGAATCAAGATGATATGTTGTGAAAGTATATATAATGTTTCTATGTGGATATGTTGGGCTATGAACATGTTTCTTGTGAGACCATGATAAGAATACGATAGTGCAAGTTTATGATGTTCTCTTGTGTTCTTAACACCAGATGATTTATGATATGTTAATCTCATAAACAAAGGGTTATGATGAAATGAAAATTCTCATCTAATCCTAAATCTCATGATCATGTTTATATAATGAGTTAATCTCCTATGACCTATGATATGTTTATGATAAAAGAAAACTTAATGCTTTTTCAAGAAAAGGACTTATGCTAAGCACCAATGAACTAGATATGAGAGGTGTCCCTTCCCTAGTAGGAAGGTAGGTTCACAATGACTCTCATGAGATTGAGGATTCCATGTAATGTCGAACTATGGGTCTCTAATATATCTCCTAGTTCTTGAACTATGTTTCCACCATCGGATACTAGCTGGTGGATCCACCTAGAAAGCTATGTCATGTTAGATTCTAATTTGGCCGGTAGACAACCTATTTTTGGTTTGGGGTTTTATGACACTGGATTCCATGTTTAGCTCACATGTTCTATGTCAGTTAAAGAGTATGTTCCCTCATGTAAAATCAAAAAGAGAAGTAAATGAACATTCACTAGTCTGACTTGAGGAGTCTATTTAGTAGAGGTAGGGGTATGGGACTCTACCTAGACATTGGACAAGTTGACTATAATGGAAGTCCTAGGAGATTGTTCTTATATAATATGATAACATGAGAGGTATATGCTTATGATACATCATGTTAATCTTATATGATGTTGGTCTTTATGATGAATATGTTTTTGGTTTATATTGTTATATGAAGTTATGAAAAATTATGTTACAAGTTATATGAAGCAAAGTTTTACTTGTTGTTTCCTATCTTATCTACTTTGTTATGTGGGGTTATGGGGATTCACATGACCATTGCACTTGTAGGTTGGGGATGAGATCACTGGTTAGTGCCTTTGTATGTTATGTTATATGATCTATTAAATATGAAAAGTTAACATTACTCTATGATGATATGTCTTTAATTATAATCCTGCTTTATGTTGATGTAATCCGTGACTTGTATATTTTCTATGGTATGTGAATTAAAGACGTTCACATGAATTAGCACGTTTCCTACAGATATGATAAACGATCCTTTTTCATGCATGTCCTAAAGTGTTATGTGAATATGCCCATACTTAGTACATGTGGCGTACTAACCCCATTACTTTATATTACTACAACTGTAGGTTACGGCCATTGAAGTTTAAGGAGGTCGGATTGAAGAAGTTTGGAAATCTTTCTCCAAGTCTTGGTAGTTACTCATGTTCGGGACGCTATCACTAATTTTCCCGCTTACGAAGACTTTAGAAGATATTAGGAATATCCTATTTCCATCATGTTTCTTTGGATTATTTTGTATTATGGCCTATATGGCATAATTACTATGCATTGGCTAAGTAGAGATTCGCACTCTTTAGATTGTTTTATATATGTTAGACAATTTCTTAGAATATTGTATGGTTTATGAACGATAAGTATGAAGTCTAAGTATATATCAAGTAGAATGTAAAAGTTTTAATTTTCCTCTATTTTTACTGATCACATGTTATGTTGAATGCAAAAGGCTTGTCCGAGTCCTCTGCTAGGACGACGACGCCGGTCTCATCTGGGGTATGTGCTCTGGGTATGATAGAATTTTGATCTCTTCTAGTAAGCTACCCAGCTTTTGATGTTCAACTTATACTTGTTGAAAATTTGGACACTTAGCGACAAACTTCTCTATGTCCTTGTTCATACCTTCCCACCAATAAATTTCCTTAAGATCATGGTACATTTTCATCGAACTAGGATAAATGGAGTAACGGGACGCATGGGCTTCCTCAAGGATCCGGTCCCTCAACCCATCAATATCGGGAACACACAGTCTTCCTTGGCACCATAAAATACCATTCCCCCTAAGGAGAATGTCTCGTTAAGCTTGCCAAGGACAGATTCTTGAACTTCATCAATGGTTTGTCAAGGTGTTGCTTGGACTTCACCTCAACTACCAATGATGACTCAAAGTTATCATAGACCATGAAACCACCATCCGAAGAATCGTTTAATCTCACCCCCAAACCTAGACAACCTATTAATATCCCTCACTAGGTCTTTCTTGGCTTCATCAATGTGAGATACACTACCTATAGTCATACGGCTTAGGGCATCGACAACCACATTAACCTTGCTGGGGTGATAGAGGAAACTCATGTCATAATCTATAAACAATTCTAACCAACTTCTTTGTCGGAGATTCAACTCCTTTTGGGTAAACACATATTCCAGACTCTTATGGTTGGTAAAGACGTCAATATGTACACCGTACAAGTAATGCCTCCATATTTTAAATGCAAACACCACGGTCGCTAACTCAAGGCCATGAGAGGGATAGTTTCGCTCATGTACCTTAAGTTTCCTATAGGCATAGGATATCACATTCCATGTTGTATAAGTACACACCCAAAACCCACTCGGGATGCATCACATTATACAACAAAATGCTTTGTGCATTCCGGTAAAGTCAACACCGGAGCGGAAGTGAGCCTATCTCTCAACAATTGGAAACTTTTCTCACATGCCTTAGACCACTCAAATTTGTTACATTTTTGGGTCAAAGTAGTCAAGGGAGATGCAATTGATGCAAAACCATCCACAAACCTCCGATAATAACCTACTAAACCCAAGAAACTCCTAATTTGTTGTAGTCAAAGTTCTAGGCCAATTTTTCACTGCCTATGTTTTCCTTGGATCAACGTCGATACGTTTACTAGATATGATATGACCAATAAATGTCACCGACCTCTACTAAAACTCACACTTGATATATTTGGCAAACAATTGATGTTCTTTAAGGGTTTGCAATACTACACTCAAATGACCCATATGATCACTCTCATTCTTCAATGTACCAAGATGTTATCATTGAAGAGAATGACAAATGAATCTAGGTAATTTCTAAACACTCTATTCATTAGGTCCATAAATTCTGTCGGAGCATTAGTGAGACCAAAAGACATTACTAAGAACTTATAATGACCATAGCTAGTTTTGAATTCTATCTTTGGAATATCCTCACCTCTCACCCTAAGTTGGTGACCTTAAGTCAATTTTTGAAACGTAGCTTGCCCCTTGGAGTTGGTCAAACAAGTCATCCATCCGAGAGAGAGGATACTTGTTCTTAACTGTAACTTTATTGAGTTTGCGGTAGTCAATACACATTCTAAAGTACCCATCTTTCTTTTTCACAAACAAAAGCGGAGCACCCCATGGAGAACTACTAGGTCTTTTGAAGCCTTCGTCTAGCAAATCTTTGTGTTGAGCCTTCAACTATTCCAATTCGGTCGGAGCCATCCGATGAGGAGGAATTGAAATGGGGTTCGTATCCGGTAGCAAATTGATACCAAAATAAATTTCCCGTTAGGGAGGAATACCGGGAAGGTCATTAGGAAAAATCTCCGGAAATTCACTCCCAACGGGGACCCACAAAACTTCACACACTGCCTAAGGACACTAAACTAACTTAGTTTAACTTAAAATCAACTCAAGAAAAAACCACGAGGGTCTAGTTCACCTTAGTTATTTTGGGTCATTACACCTCATATGTTTTATAATGATGATTTTAAACCTAAAATAGTGTAAATAACATTTTTTTGAAGTATTGGACATAGGATTAAATAAATATCTTAACATTCGGAAACTAGCGAAAATTGAACTAGTTGACGTCCCTATAAAAGGGTTCGGAGGTTCATATTACGTAAAAACTGTTAAAACCACTTTTAATATGTAAAATTTAGTATATAAGGTAAAAATTTACAGTCACAACAGCCCAAGTACCACCGGAAGGGTCCTTGGGGAGGACTCCAAGTTGGGAGAGAAAGCTGCTAAGCAGCTTGAGCGCAGGCAGATTCTGGTGGCTGTTGCACGTCGCTCAACCATCACGTGGGAATCTGAATTTGGCCCCGCAAACCGGGGATGACACAGAACCTACTGCCTCAGCTAAATTTGAAAATAAATTAGGGAATTATCATTGCGATGCGGACCTACTTCCTAGATATCGTAGAAGTCGTATTTTTGGTGTTTTGACTTTACAAATAAACCCATTTAAGTGAGGGGTATTTTGGGTAATTTAAAGGGTGACTATAAATGTATTAGGGTCATTTTTAGGTCAATTTTATCATTTAAACCAAGTCCCACAAGTTGAACCCAAAAATCTCTCTCCCAAATTTTTTCTCTCCCTCCAAAATTCCATTGAAGACCAATAGAGCTCCAAGAAGAAGATCAAACCTTCAAGTTTTACAACTCAATTTCGTGGATTAATATTCATTAACGTATGGTTTCTTTCCCTCTTGGGATTCCTCTCCACAAGAGGTCCTTCAAAAGATGATTTCTAGATCCCCAAAAACAAGGGTTTTTCTTCTTACATGGGTCTTCTTTCTAAAAAAAATTGTGATGAATTATGATGAATTAATGTTGTTTAAGTATGAATTGATGGTAAATTGATGAATTCCCATGATGTTTTACTTGACCCATATCTTTCCCCCAAATCCCTAATTTCTTGAATTGATTAAGGTGAATTGTTGAGGGTTATGAACATGTCACTTGTTTACTTTGATTTTAATTATGTTAATACTTCATTATTTTTCCTATTTCATATTTTGGTTATGATTTCTTGGGTATTGAAGTATGAATGAAGTCCCATGAAGGGCAACGAGGTATAATCTTGATTTTCCTTTTATCTCAATTATGCAAGGTGAAATCTACTTATGTGATACTGATGCTATAGTTAATTGTGTTGTTGTGATGTTGGTGACATGGATCCCTCATCCCTGACCCTAGATATATGAATTGGATATGAAGTATGTAATTATGTTATCATTATATGATGGAATGTAGTTTCTCATGATTACAATCTTGTGTCTAAAGTGAAAGGATAGATCTTACTTTTGATCACCTATGAGCTATTACGATAAGATGTTTTCTTAAAGGTCTAAAAGAGACTAACGTGATCTTGTATGATGATATAATAAGGTTTCTAAAGGTAATAATTGCTGAGCACCTAAAGGTCATGTATATGAGATGGAGGTCTCTTGTTTAGTAAGGTCGGCCTCCCACGTGGGTTTCCTCACGTTAGTAAGTCCAAATTCCCTAATTATGTGTTGAATCATGAGATGGAAACCTCTATGTTAGTAAGGCAAGGTTTATAGCAACAATCTCCTTGAACCTTAACTATGCACCCACGTAGGACTCTAGCTTAGTGGATCCACCTAGATAGCTATGTACGAATGGTTGCACCTTAGACAAGTGTTAACCCTCTCTTTTCGTTATGGGGGTAGAACACACGGTTTCCATGTAGCTCACATGGTCTCATGTCGGTTATTGCACTTCTCTCCTTCGTGTAAAGGTAATGAATAAGTATGCATGTAAACTCTCATTAGGGTTGTCTTGAAGGCTACTACATAGGGTAAAGGAGGGTATGGAATTTAACTTACTCATTGCACATGTGGGATCCTAAGGGATGATTCTAGTAGTGTTATTCTATGATTATGATTATGATTATGGTTATGTTAATAAGCTATGAATAAGTACTGATGTATAAACATGTTATGAAGATATGTTGTAAGTATGAAGTGTGTAACTTAATGTGATACTTAGACTTGGATGGGATTATGGGGTTCTATCTTTGATATTGCACAAATCATACATGCGTGATCTATATGTTGTGTTGCTATTATATTGAATTGACTTATTATGCTTCTTTAATATGCATATTGAGCTAAATTGATAAAAAAAACATGGTTTTGACTAAATTGTCTTTTTCTCATGCATTGATGACTTTTGTTCATAGGAGTCATACTTAGTACATGTGGTTTGCACTAACCCACATTTCTCCCTTTTTCCCCAAACATTTAGGTTCGGGTCATTGAGGATATTTGTGATCATTGAATAATAAGACTTGGCTCTTTTCTAAGTCAATTGGTGAGTCCTCATGAGTTCCGATGATAAAACCACTCATCAAGCCTTTTTAGTTTTGTATATGTTTCGAGACAATTATTCCATTCTCATGTTGAGACTTTATTGTATCCTATATCGGCATATTGTAATAGACTAAGGGTTATGCCTAAACTATTTTGATTCATTCTTTAGATGGTTAAATGTGAGACGAACTATTAGACTATGTTGTTGCTAAATATTAAGTGAGAAGGCTATGTATGCTTCATATATAGAGGTCTATGTAAACCTCATTACTTATATATGTAATGTTTTAAAGTTATTCGCGTTCTTTACCTATTATACGTGATGATGAATGCTTAGAGGCTTGTCATAGTCCTCTTCGAGGATGATGACGCCGGTAACAACTAAGGTGTACTTTGGGTCTTTACAGCGTGTCATCTATGCGTGCAGTGACCCTCAAATTCTGGATGCCGCAAGCTACTTTTGCATCTTGTTCGCCAAGGTTTGGGTCCTCCTTCCGAACCCTACGGGGGGTTCTGGGGAGTCATACTGAACGTTTGTACCCTTTGTACTACATTCTACCGATTTAAAGTCTTTTTACTAGTTTTTGACTTCGTATGAACCTCAAAATCCTTCACCAAACATAGGGACGTCAACTAGTTCTATTTAACTAGTTTTAGGACGTCATGGATGTTTCTTGAAGCCTTGATACTAATACTTACTAAACGTTTATAAACATTATTTTAGGTTTACAAACAGTGTTTTAAAGTTTAGTTCATCATGTGCTGCTCTAACTTAGATCACGGTGTTTCGGAGTGTTACACTATGCATTTCTAGTTCTGACCTTTGGTTTAACCAATGTGCCTGCAACCTTCATAGATCTTATGAAAAGAGTATTCAAACCTTATCTAGATGTGTTTATTATCATATTTATTGATGACATACTAATA
Source organism: Solanum pennellii (assembly GCF_001406875.1). NCBI lineage: Eukaryota > Viridiplantae > Streptophyta > Magnoliopsida > Solanales > Solanaceae > Solanum > Solanum pennellii. The sequence continues at coordinate 42,654,172 of NC_028641.1, forward strand.
TATTCAAGGAATACAGAAGATCATTCTCGTCATCTCAGAATAGTTCTCCATACATTAAAGGATATAGAGTTATATGCCAAGTTCATTAAGTGTGACTTTTGCATTGAGTCTGTGGTTTTCATAGGCCACATTGTGTATGGGGAGAGAATTAAACCACAAACCCAACTGATATTAGGAGTTTCTTGGGTTTGAGTGTCTATTATTGAAGGTTCGTAGAAGGGTTGAGCGATCACAAGAGTCTCTAGTATGTATTTTGGCACAAAGTTCTTAATTTGAGACATTAAACGTTGTTGGAGTTACTCAAGGATTATGACATGACTACTTTACATCAGCACGTAAGCCTAATATTGTTGTTGATGCCTTGATCAGGTTGTCTATGGGTAGTACCTTCTATTTTGAGGAAGAAAAGAAAAATCTAGCAAGAGATGCGCATAGATTTTCATGATTTTGAGTTCGACTTATGGATTGTACAGAGGGAACAGTAATTATGATGAATGGGGATGAATCATCATTAGTGTCAAAAGTAACAGAGAAGTCATACCAAGACCCTATTTTTCTTCAATTGAAGGCAAATATTCATAAGTAAAAATATTGAATTTTGAACAAGGAGGAGATGGTGTATTGAGGTATCAAGGTACTTTGTATGTACAAACGGTGGATGAACTCCAAGACAGGATCATGAGGCAACTTATAACTCTAGATATTTCATTCATCCGCGTTACAAAAAGATGTATCCTCACTTCAGAGAAGTTTATTGATTGATTAGCATGAAGAAGGGCATTGCAGAGTTTATTGATAAGTGGCTTGAATGGAAAACATGTTAAGGTAGAACATCAAAGTATTGCTGGTACAACTAGAATATATAACTCCCATAATTGAAGTGGAAAATGATCAATATGGACATCAGAGGTTAATCAAAGTATCTCAGGCACCATGATTATATTTGGGTGATTGTGGATAGAATGGCGAAATAAATCCACATTTTGCCGATTAAGTATTGAATTTTATATCCTCAGACAAATGGGTAGACCAGCGCACTATTCAGACCTTAGAGGATAGGTTGTAGGGCTTGTGGTGAAAATATAAGAACTAATGTGCCTATATTTATAGGATCATGAAATCTCCAAACGAAAAATATTCTCAACAAATTAGTGGTCTTATGTTATATTACTTCATTCTATCGGTATAATTCACTCTCAAATCTAATAGAAAAATCATCGTTCTATAGTTTTAAGAGCTATCACAATGTAAAGAAACTTTTTCAATTTTTATATGTCTACTATTGGATTTTAATGATCTTTTGAATAAATAAATTTCCCCATGATATATTATTACTTATACCCAAATTTTTGTTTTGTGTTTCTTTTATTAGGTGGGTGGGGCGGCATACGGATGGGAAATGGTGGGTGTGAGAATGGAAGAGTTTAGAAGAAGGTGCAACAAGAAAGGAAAAACAATATCTTTAAAAAAATATTATTCATTTTTTATATTTAATTTATGATGTGGCATTAAAAAATGGGTTGGATTACACGTGTATTTGGTTGCATTACACGCACTCTGTTCAAATGAAATAAGGGTGTAAAATATTGTGTTTTGTTATGTTTAAATGTTCACTTGACAAAATCCTAAGTAGAAGGATCCACTTTATGATTCGATACAAGTATAAAGGTCTATCAGACCATTTCGCCTATGTTCTATCAAGGCTCATTAACCATTCCCATATTAATCCCTTACCAGAGTAACAACCAACTAATTAACACTTAAAACCTGACACCATGCTAATTTTCAATGACAATAACACATACAAAAGCATCACATAGCAAGACCTGGACTCTAGTCTCTACTAACAATTCCACATCGTGAATTGGGGCTGACGATTCAAAGTTAATTCGTTAACATGATATATAAAAAGTAAATCATCATGTTAGACACATATATAGATAATTTATAATTAAGTTATAACTCTGAAGAACATTACTAATTCCCAACATCAGAGATATAGATATGAGTATGTTGATCTACAACGGTTCTCTCATGGAACCCAAACTCAAACTGTTAGAGTGGCAGAATGCGACACCCGATCAAATATGCATACTGAGGAATGTGACACCCGATCCCATGTATGTGTCAAAACATAACACACGACCAAATATATGGGTTAGAACATGACATGTGATCCAGTTAGCACATCCACATTCACAATCACACTCACAATAATATTACTCATAGTCATACAATAAAGCATTGGGTTCATAACATGCAGCCGTTGATGCATAGTAAATCTTCACATTTATTTCACAAAAGATTCATGACATGTAATTACACATACTTTGTCTATTACCTACTTAGATTCATAATAATTTATGCACACACACCGATACTATTAAGTCGCTATACGACATATATCACACAATTAGGGATTACTGGACTGAACTTCCCCCCTATGGTACACGTCATATGGAACAACTAGGATTACAAGTACAACTATAATTATTTTGGTGCACAAAAATCTACATATCAGTTTTATGATCAATTATCAACATGATAGACAATTAAAGTAATTTAAGACTACTCAATGAAATAAATTTAGCCAAGATGGGTACCAAGTAGCTACATAGGGATTGTAGCTCTATTCCCAGCTTCTTAAGGGTGAGACATTGGATTTTGACTTGAAATTCAAAATCTATCAACATCCTTGTGCTACAAATCTCTTCCTCTTCCTTACTAAGCATAGAGCAGTGTTTTGAGGGTTTATCGGGAACCCTTGGCTCTCTGTGGTGTATTGGGAAAAAGGAGAAAATAAGACTGTGCATTATATAAAATTTGTCCTCATGTGTCCCCCTCTAGTGCTCTTTTCCCGCTAGATCGCCGCCTCTCCAGTGGAACTTATCTCGCTCTGGCAAGATGATGGTCCCAGTTTTCTAGATATTTTTCCTATCAAAACTAATGACAATTCAGGACGTTACAGAGGATACCAATTTACCCCTCATGCGTTCTGAATGACTAGAGAATAATCCTTTTTAAGAACCATGAAAGATAGTGGTTTTTAAATTTTAAGCACAAAAGGATTCTTTACTTCAGGGACCGGTTAGGGAAATAAGGATACACATGAGAAAAAGAGACACAATAATTGGTCTAGACGTACCCCGCCAGAGTGGTAGGCGTCCCGTGGAGTTGGGATGCTGTGGCGATGACCTTTCCTTTGTAGCGGGAGATCCGAAACTGTGCAGAGTGAAAGAAGAATGGTTTAACCATTTCCTCCTCTTAACTTTTAAAAACACCCAATACTCTCCAAACGCTTCACTCTAAACATCAATTTTTTCAGTAAAGTTCTTTGTGCTTACTTTATTTACTTTACACTCACTTAACTACGATTGAATGATGCTAACTAATTGATTAGAATCTCATTGGGGTAGTTTTTTGAACTTAAGAATATAAGTTACCTGATTTGCTACAAAAAAGGTAGCATGGACACTTCCCTTACGTTCACAACCTCTCTACAACGTTTAGGAAGTAAGGATTTTGTAAAAGTATGATCGGAAATATTTTTTAATGGTTGAGGAATCTTAAGGTTTTCTTGGATTAGCACTTGGAATCATGCATCATTTTTCTAGGCTAATTACATAATTAGGTTCTAAGGTATTTTATAGACTCTGATTTGCTGGAATTTTTTTTAAAGACAAGGTTTTTGGGGTAAAGGGGCATTGTAGTTGTGGCTTGAGTTTGTCCCTGATGAAGGATGCTCTAGCGACTTCCATTCCATTGTAAAAACCTTCTTCATGCCACTTTGGCGGGATCCTGGCCGCTGAGGAGGGATTTCGCAGAGTAGTGTCCTCACTACAACTAAAAATAAAATTTTTCATTTTTTCCTTAATCATATATATCTTCATCCTATGGAATCCTAATTTGTTCATTTAGTAAATATTTTCAGGTTTGTCTACTATGGCTTGTATTAAGAAGGAGAATCTTCATTTTGTCCACCTTCTCGATGGATCCTGTCGGGAGAGGCCTCGTGATAGGAGGAACCCTAAGTTCTTGTGTGAGAGAGGTTTCCACTTGTTGGTCTTAGAGGAGAAGGCCACCCCTTTTATGCCCATTTGATGGAGTTTGGTTGGGGTCCACTAATAAGGGTTCCCTCTGCCGTTCTCTCTGGATTGGTGAGGGATTTCTATGCTATACTTCCTACGGTTTGGTCGGATTACCGTTACCCTACTATTTGCATTCGAGGAGCTGACATCCCCAGAACATTTAATTCATCAATGAGGGGTTCGATGTTCCAGACGCTCCTGATGAAGAGTATGAGTCAAAACAACAAGAGACTGATCTTGGTTGGGTAAGGATATTCTAGTTTAGGCTACACGTCTGAACAAGGTTTACTGGGCCACTACTTAGGGAATTACTATTAATAACTAGATACCAAATGCTAAATGGTCGATGCACTTGGTTTCTAAGAGGATCTGACTTTTGGCAATCGTATCGACGTGAATTTTCCTCGAGCTTTAGTTGTGGCATGTGCTATGAAGGGAATCTAGCTGAATGTGGGCACATAAATCATCTCTGAGTGGAATGTTTTCTATCGGGGCAGCAAGAAGACATTCTTACTTTCTTGACTAGTAAGAATGACGTGTGAACGGGCGGGGGTGCAACTCTTGTACACCGATCAAGTACTTCGTGTGTATGCTTTTTTTCAACCTCTTTTTATTAGGAAGGCTTCCACCTCCGGAAGTAACAAGAGGAAGATTGAGGGGACGTTAGCGTCCACATTGACTTCACTTTCACTGTGCATTGCCCTTGAGGTTGGGATGATGTACTACCATCTTCGATTTAAGAGGAAGAAGGGTGTATAGAGGAATCATCTGATAGGATGGATGTGGAAGGCCATTAAGTTGATTTTCTCTTGTGTCGCTTCTAAGAGGGAGCTTTTTCAGGCTCGAGCAAGAAGACTTTATGCTGTTTATTTGGTTGAGAGAAGTGTGAACTTAGGCGATGTCCCAGAGGAATTATAGTCTGGTAGCGACACTTCCCATTACTAGGGATCTTTATTTAATTTGGGTTTTCCCCGAGTCTACTCCAAACATAATATTCATGAAGCAAAAATGCACTAATTATTTAATGGCTCAAATATTTACATGCTAACTAAAGTTTAACATTTATTTACTAAGAATATAACATTCAAAATATGAAGCATAATTTTCTGCCTAGTTCACCTAGCAATATAAATCATGAACTGGGATAAATTTACACAAGCTAGAGTTGTTAGTTCTTTACATTTAATTATACTAAATCATCAAAAAAACAAGTTATTTTGATCAAAGGAACAATAATCACAGTAAATCTTTATAGCTTAAGAAACCTAGGTCTGAACAGTTTATTAGAGTCTAAAGAACTAAGTTAATTCTAAGGACCTAATGGGTGAAAGGAACTCACTAGTCGAATTCTACAAACCTGGGGAAAAATCTATGTATAAATCCTATGGATTTTGTGGTTGAACTTTAAACAACGCTCATGCTTGTTCTTTTGATAATAATGACTTTTCCTCTTCTTTTCGCTCTAAGTTTGTTATTTTTTTAGAATGAGGGTTCTGGGTATTGTCTGACTAGATTATTTGGCTTAGACTGAGTAAAACGACATAGTTTAGGCATCAAACTTCTTTGTTTAAGTGACTAATACATAAGAAAAAGAATAAAAAAAACTATGACTTAAAAGCTAATGAAAGATCTTAACGGTGCGATTGATTGGCCATCATTTCATATTATTCACTAGGTTGTAATTTGTAAAATTCCCAACAGCGCTCTACTAAAATGAGCGTAACCTTTTACTCTGAACATATATTTTAGCAAACTTGATGGTGTTTGAAAGAGGACTCAATTATTATTAATTTGATAGGTCATGTACTACCTAATTAATTTATTCTTAAAAGATATGAAAATCTGATGTTGACAATAAATCCCTTTCTTTCCAAATAAATGTCGACCCTCACAATCAACAAAACCAACTGTTCGTAGGTCCAACTAATAGGAGTAACTATAATTAATAATAATTATGTGACTCATGTGTAATTACATATTCATGTTTTCTCTATATATACTGGATGTACACCTCTTTATCAATAAGACTCATTATTCTATCATGGTATCAGAGCAAGGGTTAAACTCTTCCGAAACCAAAAAAAAAAACCTAAAACTTCTTCTTCTTCTTCCTGTCGATCAGAAAAAAAAATTTGTCGACTCCGTCTACTTCTCCTCTTCAACATGGCAGCCGATCCCCTTGCCAATCTTCCCTCCGGCGTGAAATTGCTTCTTCGCAATATTCACAATCTCATCCCAGAAAAATAACCGATCATAATTATCCAGCTTGGTCGAATAGCGTCAAGACGGTGCTTTCCGAAAATCTTTTTCTTAGTTGGGTCGACGGTGCCGGAACAGTGATGCCAATCAATGTCACCGTCACGGACAAAGATGGTACGACCTCGACGGAACCAAACCCCGCCCATATGTCGTGGGCTCTTGTTGATGCTCAAATTCATGCCTGCCTTCTCGCTGTGATTAGCCCGCAAATTCAGAAGTATGCTCGTGGTTTTACTACTTCTGGGGCTCTCTGGAATTCTCTTGCTACCCGCTTTAACTCCTTATCAACAGCCCATGTTTTTCAGTTGCGTGACCGTCTTCACACCCTCCGTAAGAGCACTCGCACCATGGTCCAATATCTGGACGAAGCAGCCTCGATTATCTCTGATCTTGATGCCCTCAATGAATTTGTTCCCGAACGAGATGTAATCAATGATGTTGTTTGGGGCCTGCCTGCAGAATTTTCATCTCTAAAACATCACATCCGCTATCACGATGGCCCACTCACACTCAATCAAATATCGGGCTGGTTAAATGTAGAAGAATTAAATCTTGCCATGGAATCCAAATTGGCCCGCGCTGACTCGACAGCACAGGAAACCCACACTGCAGTTTACGCAGCTGGGCATCGTGGTGGCAGACGTCCAGGCAGACGCGGTGCACACCGTGGCGGAGGCAGAGGACGACATCAGTCACTTGGTCAAAGCAGCAGTTCTGGCCGCAACAAACCTGACCAGAACAGCAGACGCGGTGGCGGCAGTTTTTCGTCAAGCCGCAACATGCATGTGTGTCAAATCTGTGAGAAGCGCGGACACACGGCTCGTGTATGTTGGTATCGCTACGACGAGCAGTCTGTTTCTGCCCCAACCGGCGGAACTCGTGCGATGCATGCATCTACAAGCAACTCTTCAAGTTATTGGTATCTGGATACTGGTGCCAATTCTCACGTGACATGTGATTACTCTCAACTCCATAATCTTACATCCTATTCTGGCGCCGACACAATCACTGTAGGTAACGGCCAATCTTTACCCATCTCCAATACAGGTTCTGGCTATGTTTAAACCCCCACAGGTACTTTCTCATTGTCCACGCTACATCACGTCCCATCCCTAACATCCGATCTTCTGTCTGTCTATTTGTTTACCAAAGAAAATAACTGCACTCTTCTTTTCAATGCCCATAATTTTCAGATAGTGGACAATTTAACCAAACAGATCCGGTACAAGGGCCGATGTGATCAAGGTCTATACACTCTTCCTTTCAAGCTATCTTCATCAATCTCATCTTCATCAGTTGCTCATCAAGCCATTCGTTCCCCTACCTGGCACCGCAGACTTGGTCATCCATGTGCCGAAGTTACTAAGTCTATTATGTCTGTCTTAGGTTTTTCTTTTTCCACTAAGGATCATTGTGAGTCATGCTAAGTAGCCAAATCGAGTTGTTTAGCATTTATCTTATCTAATACTAAGGCCACAACGCCATTTGAATTAATACATTTTGATGTTTGGGGTCCACCCTCCATCTCCTCCTTTAATGGTTTTCATTACTAAATATGTTTTGTTGATGATTATAGTAAATTTACATGGCTTTATCCCTTAAAACGCAAATCTGAAGCATATTCGGTTTTTGTAAATTTTGAATGCATGGTCAAAACACAATTCAAGTCCAACATCAAAATCTTTCGTAGTGACAATGGCAAAGAATTTTTAAACAATGCCTTTGGCGTTTTTCTCCAATCTCTTGGTATTATTCATTACACATCTTGCCCCTATACTCCTGAACAAAATGGTGTTGCCAAACACAAACATCGTCACCTCATTGAGACTGTCGTCACCCTCTTTCATGAGTCAATTCTCCCTGTATCCTTCTGGGTTGAGGCGTTGGCTACTGCCAACTATGACATCAACCGCATTCCCACACCCTCCCTCTCTAACACATCTCCTCATGAATGTCTCTACAAACACCGTCAGGATTACACTTACCTTCGCCCTTTTGGTTGTCTGGCCTACCTTTGGCTACGTCCTCACACTCAACACAAACTTCAACCCCGGTCTACACCATATGTCTTTCTAGGCTACCACCCCACCATAAAAGGATACAAATGTTTTGACCCTGTCTCTTCGAAAACATATGTCTCTCGTCATGTTCGTTTATCGAGGATGAATTTCCCTATCCTTGGTTGAGTTCCGTCACTGCCACGTCCAACCCACTTGGTATTATTCCAATCTTTCCACCGAGCTCACATGGCCTTGTACCGGCACCCATTAACCCATCCATCTTGCAACCAACAACTAACCCCGAGTCCCGTCCAAAATGGATCACCCAGCACCCACAATCCAGCTATCCCACCAAGCTTCAACCCTCCTCAACAACAACTTCCACCAGCCGAACCAGCACCCCCTCCACCCCCACCCCCACCACCTTTACATCCCATGCAAACTCGTTCCAAATCCCGCTTTTTGAAGCCCAAAGCCTACACCACTACTTTACCTGCTCTCTCTCCCTCTGAACCTATTACCTATAAACAATCCTCTAGCAATCCTCTTTAGTGTCAGGCTATGGACGATGAATACAGGTCTCTTATTAATCAGCATACTTGGGAATTGGTGCCAGCACCCCGACATCGAAAACCAATTGGTTGCAAGTGGGTGTACCGCATCAAACGTAATGCCGATGGATCCATATCTCGTTACAAAGCTCGCCTAATTGTGAAGGGTTATCATCAAGAGTATGGCATTGACTATAAGGAGACTTTCAGCCCAGTCATCAAGCAGCAGACTATCCGTCTAGTCTTGTCTCTCGCTCTTCATAATGACTGTCCCCTACACCAGCTAGATGTTAGCAATGCCTTTCTACATGGCACTCTGGAGGAGGACATCTATATGGATCAACCACTCGGCTACGTTGATTCCCGCCATCCACATCTTGTCTGCAAGCTCAAAAACACCCTCTATGGTCTTAAACAGGCTCCTTGTGCTTGGTATAATCGTTTCTCTTCCTTTCTGCAGGATATGGGCTTCCGCACGTGCACTCATGACACGAGTCTATTCACTCTACGGCATCCTCGTGGCCTGGTTATAATTCTTCTCTATGTTGATGATATTGTTATTACCGGCAGCTCATCTGATCTAATCTCCATTATCACGAAGGCCATGCATCAAAATTTTTAGCTGAAAGATCTTGGCCCTCTACATTACTTCCTTGGCATTGAAGTACTCCGTACCTCCTCTAGTCTCCTACTTTATCAGTCAAAATACACTGAGGAGCTTCTCACTAGGGCAGGGATGGCTGAATCTAAAACTGCACCTACTCCCATGGATGTCCCTCCACCATCAACCTCAGACAACCGTCTATTTGACAATCCGACTCTCTATCGAAGCATCGTGGGTGGCCTTCACTAACTGGCTGTTACACGTCCAGACATTCAATATGTTGTTAATCGTGTCTCTCAATGCATGCATGGTCCAACTGAACAAAACTTCCAGGCATTAAAATGGATTCTTCGTTATCTAAAGGGTAGCTCACGTCGTACACTTCTTTTCCAAAAAGGAAATCTTGAGCTCTCCATCTACTCCGACTTAGACTGGGCGAACGATAAGGATGATCATCGCTCCACTATCGGGTATCTACTGTTTCTTGGACCAAATTTAATATCTTGGTGCACCAAAAAGCAAACGCGGGTGTCTCGTTCTTCTACCGAAGCTGAATATAGAGCTATGGTGGCTGGAGTTGCCGAAGCTATGTGGCTTCATCATATTACAGATGCTCTTGGTATTCCTCCTTTTCGGCCAAAGATTTACTGTGACAACGAGTCCACCATTTGCGTTACAAAAAATCCAGTCCTTCACGATCTTATGAAGCATGTTGGTTCGGATTGCCACTTCATTCGTGAACAGGTCATGGCTGGTACTATGAGCACACATCATGTTCCGTCTTCCAAACAACTTGCAGACATACTTACCAAACCTCTTCCACCGGCTGAGTTTCAATACCTCTCTACCAAGCTTCCCCTCGTACCTGTGGATCAGCATGAGGGGGGATAATACGAGTAACTATGATTAATAATAATTATGTGACTCATGTGTAATTACTTATTCATGTTTTCTCTATATATACTTGATTTACACCTCTTTATCAATAAGACTCATTATTCTATCACCAACCATTGACCATCATGGTTGCCCTGAGTGGTATCAGAGACCTCTAATTCCTAGACCCAAATTATTGGACCCCGCCTATGTACAGTGGGTCCATCAACAGACTGTAGACCACAGTCGTAGGTCTCATCTCATAGGATAAGGGGGGTTAAAAAATGTTTATTTGGATTATATGGTTAGTTCAAAAACCAAAAATCAACATTGAATATGTATAAAAATGTTGTTAAAGGACCAAATTATCACCATAACACGTTCATAAAGTTTTTAGAAAAAAACTCGTAGATAGCTTTCTCATAAGGCTCTACGGTTCAAGGTACATTCCAATGTTCGTAGTATCGGTGAAAGAACATTGAGTGACTCATAGACCATAACTAAACTATCATTACGTTTTACTAACTCAAATAAGGTGTTTTTTTGTGTCGGAAAGAAGACTCGTAGGCCTTTAACTTAATAGGTAATCGGCCACCTAATTCATTATATGATGAAAGATATGTTCGTTTGAAGTTTACCTAAGAAGAATCTTAATTCATAACTTTATTAGTAAGAATTTTTTCAACTCAAATTTATGTGAGGGAATTCTTGTGACCTTAATTAGGAGTAAAAACGTCAGGGTTTAGTTTTAGATAGAGTGGAAAAGATTAAAATAACAGTAGTTAAAAACTGATAGAAACCTTCAACACTTCAAAAGTCCAAGACCTAATTTAGAGCCTAAAATAATTGTATACGGGTTGTAAAACTTTTGTAAGGTCAAAAATAATTTTTATGAGTCATTTAGGAAGTTTTGGAGTCAAGATGTCAAGAAACATCCATGACGTCTGGAGACTAGTCAAAAAAGTGTTAGTGTGCCTTATCCTATTTTACAAGGTTTTAAGTGTCGAAATATGGTGAGATTTTGTATAATGGTGTCAAATACGTATTAAAATTTGTTTTGGGTCTATATTTTTAGGTACAACTCCCAACGACCACCCTAACTCTCTTTGAGGAGGACCCTTCCATTTTGGCAAAAAGCTGTCAAAATGCAGTGGCTACCTACGCTTGCCATCGATGGGGCGTCGATGCCTTCGTTGATAGACAGTTAGTCAATTTCCAAAAATAGGACCAAATTCATGCTCTCTTGTCCTAACCATGGATGTGCAGGACGGAGACGAACAGTGCCCGACGACTGACCTATGGCCCGTAGGTTGGGGTCTCGTAAGTCAGGCCTGTAACTTTTTAGTGATACTTTAATTTGTTAATTTAATTAAGTTAGTTATATAGGCGTCTAATTAGCGGTTAATGGTTGTCTAATTATATTAGTTAAGCAACTATATAAACTACCCTAAGCCTAAACCTTAGTTAACACATCACTTTTTCCAAACCCAAATTGCTCTTCCTTCTCTCTACTTTCTCTCTCCCAAGGAAACTCCATAGAAGACCAAGGTCTAAGGGTTCTGGGGCAGAAATAAGACTACTTTTCACCATCAATCTTCAAAAAATATAAAGGTCTGACATCCTTGGACCTTTGGGATCACTTTCTCCAAAGTGTTCTTCCAAAATTGGTTTCAAAAGGTTGATTTCATATCGGTTCCTTTCTAATCGGAATTCTATCTTCTAAATTGAATTGTTTATGCTTTTTTTTTGTTATTATAATTAGGTTATGATGTATTATTGTTCAATTATGATAGTTCTTGATGAATTAACCTAGTATGTGGAATTGATCACGAAGTGACCCAAATTCCCTAACTCTAGGTTATGAACTCATGTTGAATTGGTTAATTTTGATACAATTGAGTTAATTCTTGTGTTATTTACTATTGAATGATGTCATTACACATATTGATGGATGAAATTTGATTGGTTGAGGGTAAGACCAATGATGATGGCTTGTTGAAGGATAAATTGTAAGACTTTGTGATCTTGAACCGTTATTTTAATTGTGATGGCTTGTACTTGGTGATGAAGTTCAATTGAAGCATGCCTTATAATTATTATATTAATTATGTTTTGGTATGATGATATAATTGAAATGTCTTGATTATGTGAAGAGGTGAGATTATTTGTAACATGAAATGATATAAGGTTGGTTATGAATTGTCTATGTGTCTCATTATGACATGTTGATAATACTGTGCTAATCTCACATACAAGGGTTGTATTGAAAGGGAATTCTCATGCAATTTCTAATGAGATAATGATATGAATATACAACGGGTTAGTATCCTATGATTGAACTAAGTTATGATTATTTATAATGCCTTAAAGACATTTCAAAAAGGGACTCTAGCTCAGAACCGTGTGAACTAGATGTGAGATGTGTCCCTTACCAAGGTTGGGATATAGGTTCACGATGTTACTAATGAGATTGGAGACTACAATGCAATGTGCATAAAGAGGGTCCGAATTATGTCTCCTAGTTCTTGAACTATGTTGCCCTAGTAGGAAAACTAGCTAGTGAATCCATCCAGAATGTTATGTTCATGTTTTGGTACTACCTTGACAAGTAGTCCACCTTCTTTCGATGTAGGGTTTTATGACACCAAATTCCACATTTAGCTCATGTGGTCTATGTCGGCTAAGGAAAGTATTCCCCAAAGGAAAGTGAAATAATAAAGTGAACACTAACTAGGGTTACCTAAGGGGTTTGACTTAGTCTAGATAGGGGTATGGACTCTACCTATACATTGCACTAGTTGGCCTTGAGGGAAGTCTTAAGAGGTCGTTCTCATGTGTATAAAGCAAATGATATGAATATATTGATTTTACATGTTGAGGATTATATATGATGTCAGTTTCATTTATAAACATACTATTTGTCTATATTGCCATGTTATGATGATGGTTTGTTCTTAATGCTATGTTATGTTAGTCTAAACATTCCTTATGGTCCTTTGTTGGGTTTACTTGGTTGAGTAAGGTTATGGGTCTTTACTTTGCCATTGCACTTGAGGACTTGATGTTGGGTTGTGAGTAATGGTCTTGTATATGTTGTAATGTTATGAACATCTTATATATTTTTTGTGGTTTTATCATGATGTTGAAGTTTGTTTGGTCATGTGCTCAATTATGCTATATTACATGTTGACTTAGTTATACTTGATGATGATTGATCTTGATTGTGCAGAAGGCTTTTCAAAGTAACATAGCATGGTTTTCAACAAATGTTTTCCTTTAGCATGATTTCAAATGTTTTATGTGCATATTCCCATACATAGTACAAGTGTGTACTAAAGGTTCCCGCCGTTGAGCTTCTTGAAGGTCTATTTGAATATAACTTGGATTCTCATTCTCCATGTTCGGTAGGTCCTCACCTTCCGAGGAACATGCCACTGTCTAGCTATTGATGTTTTTCTAGTTTAAAGACATTTAGTTCTTTTCTTTTCATTTGAAGACGATTGTTGTATATGCCTATATGGGGCATTTATTAACGTGAAGTAAGGATTATTCCCAAATTTTGTATTTGATTTAGATGGTTTATATGCGAGACTTATCCTAGACTTCCTATGATATTATATTGTTATATTATATATGTGAAATAAAAGTAGAAGTCTATGTAGTGCTTCCTATGAAAAGAGTCTATGTAAACTCCTTATGTATATATTATGTGTAAGCGAGAGGTTTATGTAAACCTCAAGGTAGAAGTAGATGAAAAGTTTTAAACTTTCTGCATTTTAAACTATGAAATTTAATGACGAATGCTATTAGGTTAGTCTTAGTCCTCCTCAAGGACGACGACACCAGTTACTTCTAGGGGGTCCTCCCCGAATGTGACAAACATGGTATCAGAGCATGAGGTTGAATACCTTTAGGATCAGTGTCTCACTAAACCACGTCTATGTAGATTCTTATTCATAATTGTGAAGCATGTCATACTTATGAAGGAGAGACTATATCATGCTTAGGAAATTCTCATCTTCGTTTAACCCTATGTCGTGCCTCTAGAGTCTACTATGTGTTATTTTCAGTGATATACCATGGTTTCACGGTATTATTAATACTTTTTCCTTAAGTTTAGTGTATCCAAAAGCATTTTTGTGCTAATTTATATATAAGTTTCTCCTTATTTGCAGGAAATCTGTTCAAAGATGTATGCGGAGGTTTTTGAGCGAAGAAAAGCAGAAGAGACCACCTACGGAGCTTGTGACGGTCCGTCATGCTTGTGACGGTCCGTAGGTGGCAGCGTAGTGCAGCTGCTGAAGGAAGATGGGGAAGTCTGACCAAGTGTGGGGTTACGGAGTCCATGACGGTCCGTCCTGCATGTTCGTCATGAAGTTCAGAGAAGTAATCCCAGTACCCATATTCCAAGAGTTCAAGTGTTTTGGAACGGAGACCCTCGACGGACCGTTGTGCCTATGACGGTCCGTCAAACTTGCCGTCGAGGGTAATGAAGAGAGCAGCATAAGGAATTTCATCAAGTATGGGACGACGGAGTCCACGACGGTCCGTCGTGACCACGACGATCCGTCGCGAGGTCCGTCGACCCAGCTGCGTTTTGACAGATTTCAAGCAAATAGAGTCCTTGTTTAATTAGGTTTTTATTTTCTATAAATATTTCAAAAAACCTCGTTTTTGAGGTTAGACTTGGCATTATTAGTGAGACTCCGTATTGTGAGACTCGAGACCATTATTAGACTAGAGACGTTGGATTATTAGTTAGACTCTGTATTATTAGGTTATCATGAGACTTTTATCATTGAGTATTGGTGATTTTTAGTGATTAATCAAGCGAACTTTTGGATTTTACTCTTTCTCATTGAAGTAAGTGCATGAATTCTTATATAATATATTTGAATATTGTGATTATGACTATGGGTAACTAAACTCCATAACTAGGGTTGTGGGAACCATAGGCAAATAATGAGGTAAAACCTAACTAAAATAACAATTCTAGAATAGTGTCTTGCATGTATTAATAATTCTTTCGCTTAGAAGTCTTTTTAACGGATGGCCAACGTTAGAACTCGCCTTAATGCTACTTGCCGGACCAAGGAGGTAGATAATAGGAAAAGAATTATCAACATAGATTTAGTGTATACTATCTAATAGGCTAGTATTGATTGGTACGAGGTAATAACTTAGTCAAATATCGAATACGATGCTTAATATGAGGTAAAGATAAGGGTTAGGATAGCAACACACGTAGCCGGACCAAGGTGCGGAGTGAGATTTTCTAGATGCCGGACCAAGGATTTAGAAATACATAACTTATCACTTTGCATGCAAGATACTAGGAAAGAATTGTTATAGTTAGAATTATCAAGTTATGAACCTGTGGGGAACACGTAAACCCTAGTTACCTTGATTAATTGATTAAACTCCAACATTCAAAGTTGTTAAGTTTCTTTTTCAATTTCGTTAGTTATTTTCATTCATTTAGAAATAGAAACCCCCCTTTTATTGTTTTTGCTTTCCAAGGAAGTAATTGACCGAACAATAGTAATAATAGGTTAAAGTTAAGTCTAAACTATTTTCCTCGTGGGAACGATCCCAACCTCACTAGTTGGGTTATTCCTTTGACACGACCGCTTTACTTTTTATTTGAGAAGTAAGTTTGAGCGTATCAAATTTTGGCGTCGCTGCCGGGGAAAGTAGCTTTTAGATTAACTTAAACTTATTACTATAGTTTAGTTGATATTTTGTTGATTTTACTTTGTTTTACTGTTTTTGATTCTTGCAGAACCATCTTAAGGTGAATAGAGGACGAATAAAACTCTATTTTGGGCATAAAGCATCGGGGAATGAAGTGATAGAGGCATACCATCTTGATGAAGTCTGAGTAATCAAGTGACCCCAGTCGTGCCGCGACGTTAAATCAGGCGCTAGTTGGGAGGCAACCCAATACTTATAGTCTTTTAAGTAATGGTAGCATTTTTCTACTAATGGGTTTTTAAATTTGCTGGCACATCACAAGGAAATTCTGCAGAAAATTACTCTGCAGCAGTTACTGACGGATACATCCATCGTACCCAACCGTTCTGGTTGTCGGAGACCCCGTTTCTCAGGGTCTCTCTCCATTTCTCTAAGTGTCCTCAAACAGACGAGTACGACGGACCGTCATACCCACGACGGTCCGTCCTGCATGACCGTTATGACGGTCAGAGACCCCTCTCCTAAGGGTCTCCATATTTTTTTTAATGTGTCCTCTGAGGGCCACCTACGACAGACCGTCGTACCTGTGACGGTCCGTCCTGCACAAACCGTCATACTCGTCAGAGACTCTCCTTCAGGGTTCTCCATGTATACATAGTCCAAGTAAGACACGACGGACACCATGACGGTCTGTCATAGTCACGACGCGCCGTCACCGGGACCGTCGTGTGTCACTGTTACTATAGAAATGACATACTATTTTCAATTTTTTTGTGTAGTTTTCCTTGTCTTGTTTGCCACTACTCGTACTAATATTGATCCTTTACAGGTACTATCTACTATGGCACCCAAGCAAGATCGAATCTATGCACGCGGGCGATCGAAGTCTGTCGCCCCGTCTGCCCGCATGGTCATTGGCTTTGATGATGAGCGTGACCCCGAGTATGTGCCCCAGGCACTTCCACCCCTGCCCGTGCTGCACGTGCTCCCAAAGCCACACCCAAAAAGGTGGCGTCAGGCGTAGTCACTGCCTCCCAGTCTGATGAGGAGCGCACACTGACCGGCACACCCTCTGGGTCAGCAACAAATGAAGAAGGAGCGCCGTGAGATGGAGGCTGCGAGGAGAGCCTCACTTGCTGAGGAGGAGGCGCATCAGATGAGAGCATTAGAGTTAGCGGCTGGGGCGTCTAGCTCCCGAACTGTGGAGATAGTGATATATCGTGGTTTCACGGTATTATTAATACTTTTTCCTTAAGTTTAGTGTGTCCAAAAGCCTTTTTGTGCTAATTTTTATATAAGTTTCTGGTTATTTTGCAGGAAATCTGTCCAAAGCTGAATGCGGAGATTTTGAGCGAAGAAATGCAGAAGAGGCCACCTACGAGGCTTATGACGGTCCTTCGTGCCTGTGATGGTCCGTAGGTGGCAGCGTAGTGCAGCTGCTGAAGGAAGAAGGGGATGTCTGACCAAGTGTGGGGTTACGCAGCTTGTGACGGTCCGTCGTGTCTATGACGGTCCGTCCTCCAGGTTCGTCATGAAGTTCAGAGAAGTAATCCCAGTACCCTGATTCCAAGAGTTGAAGTTTTTTGGAACGAAGACCCTCGACGGACCGTTGTGACTATGACGGTCCGTCATACTTGCCGTCGAGGGTAATGAAGAGAGCAGCAGAAGTGCACAAGTATGGGACGACGGATTCCATAACGGCCCGTCGTGACCACGACGATCCGTCACGATGTCCGTCGACCCAGCCGCGTTTTGACAAATTTCAAGCAAATAGAGTCCTTGTATAATTAGGTTTTTATTTTCTATAAATAGTTCAGAAAACCTCGTTTTGGGGGTCGGAATATGGACCTCTTATTATTAGGTTAGACTCCAGACCATTGTTAGACATCATATTATTAGATTTTGTGTATTACTGTTAGATTTTGAGATTCTTGCAAGTAATTTTTGGTGATAAATCAAGCAACTTTCGGATTTTACTCTTTCTCATTGAAGTAGGTACATGAATTCTTATATCATATATTTGAATATTGTGATTATGACTATGGGTAACTAAACTCCATAACTAGGGTTGTGGGAACCATAGGCAAATAATGAGATAAACCCTAACTAAAATAACAATTCTAGAATAGGGTCTTGCATTTCTTAATAATTGTTTCGCTTAGAAGTCTTTTTATAGGATGGCCAACGTTAGAACTCGCCTTAATGCTACTTGCCGGACCAAGGAGGTAGATAATATGAAAAGAATTACTAACATAGATTTAGTGTATACTATCTAATAGGCTAGTATTGATTGGTACGAGGTAATAACTTAGTCAAATATCGAATACGATGCTTAATATGAGGTAAAGATAAGGGTTAGGATAGCAACACACGTAGTCGGGCCAAGGTGCGGAGTGAGATTTTGTAGATGCCGGACCAAGGATTTAGAAATACATAACTTGTCACTTTGCATGCAAGATACTAGGAAATAATTGTTATAGTTAGAATTATCAAGTTATGAACCTTTGGGGAACACGTAAACCCTAGTTACTTTGATTAATTGATTAAAATCCATCTTTCAAAGGGGTTAAGTGTCTCATTCAATTTTGTTAGTTATTTTCAGTCATTTAGAACTAGAAACCCCCCTTTTATTGTTTTTTACTTTCCAAGGAAGTCATTGACCAAACAATAGTAATAACAAGTTGAAGTTAAGTCTAGACTATTTTCCTAGTGGGAACGATCCCAACCTCACTAGTTGGGTTATTTACTTGACACGACCGCTTTACTTCTTATTTGAGAAGTAAGTTTGAGCATATCAAATTTTGGCGCCGCTGTAAGGGATTATACCTTTTAGATTAACTTAAACTTATTACTATAGTTTAGTTGATATTTTCTTGATTTTACATTGTTTTATTGTTTTTGATTTGTGCAGAACCACCCTCCTTGTATGCCAAATACATGGAGAGGAAGAGGCATACCATCTTGATGAAGTCTGAGTAATCAAGTATCCTGAGTCGTGCCGCGACATTAAATCAGGAGCTTGTTGGGAGGCAACCCAATAGCTTTTTTTTTACATTTTTACTATTGAGTTTTAAATTTGCAAGAAAATAACTCTGCAGCAGTCCTGACGGATACAGCGACGGATCGTTGCTTCTGCGACGGACCGTCGCATGAATCCGTCATACCAGGTACGTCTTTCTGTTAAGTTCAAACTAGGGCACACGCGACGTACCGTCATCTAGTCGACGGTCTGTCCTGCACAACCGTTCTGGATCATAGACCCTATTCCTAAGGGTGTCTCATATTTTTCAAAAGTGTCCTTCAACGGACACATGCGACGGACCGTCGTACTTACGACGGTCTGTCCTGCACAACCGTTCTGGTTGTCAAAGACCCCTTTCCTAAGGGTCTCAGTCAATTTTTCTAAGTATCCTCAAACGGACAATTACGACGGATCGTCATACCTTCGACGATCCGTCCGGCATGACCGGCATGACCGTCATGTTGGTCAGAGACCCCTCTCCAAGGGGTCTCCACATTTCTCTCAAGTGTCCTCTGACGGACACCTATGACGGACGGTCTTACCTGTGACGGTCCGTCTTGCATGACCGTTTCAATGGTCAGAGACCCCTCTGCTAGGGGTCTCCACATTTTTTCAAATGTCCTCTAACGGACACCCACAACGGACCGTCGTACCTATGACGGTTCGTCCTGCACATACCATCATACTAGTCAGAGACTCTCCTTCAGGGTTCTCCATATATACATAGTCGAAGTAAGACACGAAGGACCCCATGACGGTCCGTCATAGTCACGACGAGCCGTCACCAGGCCCGTGGTGTGTCACTGTTACTATAGTATTGTCATTTTATTTTAATTTTTTATGTGGTTTTGCTTGTCTTGTTTTCTACTTCTCGCACTAATATTGATCCTTTACAGGTCCTATCTACTATGGATCCTAAACAAGATCGAGTGTATGCACGCGGGCGATCGAATTCTGTCGCCCCGTCCGCCCGCATGGTCATTGGCTCTGATGATGAGCGTGACCTCGAGTACGTGCCCATAGGCACTTCCACCCCTTCCCGTACTTCACGTTTCACCAGAGCACACCCAAAAAGGTGGCGTCCGTCGTAGTCACTGCCTCCCAGTCTGATGAGGAGCGCACACTGACCGGCACACATTCTGGGTCAGCCACAAATGAAGAAAAAGCGCCGTGAGATGGAGGCTGCGAGGAGAGCCTCGCTTACTGAGGAGGAGGCGCGCCAGCAGAGAGTTTGAGAGTTTGCTGCTGGGGCGTCTAGCTCCCGAATTGTGGAGATAGCGGAAGGCACTGCTGATGGTGTTGTTGTTGCTGAGGACATCACTGAGGGTGTCCAGACTACAGAGGTAGTGGGTTCCTGGGAACCGGACCCACCAGCTTGCTGATCGTCGGCGCTTTGCGCCACAGGTTTGCTTCACCTACCACTCTAGTATTTCAATTTTTATGCAATGGGGACAATTGCATGTCTTTTTGTTAGGGGTGGGGTAAATGGAAAGTGAGTGCTAGGGTTATGTCTGAGTAGCCCAATTCACTATCCTCTTTTTGGGTTTTCTTGCCTGTGTTCTTTTTCCCCAAGAGATTGATTACTTTTTCTGTTGAACCGGCATGTCTATATCTTTAGTACATAGTTTAATTCTGGAGCATGATGGCTAAAATGATATCCTGATAAACTGGAAAATGATGCACGACTAGGCATAGTAACTGATAAATGTGTGGCTCTAAGCATGACATAGAGGTACACAACTGCATGACCCTAAGTCTAAAATTCGAACTAGGTGTCTGATAATCTGGTAGAGTGATGAGATGTCAAGTGAGTTTGAGGAAAATTTGAATAGCGCTATTTGTACTGAGCTAGAACTTGCCTGGTTAGTCTTGCTAAAAGTACGCTGTAATAGACAATTAGATAAGGATAATAGGCACTTATTCAACATAGCCCATTGTTTAGCCTAAATAAAAGAAAACCAAATGAAATTGAGCTTAAATTAGACCTTTCTTTCTCAACCCAACTGATCTAATCTGGGAGTAATGTGTTGGCCCTGGTCCCTCCTTGGACATGTGCACCTCAGCTTATGCCAAACGCATAAGTTGAGGGTGGCTAATGCAGTAAACAACCTTTTTATGGCCCTGACCCAACTTTGGGTATTGTGTACCTTGACTCATGGCAAAGCCATGAGTTGAGGGTGGCTATTATGAGGAATGCTCTGGAAAGTGGGGTTGAAAGAACAAAGAGAAAGAAAGAACAAAAGTAAAGTGACTCAAGAATTAGTTGAAAGATAAGTAAAGAATAAAATATACAAGAAATACAAGCAAGAAAAGAAGAGAGTCACGTACGCAAATGAAGAAAGAAGAGAAAATAGCAAGGTGAAAGAATATGAGAAACTGGGCGAGATAAAATGATAGAAAATGGTATGTTTAGCCGATATGTCAAGGAGGGCAAAAAGTCACTAAAGTATACCTAAATATACCCTACCTGACCCTGAGCCTATGCTACAAGCTAAGAAAGTCCTATCGTGATCCTAAGAGTTGTATAGCGAACTCAAGGCAGTGAAAATAAGGGCAAGCTTATGGAAATAGGTATGAATGAGTGTGAATTTGTTTTGAGAGTGAGTGTTGAAAAGTAATCCTTATACTCAAACTGAAATCATTGTGTGAAAAATGAGGATTTTGTTTTAAAGTGAGGACACTAGTTGCAATACCGGAATTGTTAGCACCTCGGTGAGAAATTGAAGAGGATAGGTGTTAGTGCATGGTGAGTCTGTGTCATGTTCTGATCCCACATAATTCAAGCCTAATAGTGATAGCATGCATAGATATGATGAGATTAATCGGGATTGATGGCCAAATGATTGCAAAGGATAAAACACGGATACTATTGTACAATGATTTTGTATTGAGTCACAGTGCGTCGCTTGAGGACAAACAACGAATTTAAGTTGAGGGTGTTAATATACCATGGTTTCACGGCATTATTAATACTTTTTCCTTAAGTTTAGTGTGTCCAAAAGCCTTTTTGTCCTAATTTTTATATAAGTTTCTCCTTATTTGCAGGAAATCTGTTCAAAGATGTATGCGGAGGTTTTTGAGCGAAGAAATGCAGAAGAGACCACCTACGGAGCTTGTGACGGTCCGTCATGCTTGTGACGGTCCGTAGGTGGAAGCGTAGTGCGGCTGCTGAAGGAAGATGGGGAAGTCTGACCACGTGTGGGTGTACAGAGTCCATGACGGTCCGTCGTGTCTATGACGGCCCGTCCTGCATGTTCGTCATGAAGTTCAGAGAAGTAATCCCAGTACCCATATTCCAAGAGTTCAAGTGTTTTGGAACGGAGACCCTCGACGGACCGTTGTGCCTATGACGGTCCGTCATACTTGCCATCGAGGGTAATGAAGAGAGCAGCAGAAGAAATTTCATCAAGTATGGGTCGACGGAGTCCAGGACGGTCCGTCGTGACCACGACGATCCGTCGCGAGGTATGTCGACCCTCCGCGTTTTGACAGATTTCCAGCAAATAGAGTCCTTGTTTAATTAGGTTTTTATTTTCTATAAATAGTTCGAAAAACCTCATTTTTGAGGTTAGACTTGTTATTAATAGTGAGACTCCGTATTGTGAGACTCGAGACCATTGTTAGACTGGAGACGTTGGATTATTAGTTAGACTCTGTATTATTAGGTTATCTTGAGACTTTTATCATTGAGTGTTGGTGATTTTTACTGATTAATCAAGCGAACTTTCGGATTTTACTCTTTCTCATTGAAGTAAGTACATGAATTCTTATATAATATATTTGAATATTGTGATTATGACTATGGGTAACTATACTCCATAACAAGGGTTGTGGGAACCATAGGCAAATAATGAGATAAAACCTAACTAAAATAATAATTCTAGAATAGTGTCTTGCATGTATTACTAATTCTTTCGCTTAGAAGTCTTTTTAACGGATGGCCAACGTTAGAACTCGCCTTAATGCTACTTGCCGGACCAAGGAGATAGATAATAGGAAAAGAATTATCAACATAGATTTAGTGTATACTATCTAATAGGCTAGTATTGATTGGTACGAGTCAATAACCTAGTCAAATATCGAATACGATGCTTAATATGAGCTAAAGATAAGGGTTAGGATATCAACACACGTAGCCGGACCAAGGTGCGGAGTGAGATTTTCTAGATGCCGGACCAAGGATTTAGAAATACATAACTTATCACTTTGCATGCAAGATACTAGGAAAGAATTGTTATAGTTAGAATTATCAAGTTATGAACCTGTGGGGAACACGTAAACCCTAGTTACTTTGATTAATTGATTAAACTCCAACATTCAAAGCTGTTAAGTGTCTTGTTCAATTTCGTTAGTTATTTTCTTTCATTAAGAAATAGAAACCCCCCTTTTATTGTTTTTGCTTTCCAAGGAAGTAATTGACCGACCAATAGTAATAATAGGTTAAAGTTAAGTCTAAACTATTTTCCTCGTGGGAACAATCCCAACCTCACTAGTTGGGTTATTTACTTGACACGACCGCTTTACTTCTTATTTGAGAAGTAAGTTTGAGCGTATCAAATTTTGGCGCCGCTGCCGGGGAAAGTAGCTTTTAGATTAACTTAAACTTATTACTATAGTTTAGTTGATATTTTCTTGATTTTACTTTGTTTTACTGTTTTTGATTCTTGCATAACCATCTTAATGTGTATAGAGAACGGATAAAACTCTATTTTGGGCAAAAAGCATCGGGGAATGAAGTAATAGAGGCATACCATCTTGATGAAGTCTGAGTAATCAAGTGTCCCCAGTCGTGCCGCGACGTTAAATCAGGCGCTTGTTGGGAGGCAACCCAATACTTATAGTCTTTTTAGTAATGGTAGCATTTTTCTACTAATGGGTTTTTAAATTTGCAGGCACATCACCAGAAAATTCAGCAGAAAATTACGCTGCAACAGTTACTGACGGATACATCTGTCGTACCCAACCGTTCAGGTTGTCAAAGACCCCATTTCTCAGGGTCTCTCTCCATTTCTCTAAGTGTCCTCAAACAGACGAGTACGACGGACCGTCATTCCCACGACGGTCCGTCCTGCATGACCGTTATGACGGTCAGAGACCCCTCTCCTAAGGGTCTCCATATTTTTTTTCAAGTGTCCTCTGCCGGCCACCTACGACGGATCGTCATACCTGTGACGGTCCGTCCTGCACAAACCGTCATACTCGTCAGAGACTCTCTTTCAGGGTTGTCCATATATACATAGTCTAAGTAAGACACGACGGACACCATGATGGTCCGTCATAGTCACGACGCGCCGTCACCAGGCCCGTCGTGTGTAACTGTTACTATAGAAATGACATACTATTTTCAATTTTTTTTGTGTGGTTTTGCTTGTCTTGTTTGCCACTACTCGTACTACTATTGATCCTCTACAGGTACTATCTACTATGGTATCCAAGCAAGATCGAATCTATGCACACGGGCGATCGAAGTCTGTCGCCCTGTCTGCCCGCATGGTCATTGGCTTTGATAATGAGCGTGACCACGAGTATGTGCCCCAGGCACTTCCTCCCCTGCCCGTGCTGCACGTGCTCCCAGAGCCACACCCAAAAAGGTGGCGTCCGGCGTAGTCACTGCCTCCCAGTCTGATGAGGAGCGCACACTGACCGGCACACCCTCAGGGTCAGCCACAAATGAAGAAGGAGCGCCGTGAGATGGAGGCTGCGAGGAGAGCCTCACTTGCTGAGGGGGAGGCGCATCAGATGAGAGCATTAGAGTTAGCGGCTGGGGCGTCTAGCTCCCGAACTGTGGAGATAGTGATATACCGTGGTTTCACGGTATTATTAATACTTTTTCCTTAAGTTTAGTGTGTCCAAAAGCCTTTTTGTGCTAATTTTTATATAAGTTTCTTTTTATTTTCAGAAAATCTGTTCAAAGCTGAATGCGGAGATTTTGAGCGAAGAAATGCAGAAGAGACCACCTACGAGGCTTATGACGGTCCGTCGTGCCTGTGACGGTCTGTACGTGGCAGCGTAGCGCAGCTGCTGAAGGAAGATGGGGAAGTCTGACCAATTGTGGGGTTACACAGCTTGTGACGGTCCGTCGTGTCTATGATGGTCCGTCCTGCAGGTTCGTCATGAAGTTCAAAGAAGTAATCCCAGTACCCAGATTCCAAGAGTTGAAGTGTTTTGGAACGAAGACCCTCGACGGACCGTTGTGACTATGACGGTCCGTCATACTTGCCGTCGAGGGTAATGAAGAGAGCAGCAGAAGAAATTGCACAAGTATGGGACGACATATTCCATAACGACCTGTCCTGACCACGACGATCCGTCGCGATGTCCGTCGACCCAGCCGCGTTTTGACAGATTTCAAGCAAATAGAGTCTTTCTATAGTTTAGATTTTTATTTTCTATAAATAGTTCGAAAAACCTCGTTTTGGGGGTCGGAATCTGGACCTTTGATTATTAGGTTAGACTCCAGACCATTGTTAGACATCATATTATTAGATTTTGTGTATTAGTGTTAGATTTTGAGATTCTTGCAAGTGATTTCTGGTGATTAATCAAGCAACTTTCGGATTTTACTCTTTCTCATTGAAGTAAGTACATGAATTCTTATATCATATATTTGAATATTGTGATTATGACTATGGGTAACTAAACTCCATAACTAGGGTTGTGGGAACCATAGGCAAATAATGAGATAAACCCTAACTAAAATAACAATTCTAGAATAGTGTCTTGCATGTATTAATAATTCATTCGCTTAGAAGTCTTTTTAACGGATGGCCAACGTTAGAACTCGCCTTAATGCTACTTGCCGGACAAAGGAGGTAGATAATAGGAAAAGAATTATTAACATAGATTTAGTGTATACTATCTAATAGGCTAGTGTTGATTGGTACGAGGTAATAACTTAGGCAAATATCGAATACGATGCTTAATATGAGGTAAAGATAAGGGTTACGAAAGCAACACACATAGCCGGACCAAGGTGAGGGTGAGTTTTCTAGATGCCGGACCAAGGATTTAGAAATACATAACTTGTCACGTTGCATGCAAGATACTAGGAAAGAATTGTTATAGTTAGAATTATAAAGTTATGAACCTGTGGGGAACACATAAACCCTAGTTACTTTGATTAATTGATTAAAATCCAAATTGCAAAGCGGTTAAGTGTCTCTTTCAATTTTGTTAGTTATTTTCACTCATTTAGAACTAGAAACCCCCCTTTTATTGTTTTGTACTTTCAAAGGAAGTCATTGACCAAACAATAGTAATAACAAGTTGAAGTTAAGTCTAGACTATTTTCCTCGTTGGAACGATCCCAACCTCACTAGTTGGGTTATTTACTAGACACGACCGCTTTACTTCTTATTTGAGAAGTAAGTTTGAGCGTATCAAATTTTGGCGCCGCTGCCGGGGATTATAGCTTTTAGATTAACTTAAACTTATTACTATAGTTTAGTTAATATTTTCTTGATTTTACTTTGTTTTATTATTTTTGATTTGTGCGGAACCACCCTCCTTGTATGCCATATACACGGAGAGGAAGAGGCATACCATCTTGATGAAGTCTGAGTAATCAAGTATACTTCAGTCGTGCCGCGACATTCAATCAGGCGTTTGTTGGGAGGCAACCCAATACTTATAGTTTTTCTTTTTAGTAATGGTAGCATTTTTTTTACATTTTTACAAATGAGTTTTAAATTTGCAAGAAAATTACTCTGCAGCAGTCCTGACGGATACAACGACGGATCCTTTCTTCTGCGATGGATCGTCGCATGAATCCGTCGTACCAGGTACGTCTTTCTGTTATGTTCAAACTAGGGCACACGCGACGGACCGTCATCTAGTCGACGTTCCGTCCTGCACAACCGTTCTGGTTGTCGGAGACCCCTTTCCTAAGGGTCTATCATATTTTTCTAAAGTGTGCTCAACGGACACATGCGACGGACCGTCGTACTTACGACGGTCTGTCCTGCACAACCGTCCTGCACAACCGTTCTGGTTATCAGAGACCCCTTTCCTAAGGGTCTCTCTCTATTTTTCTAAGTATCCTCAAACGGACAACTACGACGGATCGTCATACCTTCGACGATCTGTCCGGCATGACCGTCATGACAGTCAGAGACCCCTCTCCTAGCGTCTCCACATTTCTCTCAAGTGTCCTCTGACGGACACCTATGACGCACCGTCTTAACTGTGACGGTCCGTCCTGCATGACCGTTTCAATGGTCAGAGACCCCTCTCCTAGGGGTCTCCACATTTTTTCAAGTGTCCTCTGACGGACACCCACAACGGACCGTCGTACCTATGACGGTCCGTCCTTCACATACCATCATACTAGTCAGAGACTCTCCTTCAGGGTTCTCCATATATACATAGTCGAAGTAAAAAACGACGGACCCCATGACGGTCCGTCATAGTCACGACGAGCCGTCACCAGGCCCGTCGTGTGTCACTGTTACTATAGTATTGTCATTTTATTTTAATTTTTTTTGTGGTTTTGCTTGTCTTGTTTGCTACTTCTCGTACTAATATTGATCCTTTACAGGTTCTATCTACTATGGAACCTAAACAAGATCGAGTGTATGCATGCGGGCGATCAAAGTCTGTCGCCCCGTCTGCCCGCATGGTCATTGGCTCTGATGATGAGCGTGACCCCGAGTACGTGCCCACAGGCACTTCCACCCCTTCCCGTGCTTCACGTGTCACCAGAGCCACACCCAAAAAGGTGGCGTCCGGCGTAGTCACTGCCTCCCAGTCTGATGAGGAGCGCACACTGACCGGCACACCTTCTGGGTCAGCCACCAATGAAGAAGGAGCGCCGTGAGATGGAGGCTGCGAGGAGAGCCTCGCTTACTGAGGAGGAGGCGCGCCAGCAGAGAGTTCGAGAGTTAGCTGCTGGGGCGTCTAGCTCCCGAATTGTGGAGATAGCGGGAGGCACTGCTGATGGTGCTGTTGTTGCTGAGGACATCACTGAGGGTGTCCAGACTACAGAGGTAGTGGATTCCGGGGAACCGGACCCACCAGCTTGCTGATCGTCGGCGCATTGCGCTACAGGTTTGCTTCACCTACCACTCTAGTATTTCAATTTTTATGCAATGGGGACAATTGCATGTCTTTTTGTTGGGGGTGGGGTAAATGTAAAGTGAGTGCTAGGGTGAAGTCAGAGTAGCCCAATTCAATATCCTCTTTTGGGGTTTTCTTGCCTGTGTTCTTTTTCCCGAAGAGACTGATTACTTTTTCTGTTGAACCGACATGTCTATATCTTTTGTACATAGTTTAATTCTGGAGCATGATGGCTAAAATTATATCCTGATAAACTGGAAAATGATGCATGACTAGGCATAGTAACTGATAAATGTGTGGCTCTAAGCATGACATAGAGTTACACCATTGCATTACCCTAAGTCTTAAATTTGATCTAGGTGTCTGATAATCTGGTAGAGTGATGAGATGTCATGTGAGTGTGAGGAAGATTTGAATAGTCTCTATTTGTACTGAGCTAGAACTTGCCTGGTTAGTCCTGCTAAAAGTAAGCTGTAATAGACAATTAGGAAAGGATAATAGGCCCTAATTCAATATAGCCCATTGTTTAGACTATATAAAAGAAAACCAAATGAAATTTATCCTTCTTTGATCCAAATGATTTGATCTTAAATTAGACCTTTCATTCTCATCCCAACTGATCTAATCTGGGAATTGTGTTGGCTCTGGTCCCTCCTTGGACATGTGCACCTTAGCTTATGCCAAACGCATAAGTTGAGGGTGGCTAATGCAGTAAAAAACCTTTATATGGCCCTGACCCAACATTGGGTATTGTGTACCTTGACTCATGGCAAAGCCATGAGTTGAGGGTGGCTATTATGAGGAATGCTCTGGAAAGTGGGGTTGAAAGAACAAAGAGAAAGAAAGTACAAAAGTAAAGTGACTCAAGAATTAGTTGAAAGATAAGTAAAGAAAAAGAAGTATATACAAGAAATACAAGGAAGAAAAGAAGAGAGTCACTTACACAAATGAAGAAAGAAGAGAAAATAGCAAGGTGAAAGAATATGAGAAACTGGGCGAGATAGAATGATAGAAAGTGGAAGGTTTAGCCGACATTCAAAGCTGTTAAGTGTCTTTTTCAATTTCGTTAGTTATTTTTATTCATTTAGAAATAGAACCCCCCCTTTTATTGTTTTTGCTTTCCAAGGAAGTAATTGACCGAACAATAGTAATAATATGTTAAAATTAAGTCTAAACTATTTTTCTCGTGGGAACGATCCCAACCTCACTAGTTGGGTTATTTACTTGACACGACCGCTTTACTTCTTATTTGAGAAGTAAGTTTAAGCGTATCAAATTTTGGCGCCGCTGCCGGGGAAAGTAGCTTTTTGATTAACTTAAACTTATTACTATAGTTTAGTTGATATTTTCTTGATTTTACTTTGTTTTACAGTTTTTGATTCTTGCAGAACCATCTTGAGGTGAATAGAGAACGAATAAAACTCTATTTTGGGCATAAAACATCGGGGAATGAAGTGACATAGGCATACCATCTTGATGATGTCTGAGTAATCAAGTGTCCCCAGTCGTGCCGCGATGTTAAATCAGGCGCTAGATGGGAGGCAACCCAATACTTATACTCTTTTTAGTAATGGTAGCATTTTCTACTAATGGTTTTTTAAATTTGCAGGCACATCACCAGGAAATTCTGCAGAAAATTACTCTGCAGCAGTTACTGACGGATACATCCGTCGTACCCAACCGTTCTGGTTGTCAGAGACCCCGTTTCTCAGGGTCTCTCTCCATTTCTCTAAGTGTCCTCAAACAGACGAGTACGAAGGACCGTCATACCCACGACGGTCCGTCCTGCATGACCGTTATGACGGTCAGAGACCCCTCTCCTAACGGTCTCCATATTTTTTTTCAAGTGTTCTCTAACGGCTACCTACGACGGACCTTCGTACCTATGACGGTCCATCCTGCACAAACCGTCATACTCGTAAGAGACTCTCCTTCAGGGTTCTCCATATATACATAGTCTAAGTAAGACACGACGGAAACCATGACGGTCCGTCATAGTCATGACGCGCCGTCACCAGGCCCGTCGTGTGTCACAGTTACTATAGAAATGACATACTATTTTCAATTTTTTTTGTGTGGTTTTGCTTGTCTTGTTTGCCACTACTCGTGCTAATATTGATCCTTTAAAGGTAGTATCTACTATGGCACCAAAGCAAGATCGAATCTATGCACGCGGGCGATCGAAGTCTGTCGCCCCGTCTTCCCGCATGGTCATTGGCTTTGATGATGAGCGTGACCCCGAGTATGTGCCCCAGGCACCTCCACCCCTGCCCGTGCTGCATGTGCTCCCAGAGCCACACCCAAAAAGGTGGCGTCCGGCGTAGTCATTGCCTCCTAGTCTGATGAGGAGCGCACACTGACCGGCACACCCTCTGGGTCAGCGACAAATGAAGAAGGAGAGCCGTGAGATGGAGGCTGCGAGGAGAGCCTCACTTGCTGAGGAGGAGGCGCATCAGATGAGAGCATTAGAGTTAGCGGCTAGGGCGTCTAGCTTCCGAACTGTGGAGATAGTGATATACCGTGGTTTCACGGTATTATTAATACTTTTTCCTTATGTTTAGTGTGTCCAAAAGCCTTTTTGTGCTAATTTTTATACAAGTTTCTATTTATTTTGCAGGAAATCTGTCCAAAGATGAATGCGGAGATTTTGAGCGAAGAAATGCAGAAGAGACCTCCTACGAGGCTTATGACGGTCCATCGTGCCTGTGACGGTCCGTAGGTGGCAGCGTAGTGCAGCTGCTGAAGGAAGATGGGGAAGTCTGACCAAGTGTGGGGCTACGCAGCTTGTGACGGTCCGTCCTGTCTATGACGGTCCGTCTTGCAGGCTCGTCATGAAGTTCAGAGAAGTAATCCCAGTACCCAGATTCCAAGAGTTGAAGTGTTTTGGAAAGAAGACCCTCGACGGACCGTTATGACTATGACGGTCCGTCATACTTGCCGTCGAGGGTAATGAAAAGAGCAGCAGAAGAAATTGCACAAGTATGGGACAACGGATTCAATAACGGCCCCTCGTGACCACGACGATCCGTCGCGATATCCGTCGACCCAGCCGCGTTTTGACAGATTTCAAGCAAATAGAGTCCTTGTATAATTAGGATTTTATTTTCTATAAATAGTTCGAAAAACCTCGTTTTGGGGCTCGGAATCTGGACCTTTGATTATTAGGTTAGACTCCAGACCATTTTTAGACATCATATTATTAGATTTTGTGTATTAGTGTTAGATTTTGAGATTCTTGCAAGTGATTTTTGGTGATTAATCAAGCAACTTTCGTGTTTACTCTTTCTCATTGAAGTAAGTACATGAATTCTTATATCATATATTTGAATATTGTGATTATGACTATGGGTAACTAAACTCCATAACTAGGGTTGTGGGAACCATAGGCAAATAATGAGATAAACCCTAACTAAAATAACAATTCTAGAATAGTGTCTTGCATGTATTAATATTTCTTTCGCTTAGAAGTCTTTTTAACGGATGGCCAACGTTAGAACTCGCCTTAATGCTGCTGCCGGACCAAGGAGGTAGATAATAGGAAAAGAATTGTTAACATAGATTTAGTGTTTACTATCTAATAGGCTAGTATTGATTGGTACGAGGTAATAACTTGGTCAAATATCGAATACGATGCTTAATATGAGGTAAAGATAAGGGTTAGGAAAGCAACACACGTAGCCGGACCAAGGTGCGGAGTGAGATTTTCTAGATGCCGGACCAAGGATTTAGAAATACATAACTTGTCACTTTGCATGCAAGATACTAGGAAAGAATGGTTATAGTTAGAATTATCAAGTTATGAACCTGTGGGGAACACGTAAACCCTAGTTACATTGATTAATTGATTAAAATCTAACTTTCAAAGCGATTAAGTGTCTCTTTCAATTTTGTTAGCTATTTTCACTCATTTAGAACTTGAAACCCCCCTTTTATTGTTTTTTACTTTCCAAGGAAATCATTGACCAAACAATAGTAATAACATGTTGAAGTTAAGTCTAGACTATTTTCCTCGTGGGAACGATCCCAACCTCACTAGTTGGGTTATTTACTTGACACGACTGCTTTACTTCTTATTTGACAAGTAAGTCTGAGCGTGTCAAATTTTGGCGCCGCTACCGGGGATTATAGCTTTTAGATTAACTTAAACTTATTACTATAGTTTAGTTGATATTTTCTTGATTTTAATTTGTTTTATTGTTTTTGATTTGTGCAGAACCACCCTCCTTGTATGCCAAATACACGGAGAGGAAGAGGCATACCATCTTTATGAAGTCTGGGTAATCAAGTATCCTCAGTCGTGCCGCGACATTAAATCAGGCGCTTGTTGGGAGGCAACCCAATACTTATAGTTTTTCTTTTTAGTAATGGTAGCATTTTTTTTTAACATTTTTACTAATGAGTTTTAAATTTGCAAGAAAATTAGTCTGCAACAGTCCTGACGGATACAGCGACGGATCGTTGCTTCTGCGACGGACCGTCGCATGAATCCGTCGTACCAGGTACGTCTTTCTGTTATGTTCAAACTAGGGAACACGCGACGGACCGTCATCTAGTCGACGGTCCGTCCTACACAACCGTTCTGGTTGTCAGAGACCCTATTCCTAAGGGTCTCACATATTTTTCTAAAGTGTCCTTCAACGGACACATGCGACGGATTGTCGTACTTATGACGGTCTCTCCTGCACAACCGTTCTGGTTGTCAGAGACCCCTTTCCTAAGGATCTCTCTCTATTTTTCTAAGTATCCGTCCGGCATTACCATCATGACGGTCAGAGACCCCTCTCCTAGGGGTCTCGACATTTCTCTCAAGTGTCCTTTGACGGACACCTATGACGGACCGTCTTACCTGTGACGGTCCGTCCTGCATGACCGTTTCAATGGTCAGAGACCCCTCTCCTAGGAGTCCCCACATTTTTTCAAGTGTCCTCTGACGGACACCCACAACGGACCGTCATACCTATGACGGTCCGTCCTGCACATACCATCATCCTAGTCAGAGACTCTCCTTCAGGGTTCTCCATATATACATAGTCGAAGTAAGACACGACGGACCCCATGACGGTCCGTCATAGTCACGACGAGCCGTCACCAGTCCTGTCATGTGTCACTGTTACTATAGTATTGTCATTTTATTTTAATTTTTTTTGTGTGGTTTTGCTTGTCTTGTTTGCTACTTCTCGTACTAATATTGATCCTTTACAGGTCCTATCTACTATGGCACCTAAAAAAGATCGAGTGTATGCACGCGGGTGATCGAAGTCTGTCGCCCCGTCTGCCCGCATGGTCATTGGCTCTGGTGATGAGCGTGACCCCGAGTACGTGCCCACAGGCACTTCCACCCCTTCCCGTGCTTCACGTGTCACCAGAGCCACACCCAAAAAGGTGGCGTCCGGCGTAGTCACTGCCTCCCAGTCTGATGAGGAGCGCACACTGATCGGCACACCTTCTGGGTCAGCCACCAATGAATAAGGAGCGCCGTGAGATGGAGGCTGCGAGGAGTGCCTCGCTTACTGAGGAGGAGGCGCGCCAGCAGAGAGTTCGAGAGTTAGCTGCTGGGGCGTCTAGCTTCCGAATTGTGGAGATAGCGGGAGGCACTGCTGATGGTGCGGTTGTTGCTGAGGACATCACTGAGGGTGTCCAGACTACAGAGGTAGTGGGTTCCGGGGAACCGGACCCACCAGCTTGCTGATCGTCGGCGCTTTGCGCCACAGGTTTGCTTCACCTACCTCTCAAGTAATTCAATTTTTATGCAATGGGGACAATTTCATGTCTTTTTGTTGGGGGTGGGGTAAATGGAAAGTGAGTGCTAGGGTGAAGTCTGAGTAGCCCAATTCACTATCCTCTTTTGGGGTTTTCTTGCCTTTGTTCTTTTTCCCCAAGAGACTGATTACTTTTTCTGTTGAACCGGCATGTCTATATCTTTTGTACATAGTTTAATTCTGGAGCATGATGGCTAAAATTATATACTGATAAACTGGAAAATGATGCATGACTAGGCATAGTAACTGATAAATGTGTGGCTCTAAGCATGACATAGAGTTACACCATTGCATTACCCTATGTCTTAAATTCGAACTAGGTGTCTGATAATCTTGTAGAGTGATGAGATGTCAAGTGACTGTGAGGAAGATTTGAATAGTCAACTATTTGTACTGAGCTAGAACTTGCCTGGTTAGTCCTGCTAAAAGTAAGCTGTAATAGACAATTAGGAAAGGATCATAGGCCCTTATTCAATATAGCCCATTGTTTAGCCTAAATAAAAGAAAACCAAATGAAATTTATCCTTCTTTGATCCAAATGATTTGAGGTTAAATTAGACCTTTCTTTCTCAACTCAACTGATCTTTTCTGGGAATAATGTGTTGGCCCTGGTCCCTCCTTGGACATGTGCACCTCAGCTTACGCCAAGAGCATAAGTTGAGGGTAGCTAATGCATTAAACAACCTTCGTTATGGCCCTGACCCAACTTTGGGTATTGTGTACCTTGACTCATGGCAAAGCCATGAGTTGAGGCTGGCTATTATGAGGAATGCTCTGGAAAGTGGGGTTGAAAGAACAAAGAGAAAGAAAGAACAAAAGTAAAGTGACTCAAGAATTAGTTGAAAGAAAAGTAAAGAAAAAGAAGTATATACAAGAAATACAAGCAAGAAAAGAAGAGAGTCACTTACACAAATGAAGAAAGAAGAGAAAATAGCAAGGTGAAAGAATATGAGAAACTGCGCGAGATAGAATGATAGAAAGTGGAAGGTTTAGCCGAGATGTCAAGAAGGGCAAAAATTTACTTAAGTATACCTAAATATACCCTACCTGACACTGAGCCTATTTTACTAGCTAAAAAAGTCCTATCGTGATCCTAAGTGTTGTATAGCGAACTTAAGGCAGTGAAAATAAGGGTGTGCTTATGGCAATAGGTATGAATGAGTGTGACTTTGTTCTAAGAGCGAGTGTTGAAAAGTAATCCTTATACTCAAAATGATATCATTGTGTGAAAAATGAGGATTTTGTTTTAAAGTGAGGACACTAGTTGCAATACCGGAATTGTTAGCACCTCGGTGAGAAATTGAAGAGGATAGGTGTTAGTGCTTGGTGAGTCTGTGTCATGTTCTGATCCCACATAAGTCAAGCCTAATAGTGATAGCATGCATAGATTTGATGAGATTAATCATGATTGATAGCCAAATGATTGCAAAGGATAAAACATGGATACTATTGTACAAAGATTTCGTATTGAGTCATAGTGCGTCGCTTGAGGACAAACAACGAATTTAAGTTGAGGGTGTCGATATACCGTGGTTTCACAGTATTATTAATACTTTTTCCTTATGTTTAGTGTGTCCAAAAGCCTTTTTGTGCTAATTTTTATATAAGTTTTTGTTTATTTTGCAGGAAATCTGTCCAAAGCTGAATGCGGAGATTTTGAGCGAAGAAATGCAGAAGAGACCACCTACGAGGCTTATGACAGTCCGTCGTGCCTGTGACGGTCCGTAGGTGGCAGCGTAGTGCAGCTGCTGAAGGAAGATGGGGAAGTTTTAGCAAGTGTTGGGTTACGCAGCTTGTGACGGTCCGTCGTGTCTATGACGGTCCGTCCTGCGGGTTCGTCATGAAGTTCTGAGAAGTAATCCCAGTACCCAGATTCCAAGAGTTTAAGTGTTTTGGAATGAAGACCCTCGACGGACCGTTGTGACTATGACGGTCCGTCATACTTGCCATCGAGTGTAATGAAGAGAGCAGCAGAAGAAATTGCACAAGTATGGGACGACGGATTCCATAACCGCCCGTCGTGACCACGACGATCCGTCGCGATGTCCGTCGACCCAGCCGTGTTTTGACAGATTTGAAGCAAATATAGTCCTTGTATAATTAGGTTTTTATTTTCAAGAAATAGTTCGAAAAACCTCGTTTTGAGGGTCGGAATCTGGACCTTTGATTATTAGGTTAGACTCCAGACCGTTGTTAGACATCATATTATTAGGTTTTATGTATTATTGTTAGATTTTGAGATTCTTGCAAGTGATTTTTGGTGATTAATCAAGCAACTTTCGGATTTTACTCTTTCTCATTGAAGTAAGTACATGAATTCTTATATCATATATTTGAATATTGTGATTATGACTATGGGTAACTAAACTCCATAACTAGGGTTGTGGGAACCATAGGCAAATATTGAGATAAACCCTAACTGAAATAACAATTCTAGAATAGTGTCTTGCATGTATTAATGCTACTTGCCGGACCAAGGAGGTAGATAATAGGAAAAGAATTATTAACATAGATTTAGTGTATACTATCTAATAGGCTAGTATTGATTGGAACGAGGTAATAACTTAGTCAAATATAGAATACGATGCTTAATATGAGGTAAAGATAAGGGTTAGGAAAGAAACATACGTTGCCGGACCAAGGTGCGGAGTGAGATTTTCTAGATGCCGGACCAAGGATTTAGAAATACATAACTTGTCACTTTGCATACAAGATACTAGGAAAGAATTGTTATAGTTAGAATTATCAAGTTATGAACCTGTGGGGAACACGTAAACCCTAGTTACTTTGATTAATTGATTAAAATACAACTTTCAAAGCGGTTAAGTGTCTCTTTCAATTTTGTTAGTTATTTTCACTCATTTAGAACTAGAAACCCCCCTTTTATTATTTTTTACTTTCCAAGGAAGTCATTGACCAAACAATAGTAATAACAAGTTGAAGTTAAGTCTAGACTATTTTCCTCGTGGGAACGATCCCAACCTCACTAGTAGGGTTATTTACTTTACACGACCGCTTTACTTCTTATTTGAGATGTAAGTTTGAGCGTATCAGATAGCAGGAGGCACTACTGATAGTGCGGTTGTTGCTGAGGACACCACTGAGGGTGTCCAGATTGCAGAGGACATGGGTTACGGGCAACCGGACCCACCAGCATGCGGATCGACGGCGCTTTGCGCCACAGGTTTGCTTCACCTACCACTCTACTATTTCAATTTTTATGCATTAGGGACAATTGCATGGTTGTTTTTGTTGGGGGTGGGGTAAATGGAAAGTGAGTGCTAGGGTAAAGTCTGAGTAGCCCAATTCACTATCCTCTTTTGGGGTTTTCTTGCCTGTGTTCTCTTTCCCCAAAAGACTGATTACTTTTTCTGTTGAACCGGCATGTCTATATCTTTTTTACAAAGTTTAATTCTGGAGCGTGATGGCTAAAATGATATCCTGATAAACTGTAAAATGATGCACGACTTAGCATAGTAACTGATAAATGTGTGGCTCTAAGCATGACATAGAGGTACACCACTGCATGACCCTAAGTCTATAATTCGAACTAGGTGTCTGATAATCTGGTAGAGTGATGAGATGTAAAGTGAGTTTGAGGAAGATTTGAATAGTCTCTATTTGTATTGAGCTAGAACTTGCCTGGTTAGTCCTGCTAAAAGTAAGCTGTAATAGACAATTAGGAAATGATAATAGGCCCTTATTCGATATAGCCCATTGTTTAGACTAAATAAAAGAAAACCAAACGAAATTTATCCTTCTTTGATCCCAATGATTTGAGCTTAAATTAGACCTTTCTTTCTCACCCCAACTGATCTAATCTGGGAATAATGTGTTGGCCCTGGTCCCTCCTTGGACATGTGCACCTCAGCTTATGCCAAACGCATAAGTGAGGGTGGATAATGCAGTAAACAACCTTTTTATGGCCCTGACCCAACTTTGGGTATTATGTACCTTGACTCATAGCAAAGCCATGAGTTGAGGGTGGCTATTATGAGGAATGCTCTGGAAAGTGGGGTTGAATGAACAAAGAGAAAGAAAGAACAAAAGTAAAGTGACTCAAGAATTAGTTGAAAGATAAGTAAAGAAATTTTTTTTACAAGAAATACAAGCAAGAAAAGAAGAGAGTCACTTACGCAAATGAAGAAAGAAGAGAAAATACCAAGGTGAAAGAATATGAGAAACTGGGCGAGATAAAATGATAGAAAATGGTATGTTTAGCCGATATGTCAAGGAGGGCAAAAACTCACTCATGTATACCTAAATATACCCTACCTGACCCTGAGCCTATGTTACAAGCTAAGAAAGTCCTATCGTGATCCTAAGATTTGTATAGCGAACTGAAGGTAGTGAAAATAAGGGCAAGCATATGGAAATAGGTATGAATGAGTGTGAATTTGTTCTGAGAGTGAGTGTTGAAAAGTAATACTTATACTCAAACTGAAATCATTGTGTGAAAAATGAGGATTTTGTTTCAAAGTGAGGACACTAGTTACAATACCGGAAATATTAGCATCTCGGTGAGAAATTGAAGATGATAGGTGTTAGTGCATGATGAGTCTGTGTCACGTTCTGATCCCACATAATTCAAGTATAATAGTGATAGCATGCATAGATATGATGAGATTGATCGGGATTGATGGCCAACTGATTGCAAAGGATAAAACATGGATACTATTGTACAATGATTTTGTATTGAGTCATAGTGCGTCGCTATAGGACAAACAACGAATTTAAGTTGAGGGTATTAATATACC
Source organism: Solanum pennellii (assembly GCF_001406875.1). Taxonomy (NCBI): domain Eukaryota; kingdom Viridiplantae; phylum Streptophyta; class Magnoliopsida; order Solanales; family Solanaceae; genus Solanum; species Solanum pennellii. The sequence goes on from NC_028641.1 coordinate 42,692,836, forward strand.
GTGGTTTCACGGTATTATTAATACTTTTTCCTTAAGTTTAGTGTGTCCAAAATCCTTTTTGTGCTAATTTTTATATAAGGTTCTCCTTATTTGCAGGAAATCTGTTCAAAGATGTATGCGGAGGTTTTTGAGCGAAGAAATGCAGAAGAGACCACCTAAGGAGCTTGTGACGGTCCGTAGGTGGCAGCGTAGTGCACCTGCAGACGGAATATGGGGAAGTCTGACCAAGTGTTGGGTTACAGAGTCCATGACGGTCCGTCGTGTCTAAGACGGTCCGTCCTGCATGTTCGTCATGAAGTTAAGAGAAGTAATCCCAGTACCCATATTCCAAGAGTTCAAGTGTTTTGGAACGGAGACCCTCGACGGACCGTTGTGCCTATGACGGTCCGTCGTACTTGCCGTCTAGGGTAATGAAGAGAGCAGCAGAAGAATTTCATCAAGTATGGGACGACGGAGTCCACGACGGTCCGTCATAACCACGACGATCCGTAGCGAGGTCCGTCGACCCAGCCGCGTTTTGACAGATTTCCAGCAAATAGAGTCCTTGTTTAATTAGGTTTTTATTTTCTATAAATAGTTCAAAAAACCTCGTTTTTGAGGTTAGACATGGTATTATTAGTGAGACTCCATATTGTGAGACTCGAGACCATTGTTAGACTGGAGACGTTGGATTATTAGTTAGACTCTGTATTATTAGGTTGTCTTGAGACTTTTATCATTGAGTGTTGGTGATTTTTACTTATTAATCAAGCGAACTTTCAGATTTTACTCTTTCTCATTGAAGTAAGTATATGAATTCTTATATAATATATTTGAATATTGTGATTATGACTATGGGTAACTAAACTCCATAACTAGGGTTGTGGGAACCATAGGAAAATAGTGAGATAAAACCAAACTAAAATAACAATTCTAGAATAGTGTCTTGCATGTATTAATAATTCATTCGCTTAGAAGTCTTTTTAACGGATGGCCAACGTTAGAACTCGCCTTAATGCTACTTGCCGGACCAAGGAGGTAGATAATAGGAAAAGAATTATCAACATAGATTTAGTGTATACTATCTAATAGGCTAGTATTGATTGGTACGAGTTAAAAACTTACTCAAATATCGAATACGATGCTTATTATGAGCTAAAGATAAGGGTTAGGATAGCAACACACGTAGCCGGACCAAGGTGCTGAGTGAGATTTTCTAGATGCCGGACCAAGGATTTAGAAATACATAACTTATCACTTTGCATGCAAGATACTAGGAAAGAATTGTTATAGTTAGAATTATCAAGTTATGAACCTGTTGGGAACACGTAAACCCTAGTTACTTTGATTAATTGATTAAACCCATACATTCAAAGCTGTTAAGTGTCTTTTTCAATTTCGTTAGTTATTTTCTTCATTTAGAAATAGAAACCCCCCTTTTATTGTTTTTGCTTTCCAAGGATGTAATTGACCGAACAATAGTAATAATAGGTTAAAGTCAAGTCTAAACTATTTTCCTCGTGGGAACGATCCCAACCTCACTAGTTGGGTTATTTACTTGATACGACCGCTTTACTTCTTATTTGAGAAGTAAGTTTGAGCGTATCAAATTTTGGCGCCGTTGCCGGGGAAAGTAGCTTTTAGATTAACTTAAACTTATTACTATAGTTTAGTTGATATTTTCTTGATTTTACATTGTTTTACTGTTTTTGATTCATGCAGAACCATCTTAAGGTGAATAGAGAACGAATAAAACACTATTTTGGGCATAAAGCATCGGGGAATGAAGTAATAGAGTCATACCATCTTGATGAAGTCTGAGTAATCAAGTGTCCCAAGTCGTGCCGCGACGTTAAATCAGGCGCTTGTTGGGAGGCAACCCAATACTTATAGTCTTTTTAGTAATGGTAGCATTTTTCTACTCATGGGTTTTTAAATTTGCAGGCACATCACCAGGAAATTCTGCAGAAAATTACTCTGCAACAGTTACTGACGGATACATCCGTCGTACCCAACCGTTCTGGTTGTCAGAGACCCCATTTCTCAGGGTCTCTCTCCATTTCTCTAAGTGTCCTCAAACAGATGAGTACGACGGACCGTCATACCCACGACGGTCCATCCTGCATGACCGTTATGACGGTCAGAGACCCCTCTCCTAAGGGTCTCCATATTTTTTTTCAAGTGTCCTCTGCCGGCCACCTACGACGGACCGTCGTACCTGTGACGGTCCGTCCTGCACAAACCGTCATACTCGTCAGAGACTGTCCTTCAGGGTTCTCCATATATACATAGTCTAAGTAAGACACGACGGACACCATGACGGTCCGTCATAGTCACAACGCGCCGTCACCAGGCCCGTCGTGTGTCACTGTTACTATAGAATTGACATACTATTTTCAATTTTTTTTTGTGTAGTTTTGCTTGTCTTGTTTGCCACTACTCGTACTAATATTGATCCTTTACAGGTACTATCTACTATGGACCCAAGCAAGATCGATTCTACGCACGCGGGCGATCGAAGTCTGTCGCCCTGTCTGTCCGCATGGTCATTGGCTCTGATGATGAGCGTGACCCTGACTATGTGCCCCAGACACTTCCACCCCTGTCCGTGCTGCACGTGCTCCTAGAGCCACACCCAAAAAGGTGGCGTCCGGCGTAGTCACTGCCTCCCAGTCTGATGTGGAGCGCACACTGACCGGCACACCCTCTGGGTCAGCCACAAATGAAGAAGGAGTGCCGTGAGATGGAGGCTGCGAGGAGAGCCTCACTTGCTGAGGAGGAGGCGCATCAGATGAGAGCATCAGAGTTAGCGGCTGGGGCGTCTAGCTCCCGAACTGTGGAGATAGCAGGAGGCACTATTGATAGTGCGGTTGTTGCTGAGGACACCACTGAGGGTGTCCAGATTGCAGAGGACGTGGGTTCCGGGCAACCGGACCCACCAGCTTGCTGATCGACGGTGCTTTGCGCCAAAGGTTTGCTTCACCTACCACTCTTGTATTTCAATTTTTATGCATTGGGGACAATTGCATGTTTTTTTTGTTGGGGTGGGGTAAATGGAAAGTGAGTGCTAGGGTGAAGTCTGAGTATCCCAATTCACTATCCTCTTTTGGGGTTTTCTTGCCTGTGTTCTTTTTCCCCAAAAGACTGATTACTTTTTCATTTGAACCGGCATGTCTATATCTTTTGTACATAGTTTAATTCTGGAGCATGATTGCTAAAATGATATCCTGATAAACTTGAAAATGATGCACGACTAGGCATAGTAACTGATAAATGTGTGGCTCTAAGCATGACATAGAGGTACACCACTGCATGACCCTATGTCTAAAATTCGAACTAGGTGTCTGATAATCTGGTAGAGTGATGAGATGTCAAGTGAGTTTGAGGAAGATTTGAATAGTCTCTATTTGTACTGAGCTAGAACATGCCTGGTTAGTCCTGCTATAAGTAAGCTGTAATAGACAATTAGGAAAGGATCATAGGCCCTTATTCAATATAGCCCATTGTTTATCCTAAATAAAAGAAAACCAAATGAAATTTATCCTTCTTTGATCCAAATGATTTGAGCTTAAATTAGACCTTTCTTTCTCACCCCAACTGATCTAATCTGGGAATATGTGTTGGCCCTAGTCCCTCCTTGGACATGTGCACCTCAGCTTATGCCAAACGCATAAGTTGAGGGTGGCTAATGCAGTAAATAACCTTTTTATGGCCCTGACCCAACTTTGGGTATTGTGTACCTTGACTCATGGCAAAGCCATGAGTTGAGGGTGACTATTATGAGGAATGCTCTGGAAAGTGGGGTTGACAGAACAAAGAGAAAGAAAGAACAAAAGTAAAGTGACTCAAGAATTAGTTGAAAGATAAGTAAAGAAAAACAATATACATGAAATAACAGTAAGAAAAGAAGAGAGACACGTACGCAAATGAAAAAAGAAGAGAAAATAGCAAGGTGAAAGAATATGAGAAACTTGGCGAGATAAAATGATAGAAAATGGTATGTTTAGCCGATATGTCAAGGGGGGAAAAAAGTCACTAAAGTATACCTAAATATACCCTACCTGACCCTGAGCCTATGTTACAAACTAAGAAAGCCCTATCGTGATCCTAAGGGTTGTATAGCGAACTGAAGGCATTGAAAATAAGGGCAAGCTTATGGTAATAGGTATGAATGAGTGTGAATTTGTTCTGAGAGTGAGTGTTGAAAAGTAATCCTTATACTCAAACTGAAATCATTGTGTGAAAAATGAGGATTTTGTTTCAAAGTGAGGACACTAGTTGCAATACCGGAAATATTAGCATCTCGGTGAGAAATAGAAGATGATAGGTGTTAGTGCATGGTGAGTCTGTGTCATTTTCTGATCCCACATAATTCAAGCCTAATAATGATAGCATGCATAGATGCGATGAGATTAATCGCGATTGATGGCCAAATGATTGCAAAGGATAAAACATGGATACTATTGTACAAATATTTTGTTTTGAGTCATAGTGCGTCGCTTGAGGACAAATAACGAATTTAAGTTGAGCGTGTTGATATACCGTGGTTCCACGGTATTATTAATACTTTTTCCTTAAGTTTAGTGTGTCCAAAAGCCTTTTTGTGCTAATTTT